>NC_057815.1:86889801-87228551 GCF_910594005.1 Cervus elaphus
GTTCTCTCTTTTTTGTAACAAGTGTCGTTTATTGCCCGCTCTAGGGGCCAGGCCCCTGCTAGCCCCTCATGTTCTCGCTCATGTGATCTTCTCAGCAGTGCTGTTAGGTGCAGATACTGTCTTTATCCAGTTGGCTGAGCCTCAGAGTGAGGGGCAGAGCCAGCTGTGAATCTGGGTCTGTCTGTACTTAACCAGGTGTGAGTGTTAGTCACTCAGTCGTTTCTGACTCTTTGAGATTCCCATGGACTGTATCCCCCCAGGCTCCTCTGTCCATGGGATTCTCCAGGCAAGAAGAGTGAAGTGGGTTGCCATTTCCTTCTCCAGGCCATCTTCCCAACCCAGGGATCGAACCTGGGTCTCCTGCATCGCAGTCAGGTTCTTTACCGTCTGAGACACTTAACTGTCTCACACCTAACTGTGTCCCTCTGTAGAGGTGCCCGAGGGCTCTGCCTTACCCCACAGTGCTTCAAAAGCCCCAGTGTCATCTCTGAAAAAAAAAAAAGGAAAATAGACAAAAGGTGGATGTTCTTGGAAAAAGCAAGTTTGGTAACCCTGGGCTAGCCTGTGGTCCCTGTCGATTTCTGACTCACTGCCATAGCACCCTGGCCAACAAACCAAGCTCTCTCCCCGCACCAACCTCCCCGCACCTGCCCTCCAGGCATGAGCTGCACGTGATGGTGGACGAGGTCTACATGCTGTCCGTGTTTGAGGAGTCCGTTGGGTACCGCAGTGTCCTGAGCCTGGAAAGGTGAGCTGACTCTCTCGGCCCTGCACCCTCGCTCCAGGGCGATTCCTCTTCCTTCCTGCTAATCCTGCAGTCCTCAGATCCCCCAACGAGATGAAGGGAGGCTGGGCCAGTCAGTGGTTTTCAAACCGTTCTGTGGGGTTTCTGAAAGCTTCAAGGAAGGGTCTTAGGATTCCATGAGGGAAGGCTGGGAGGGCGGGAAATGGGCCTCTCTGCTGTTTCCTTCTTCTCCAATGTGGCTCCACTTACATTCATTCATTCAGCAAATACTCCTGGGGCCCCGTGCATGTGCCAGGCCCTGCCAGCTCTTGGAGCTTTTTTTCTTAGATGCAGTTTGAGTCAAGTTAGATTTATTCTTGAGTCAGGCATGTGTACGCAAAGCACCTGTGGGAACACTTGGAGCAGATCATCTGCACATCTGGCATTCGGGGATTCTGACGGTTCCATGTTTGTTTAGGCCTTTCAGCCCTGCTGAGTCCTTTTGTGTCTGGGAGAGGGACCCTTTCCAGGGCCCGAGAGTGGGCTCGTGCCTAGCACTGGGAAGTGAATTGTCCAAGGAGACACGCATGCTGACAAAGCAAGAAACTTAACTGAGAAGGGGCGCCTGGGAGGAGAGCAGCAGGGGAAGGAGACCCAGGAGAACCGCTCTGCCACGTGGCTCAATATCTCGGGTTTTGTGGTGATGGGATTAGCTTTCTGGGTTCTCTGGCCAGTCACCTTGCTTGTGCCCGTTTTTGGTTCAATTCAAGGTCCTCGCTGGCAGCACAAGCATCTCTCAATCAAGATGATCTCCAGCGTGAGGGTTTCTGGGAGGCTGGAAGGACATATTATGGGCTGGTGTTTCCTCCCTCTTTTTGGCCGCTCCCAGATTCTTCTGGCAGGCCATAGCTTGTCAGTTCCACGTTCGTCATCAAGATCTCTCTCTTGTTGTGAGATAACTCACACGAGTGACTATTATCCTGCCTGGCTAGGGTGGTTTCAGTCAATGGTCCCTTAACACTTTCCTTTGCTCCGTTCAACCAGTCCTCAGAAGGCTCTGCCAAGCGGACGGCATGTGGGATTAGGAGAGTGAGACTCGGAGAGACAGGGACTTGCTACCTACTGCGGGCCAGACACTGTGCTGTGCTGGAGATGTGTCAGCGGACAAGAAAGACACAGGCCCTTCTTTTGTGGATCTTGTATTTCTACAAGCTTTAGCAACTAGATACACAGCTAATCATTTGATGATTAAAAAGGAGGTGTTTGCGGAGACAGCAGAGGATCGGCTGGGGGTACCCAGTTGGCCTGGTCCACTGGGAGGTGGTCAGATGAGGTCTGTTTGAGGAAGTGATGCTTGAACTATGCTCTGCACCAGAGGTTGGCAATATTTTTGGATCAGATGGCAGATATTTTAAGCTTTACAGGTCATACGGTTTTTCACTCAACTCTGGCATTATAGCATAAAAACAGCCGTGGACGGTATGTATGTGAAAGTGTGGCTGTTCCCCCATAAACCTTCAATTCCAAGAACAGACAGCAGGATGGATTTGGCCTGTGGGTTGCAGTTGGCTGACCCCTGCTGTAAGGGATGTGGAGGAATTAGCGATTCAGGAGATGAAACCAGGTTCACCCATCCATCTCCTCATTTGATCAACCAATCCTGTGAGCTCCTGCGGGTCTGTGTTGCCTCTGCTCCCATGCTGTGCTCTCTGCAGGCTGCCTGACCCCCAGAGGACCCACGTGATGTGGGCAACCAGCAAGGTGGGTTCCTGGCTGGCCCTGGGGGTGTCAGGGAGGCGGGAGGGTAGAGAGGTAGGTGGAGCTGGCTTCCTCCGGGAGGGCTGGCCACCGCCCATGGTGCCTTTCTGCTGTAGGACTTCGGGATGTCTGGGCTCCGCTTCGGCACGCTGTACACGGAAAACGGGGACGTGGCCACGGCGGTGGCCTCCCTGTGCCGCTATCACGGCCTCAGTGGCCTGACCCAGTATCAGATGGCACAGCTGCTCCGGGACCGTGGTGACTGCCTGGGCCTGGCCCCTTGAGGTTGCGGGAGGGACTGGCCAGGGGCTGTGGATACTTCTCCCACGAGACGAATTTAGGGTGGTGTTTGAGAGTGCTGGCTCTGAGCCCAGACTGGGTTCATACCCCACTCTGTCACTTCCTGACTACATGGCCTATTCCTTCACCTCCCGGAGACTCAGTTTCTCATCTGCAAAATGGGGATCATCATGGAATCTGTCTTGTAGAGATGGTGAAATTTGTCATTCAATTAGAATGGCACCTGCCATATAGCAGGCACTTAAGCAATGTGAACTCATTCTTCTTAGCTGTGAGCACTGGGAAAAGAGCAGACACGATTATGGGGAAATTGTTATAATGGAAGTATCTCTCTCTATGCAGATCGGTTCTGTTCCTGGGTTCAGAGAGTGAGTTTAGATAGAAAGGTTACCTGTAATCGCCACCATTCATTGAGTCCTGCAAGATGCTCTCAATGCATCATCTCATTTGTCCCTCCTCAGAATCCTCAGAAGCAGGTGTTCCTGTAATTTTCCCATTATTTTATAGATGAGGAAAATGAGGACCAGCTACTACACACCTGCTGTAGTAACCAAAATGTAAAAGACAGTGACAGTATCAAGTATTGGTGAGCATGCAGGGCAGCTGGATTCTCACATGCTGCTGGTGGGAATGTGAGATGGAGCAGTCCCCTTGCAAAACAACTGGGTACTTCTTTATAAAGTTCAGCACACACTTAGCAAATGGCCCAGCAACCCCACTCCTAGATATTTGCCCTGGCGTGTGTGCTAAGTCTCTTCAGTCGTGTCTTTGCAACCCCATGGCCTGTAGCCTGCCAGGCTCCTCTGTTCATGGGGTTCTCCAGGCAAGAGTAGTGGAGTGGGTTGCCATGCCCTCCTCCAGGGGATCTTCCCCACCCAGGGAGGTCTTTGCCCTCATGGTCACACAAAGACCTCTCTGTGAATGTTAATAGCTGCTTTATTTATAATCACCCCGAACTGGAAACAACCCAAACGTCCTTCCACAGATGAATGGAGAAACAAACTGTGGTTCACCCACACAGTGGAATACTACGCTGCTATAAAGTCCTTGACGACCCATCACAAGGGCATTGTGCTGAGTGAAAGCAACTGGTCTCACAAGATTATATTACTGTATAATTCCACCTAGGTAATGTTCTGGAAAAGGCAAAAACTACTGTAATGGAGAACAGACCAGCAATTACAGGGAAGGGGGTGATGTGACTTTAAACAGCATGAGGGTATTCTTTGGAGTGAGGGAACTAACTCTTCAGTATCCTGCCTGTGGGTAGGGGGGTTGGTTTACAGAAATATGCGTATGTGTTACAATTCATCGAACTGGACACCGAAAACAAAGGTCAGTTAAAAAATGAGAAGGATCCGGGAGGTGAAGTTGTCCAAGGCCCTGTACCTCATCAGTGGCCACACTGAGATTTGAGCCTCGTCCTGGGTGACTCAGAAGTGTCGCTCTATGAGTGGGTGCACCTCTGGTGAGGGTCTGGGCCCTGACGGACTTTGTGTCTAGGGGCGCCTGAACGGCCGAGTACCTGGATATAAGGTACTTTTCACTGACTGTTCCCATCACCCCCAATCAGCCAGCGGGGCAGGGCTCTCAGGACACAGTGGAGGGTTGATGGGAGGTTGATCTTTTGGCTTCTCTTTTCACCCACGCAGACTGGATCAACCAAGTGTATCTGCCAGAAAACCACGCCCGGCTCAAGGCTGCCCACACCTATGTCTCGGAGGACCTCCGGGCCCTGGGTATCCCCTTCGTGAGCCGCGGGGCCGGCTTCTTCATCTGGGTCGACTTGAGGAAGGTAATGCAGGTGGTGGGGTGGGGGGGTCAGTGAGAAAGCTCCCTCCAGCAGGCGAGCATCCCGAGCTCCTCTCATGCCTCCCAGTACCTGCCCGAGGCCACCTTTGAGGAGGAGGTGCTGCTCTGGCGTCGATTTTTGGAGAACAAGGTGCTGCTGTCCTTTGGCAAAGCCTTCGAGTGCAAAGAGCCTGGCTGGTTCCGCTTGGTCTTCTCGGACAAGACCCACCGGCTTCGCCTGGGTGAGTGGTCTCGCCTCCTAACCGCATTTCTTCAACCTGCCCTCCTGCTTCTGGCCCCCCCTGGAGCCCCGGCAGCCTGAGCTGGTTGGTCCCCACCCGTCCAGCATCCGTGCTGACCCTCACTTCCCCCTTCCCACCTCCCAGGGATGCAAAGGGTCCGACAGGTGCTTGAGGGCCAACCCCAGGTGGCAGAAGACGCCCCTCCCCGCCAGATCCAGGAGCCACGAGGCCCCCACAGGTGAGCTGGTCACTGCCTCGTGGCCACAGGGCCCCGCAGCCACTGTGAAGACTGTTGCTGGACAGGCCGTTTGCCAGGCAGATACACTTCTCGGCCTTGCCCTTGAAGAAGAATCCTTGCTCCTTGCTCTCCCAGGGGCAGCAAGATGCGCCTTAAGTTGTGGTCCACCCCCTCTCTCCTGCTATTAAAACAAAACAGGGAAAAACTAGAAGCCTCTGCTGTGACTCATTTACGGAACAGCGGAGGAGTCGTGACTGTTCCTCACACAGCTCTCGGCACCCCCAGGATGTGAAAATAAACAACCTGTACCTCCTTTTGATGGCCTTCAGTCTTCTGTCTCTATTGCCAGGGAAACAAATCAAAGGAACAACACATGTCAGAGAGAGCACGCCCCCCCGAGAGAGAAGAGTGGTAATTTCCAAAGTACAAGGAGAAAGGAATTAAATTCTGTTATGTTCAGGTTATTCTCCCTGCACGTAGGATGTGGGGGCCCACAGCACACCTGGGACCTGGGACTCGGGACCAGCCTCCGCTTGGGATGAAGTGAACGGGCCCCTGGTGGGAGCCGGGCGGGGCGTCTCTGGCTCCAGGGTGCGGTCTTCCTGGCAAGGAGCTCCGTTTACTCTTGATCCTGCGCCAGAGTGACCTTGCCATGACTGCAGGGAGATGAGGGGCCCTGAACTGCTCAGAGGACAACCTGACCCAGGCTGGCCTTTCCCCCCTAAGCATGAAAGGGCCACCCACCCCATCCCCAGGGTTGCTTTCGTTCAGAGCCCAAAGGAGCTTTCTGAACCGGCCTTAAAGCTGTATGCTTGAGGCCCCTTCTCTGGTGCTGGCGCTCCTGTTTGGAAAAGCTCTTTCCTCGTTCCGCTGTCAAGAGCATGTTGGTGAAATCAGCGTTTACTTTCTATAAACCGTGTTCTGTGGATTAGGATTTGTTTTCCTCTTTCTGCCTTTCATTGATTCATCCCTCTGCCCTGTCTTTTCGTGAATGCCTTGTATGCCTGGGACACCATGTGGGGTAATTTATATGCAGCATTCCTATCTCTAACCACAGTGGGAAGCTGGCATTATCATCACCCATTTTAGAGATGAGGAAAGTGAAGTCGCTCAGTCGTGTCTGACCCTTCGCAATCCCATGGACTGTAGCCTGCAAGTCTCCTCTGTCCATGGGATTTTCCCAAGCAAGAACACTGGAGTGGGTTGCCGTTTCCTTCTCCAGGGGATCTTCTCGACCCAGGTCTCCTGCATTGCAGGCAGACTCTTTACCGTCTGAGCCACCAGGGAAGCCCTAGAGATAAGGAAACTGAGTCCTAAATAGATGAAATGACATTCCCAAAGTCACAGAGCGACAGAAACAGCAGAGCCAGGATTCCAAGTCAAATTGTGTGCCCGCTAAGTCTCTTCAGTTGTCTTCGACTCTGTGACCCTATGGACTGTAGCCGCCAGGCTCCTCTGTCCATGGGATTCTCCAGGCAGAAATACTGGAGTGGGCTGCCGTTTCATCCTCCAGGGGGTCTTTCCAACCCAGGGATCAAACTGGAGTCTCTTACATCTCCTGCATTGGCAGGCAGGTTCTTTACCCTTGGAAATCTATTGCTGATTCATGTCAATGTATGACAAAACCCACTGAAGAAATAAATAAATAAATAAATAAATAAAAAAGAAAAGTCATGACAGCCCCAGTTTGGATGAAGGCCAGGTCAAACAGAATTTCCAGTTCTGATGTGAACTTTTCTAACAACATTTCTAAGCCTACCTGACTCTCAACAGGATATTTAAGGTTTGACGTCATGTTTTCTCAGACTCCACCACCCTAAGTCAAAATTTAAGGCTTTCGTTTTTGCTTGGAGAGTCTGAAAAAGAATTCAGAAGAAACTAAGAGTAGTAATTGCCTATAGGGGTAGGGGAATTGGGAGGATGGGAAACAAAAACAGGAGTGAGAATTTTTTTCCTTTCACTTTTTTTGGTTTTCCTGGGTTTGTCTTTAATGCTTTTTGTTTTTAAAACCATATGAAAGTTGTACACAGTAAAAAAAAAAAAAAAAACTTAAAAATTCTACTTAGGGAAAGTCCTAGGAGAGTTAAAAATACCATCGAGGTCTAGTACTGCCCTCAGATGTCTTTTGCGCTTCAGCTTAAACATTGCATCCTATTAATTTTTAAAAACTGTGGTAAAGTTTACCTACAGTGAATTGGACAGATGTTCATTGTAAGACTCAGCGGCCTTGACAAATCCGCATGATGATGTGAAACGTTTCCATTACTGTATAAGATTCCTTCAAGCTCCTACTGAAGCCTCTCAATCCTCTGCTGCTGCTGTTCACTCACTAAGTCATGCTCGATTCTTTGTGACCCCATGGACTGCCAATCCCCTACAGGCTAATGCTCTTCTGATTTCTGGTTCCATGCTTAAAGTTTGCAGGTCAAAGGAATCATATAGTTGTTCACTTTTGTGTCTGGGTTATATCACTCAGCTTGATGTTTTGAGGTCTGTTTACATTTGTATGTATCAGTAGTACATTCTTTTCTCTTTTCTCTGCATAGTAATATCCCCCTCTCTACTCTTGATATTGGTGACTTTTGTTCTACTTTTATTTTTGTCACAAACAGTCTTGCAATGGTTTTTTAAAATCAGTTTTACTAGTTTATGAGTATTTCATGAGGAATTATTGCTTTCGTTCATTCTTTCTGTTACATATTTGTTACCTAACTTAATTTCTTTTTTTAGATGTTTAATGAATATATGGGAAGTATAATTTTTGTATGAAGGAAAAATCATTAATTTTTCTCCTTTCTTCTGCCATTACTTTCCCCCCTTTATCTGCCAAAGCTATTGTTATTTCCTAATTTAAAGAAAAATTACAAAACATGTGCATGTTATTGTACATAAACTTTATCTCATAATAAACAAGAACTGCAAAATATTGATCTCTAGTTCATTATATACATTCAATAAAATATTCAGGTGTAACTGCTGTTATCTGCAACTTATTTTTAAATGCAACAGAAAAATGATGGATCAGCAAATAGATAGACATATGACAAGTACTGTAAAATAGTAATTGCATAATATGGTGCATATATGGGTATTTGCTACAAAATTCTTTCCATTTTTTTCTTTTTGCCTTTCACCCCTTCACCCGTTTCTCCCTCTCCCCACCCCCATCTCTGGCAACCACCATTCTGTTCCCTGCGTCTATAAGCTGAAGTTTTTGTGTGTTTGTTTTGTTTTGTTTTTAGATTCCATATAAAATAACAGGGCTTCCCAGGTGCACTAGCGGTAAAGAACCCATCTGCCAATGCAGGAGACACAGGAGACACAGGTTCGATTCCTGGGTCAGGAAGATCCCCTGGAGAAGGAAATGGCAACCCACTCCAGTGTTCTTGCCTGGAGAATCCTATGGACAGAGGAGCCTGAGGGGCTACAGTCCACGGGGTCGCAAAGAGCTGGACACGACTGAGTGACCAACACACTCCTCTAAGAAAGATCCTACAGCATTAGTATTTGTATTTCTCTCATTTCATTTAGGAAATGCCCTTGAGGTTCATCCGCGGTGTCATAAATGGCAGGATTTACTTCTTTTTCATGGCGGAATGCTATTTCATTGCACGAATATACCCCAATTTCTTTCTCTATTCTTCATCCACAGACACTGAGGTTGTTTCTGTACCTCGGCTAGTGTGAATAATGCTTCAGTGAACATGGAGGTAAATGCCTCATTTTTAATTTCCAATTTGTTATTTTTATAGTTTTATACAAGGACTATTTGTTTTGATTTACCCATAAGTTTGTCAATTTCATGACCTCTACTTCATCTCTTTACTTCTTTATTTCATCTCTTTTATCTTGTGGCTCAGATGGTAAAGAATCTGCCTGCAATGTGAGAGACCCAGGTTTGATCCCTTGGGTTGGGAAGATCTCCCAGAGAAGGGCATGGCAACCCACTCCAGTATTCTTGCCTGGAGAATCCCATGGACAGAGGAGAGCCTGGTGGGCTACTGTCTATGGGGTTGCAAAGAGTCAGACATGACTGAGTGACTAACATGGTCACTTCCACTTCACTTTACTTCATCTCAGTTTTCTTCTGGTTTTAATATTCTTTTTCCTGAAATACATCTTTTAAGATGCTCTGTTAGGAAGGGTTTGCTGATGGTAAATTCTTCCTGTTAGTATTTGTCTGAAAATGTGTTTCTTTCTTATTCTTTCTGTAAAAAAGATTTATTTACTTATTTTGACTGTGCTGGGTCTTCCTTGCTGTGCATGGGCTTGCTGTAGGTGCAGCAAGTAGGGGCTGCTCTCTTGGGTAGCACGGGTTGCAGGGTGCGTAGCCTTCAATAGTTGCAGCTTCCGGGCTCTAGAGCACTGGCTCTGTAGCTGTGGTGCATGGACTTGCTCTGTGGCATGTGGGAATCTTCCCGGATCAGGGATCAAACCACATCTCCTGCACTGGCGGGCAGATTCTTTACCACTGAGCCAGCAGGGAAGTCCCCTTTCGTTTTTTGTTGAGACGTCTGCTGTTCGTCTTCTTGTCCGTCTATTACAGATGATCATCTTTGTCCAATAGTGTTAGAATCTTAGCGACCGTCTCCTTGGGTGCTGCCCCTGCCGCATTTTCTCTGGTCCCTGCTTCTGGATATATTCTGGGTTTTCTTTGTTTATTCTCCCCCTCTTTCAACTTCCCTGTCCTATATTCCATCTCCTTGTTATTTTTTCCCCCTTGAATCTGCATTCTGACTTATTTATTCAGATCTATATCTCAGTTTATTAATTGTGTCTAACCTATGATTTAGCTTACGCATTGAGTTTTTAAGGCCAATTTTTATATTTAGTACTTCTTCAATCTCTTCGGTCTTTGGGGAAAAATCATCTTGTTCCTTTCTGATATTTTGTGTTTCATCTCTGAAGTCTCTGAGCACCATAAACTTACTTATTTTATATCTATTTCTCATAATCCAGTTCTGTAATTCTGCAGGTTAAGTTTCTGCTGTTTGTAGTTCCTGCTGACTGGTTTATTCTTCGTGTGCTTCGTAATTCCAGATTGTGAGCTTATGTTTGTCAGGGTTTGACCTGTCAGAATCGTGGACAGCTTGCACTGAGGGCATGGCCCTCCAGAGAGGGTTTCTGTTTCCTTCGTCAGGTGTCACCAACCTGGGTTGGAAACACTGCCAGTTACTCTCTAGGTGGGGAACTTTCTGAACCACGCCTGTAGTGTCCATTCAAATCCCACCCTGTGAAGCTTGAAATTAAGGACTCAGCAGAGATTCTCCTTTTTCCAATCTCTGGACAAGACAGACAAGTTTATTTATTTATTTTATTTTGGTTTATTTATTTTGTTACTGACGTTGAGCAAGTTTTTATTTTTTTTCAGTCTTCCACCTCAGTCTGATAGCTTTACCTGGGTTTCACCTTATCTTCCCGTGCTGCATGCCCAAGTTGTAACTTCAACCCTCAGTTTTCTCACGTCACCTTCACTTTTGGCTCCTTGTATATTTTCTTTACTTCTTCTCTGAGCTCAGGGTCCCTCTGAGAGAGTTCATTGTATTTGCTCTGGTACTGATGGGTGTTCTCTGCTTCACCAGGCTGCCTGCCAGCATTGTTTAAGCAGAAAAGTGAAAGTGAAGTCGCTCAGTCATGTCTGACTCTTTGCGACCCCATGGACTGTAGCCCACCAGGCTCCTCCGTCCATGGGATTTTCCAGGCAAGAATACTGGAATGGGTTGCCATTTCCTTCTCCAGGAGATCTTCCTGACCCAGGGATTGAACCCGGGTCTCCCGCATTGTAGGCAGACACTTTACCGCCTGAGCTACCAGGGAAGTCTTAGCCAGCGTCAAATACAACAGAATAATCCCTTCACGGAGTCTTCTTCCTTGGGGCGTATACCCTTATCCAGTCTTACAAACCAGTTTCATGTAAGTGAGTGAAGAGTGAAGTCGCTCAGTCGTGTCCGACTCTTTGCGACCCCATGGACTGTAGCCTACCAGGCTCCTCCCTTCATGGGATTCTCCAGGCAAGAGTACTGGAGTGGGTTGCCACTTCCTTCTCCAGGGGATCTTCCCGACTCAGGGATCGAACCGGGGTCTCCTGCATTGCAGGCAGACGCTTTAACCTCTGAGCCACCAGGGAAGCCAAGGAAGTGGTAAACCTGGGATTTAACTCCACACTAGCAACGCCTCTTCGTTGTAAACTCACTTTATTTATTTATTTTTTTTCTTTCTTAATATATATTCTTTTTTTAATATATATTCTTTTTTTTAATATATATTCTTTTTTTTTTCTTTTTTTTTTTTTTTAATTTTTTTATTAGTTGGAGGCTAATTACTTCACAACATTTCAGTGGGTTTTGTCATACATTGATATGAATCAGCCATAGATGTAAACTCACTTTAAAAAAAAAAAAAAAAAAGGCTGTTGTTGCCATTTCCATGGAAAGCCACACCCTTTCTAACACTCACTTCCGCTTCTCCTGGCTCACTGGCCACGCGGGACTCTGCACAGTCTTACTTTGTCCTGCACCGTCAGAGTGAGTAATGAAACATCTTTCTCCAGCCTCTCCTCTAACTGCTGACCACTAGGCCCTCTCTACCTTCTGAGACTTCAGGTCCTGGGCCATAGTCTTCCTTCTCACTCTCAGTCGCTTTAGCACCACAGAGCTTCTAGTATCGCAGCTTCTGTACTTTCTCATCTCCAATTCCTTGCATGGTTTCTACCCCTAGAAGTGTGCTGTGCTTGGTCGCTCATTCGTGTCTGACTCTTTGAGACCCCATGGACCGTAGTCTGCCAGGCTCCTCTGTCCATAGGGATTCTCCAGGCAAGAATACTGGAGTGGGTTGCCATGCCTTCCTTCAGGGGATCTTCCCAACCCAGGGATCAAACCCAGGTCTCCCGGATTGCAAGTGGATTCTTTACTGTCTGAGCCACCATGGACGACCAAGAATACTGGAGTGAGTAATCTATCCCTTCTCCAGGGGAACTTCCTGACCCAGGAATAAAACTGGGGTCTCCTGCATTGCCTGTATATGCATTGCGTATCACAGCTTCTATACTTTCTCATCTTTAATTCCTTGCATAATTTCTACTCTTTGAAGTGTAGCCGCATCGTTTTAGCCACACTGGATTAACACTTGCTCTTTCTGATTGCCTCTCCGTCTTTCTCATGTCTGTGCCTTTGCTTATGTTTTTTTTTCTCAGCCTGGAATGCCCTCTTCACCCTCTACTTGTCAAAATCCTAACTATCCTCCAGGACCAGCAAAGGTATTAATTTTTGCATGAAGTCTTCCTGTGTGCATGCTAAATCACTCAGTCGTGTGCAGCTCTGCGACCCTATGGGCTATAGCCTGCCAGGCTCCTCTGTCTATGGGATTCTCCAGGCAAGAACAGTCTAACCCACGTCTCCTGTGGCTTCTGCATTACAGCCAGATTCTTTACTGCTGAGCCTCCAGGAAAGCCATCCTACATCTTTCCAATTGGATGTGATCACTTTCTCTCTTGAGCTCTGTGGCATTTTGTTTATATTTTCCTGTCACTCTCCACGCTCTGCTTTGATGACTCTTATTTGCGTCTGTTTGCTTTTTATTGAGCTCCTCCCAGCATTTGAAAAGTGAAAGTGAGTGTCCAACTCTGCGACCCCATGGACTGTAGCCTACCAGGCTCCTCCGTCCATGGGATTTCCCAGGCAAGAGTACTGGAGTGGGTTGCCATTTCCTTCTCCAGGGAATCTTCCCGACCCAGGGATTGAACCCAGGTCTCCCACATTGCAGGCAGATGCTTTACCGTCTGAGCCACCTAATTCTGGGCACCCTTTAATTCATTAAAAAAATATTCATTTAGCACTTTCTATGTGCCAGGCACTGTGCATGTTTAGGGTTATAAAAAGTGATTAAGATAGGCAGGTTCTTCAAAGGTGATGCCTAACACTGGTCTTTAACACAGAAAGTCTTCATTTAATGAAAATATGAATAGTTAATTTAAAACATATATACATACAGAAAAAGAGAAAAAGAAGAAAGTGAACATGCTTTCCACTTATCCATATCTCAAATGTGGTGTATGTGTGCTAAATGTCTTATCATTTTTAAGGGGGATGTGGGTTTGGGGAACAGAGCAAATGTTCTGTTAGATGTAGGGATGCAGAATGTGGATTTCCTGTCTCCAGAATAGTCTCGTCTCAGTCTCTCTGGATCTGTGACAAGCAGGCATTACCTCACAGTAATATTCTTGGAATCTCTGTTGCTGCTGGAAGCCCCAGTGCGTATCTAGCTTCAGAATTATCCCCATGAATATTTAAGCTCTAAATGACAGCTTCCACCAGATGGTGCTGAGGTACAGCTGGGACCAGATGGATATGGATTCTGCAGCCAGAGTCTGTAAACTGCATGGGCTCAGTGGGGTCATTTCATTAACTTCTCAGTAACGTCACTCTGCATTTTGATTGAATTTTTAAGACTCCGGTACTGTCTCACATAGGGGCTTTGCTGTGCATGAAGAAGGCTAGATCATGTAAATAATACAGAAAGAAACAAAATGAAAATGAAAGTTTTTCCTCCTCCCATTTCCACCTCCACAATTAATCCCTCTAAAACTGTTTATTGCTTCTTGGCTTCTTTACAGAAAAAAAGATATATATATATGTGTGTGTGTTTATGTATATATATCCTTTATATATATAAAACATATATATATGCCTGAATCTAAGCATCTACATATCTATATATTTTGTCTTCTGTTTCTGCATTTTATTACATAAAGAGAGTCATACTTGTCTACTGTTTTATTTTTAAATTTTATTTTATTTTGTTTTGGCCACACCGGGTGGCATGTGGGATCTTAATTCCCCAATCGGGGATCCAACCATGACCCCTAAAGTGGAACTGGGGAGTCTTAACCACTGGACTGCCAAGGAAGTCCCTTGTGTACTGTTTTAAACCATGTTTTCATATTAACATTTTTGAGATTTTTCTATACCAACATACATATGCATTCTCTCATTATTACATTCTCATCATAATTTATTTTGATTAATACCAAGTTTTCCATAGTTTATTTTGGTTGTGTTTGGGTTTTTTATATTATTAGACACAGTACTGTAATGAATATTTTTGAGAAAATGTCCGTTGAGAGTATCCATAGGGTAAACTCCATACAGAGGGATTGTTGGGGAAAGTTACTGGCATTTTATGTTTGATCAGTTCAGTTCAGTTCAGTTGCTCAGCCGTGTCCAACTCTTTGCGACCCTATGGACTGCAGCATGCCAGGCTTCCCTGTCCTTCACTATCTCCCGGAACTTGCTAAAACCCATGTCTACTGAGTCGGTAATGCCATCCAACCATCTTGTCCTCTGTCGTCCCCTTCTCCTCCTGCCTTTAATCTTTCCCAGCATCAGGGTCTTTTCTAATGAGTCGGCTCTGTGAATCAGGTGGCCATACTATTGGAGCTTCAGCTTCAGCATCAGTCCTTCCAATGAATATTCAGAATTTCCTTTAGGATTAACTGGTTAGATGTCCTTGCAGTCCAAGGGGCTCTCAAGAGTCTTCTCCAACACCACAATTTGAAAGCATCAATCCTTCGGTGCTCACCTTTCTTTATGGTCCAACTCTCACACCCATACATGACTACTGGAAAAATCACAGCTTTGACTAGACGGACCTTTGTTGGCAAAGTGATGTCTTTGCTTTTTAATAAGCTGTTTAGTCATAGCTTTTCCTTCAGGGAGCAAGCGCCTTTTAATTTTTCTCGTTTGATGGATACTAGCAAATTGCCCTTCAGGAATGTTGCACCCGCATCAATACTGATTATACTCAGACTGTTACACTGTTACATTTCTGTCAGGGCTACATTTTTACGAGTGAACCGTTGTTCAGTTTGCAGTTTCTTTCGTTAAGGAGGCTGCGGGTCCTCTGAATTTCCCTGGGAGCCTGAGCCTCACCCACCTGCCCGGGAGAAGCCCTGAGCGGTGCCCTGACTCCTCCCGTCCAGCAGGAGGCGCGGCCCCGGCCGCTCCCGCATGCGCGGTGCGCTGGGTGTCAGACCGCCGAGCCCAGTGGCCTGCCCGGGGCTCCCCCGCTTGCTCCAGCACTCCCGGCCCGGCGGTGGCGGCCGGGAGCTCCGCGCCATCCCACCCGGGCGGCTGTGGCCCGCGCCCCGCGGCATGAGCCGGTGACCAAGCGCGGGGCCCAGCCGGAGGCAGCCGTGGCCGAGGTAACCGCGGCGCAGAAGGGCCGGGCGGGCCCCCGATGCGGACTCGGGCCTCCCCGGGCCGCGGGGGAGTCGGGCCCCGGGATCTCCGGGGAAGCGCGGGCCTCGCGGAGGTCCGAGGGCTGCGGGAGACGACCTCCACCCGCTCCCTGCCGGGGCCACTCCTGGTGCTCTCCCGCTTGGGGGGCGCGTTGACTCCCGCCCCGCCTTCTCCTTCGTCACCCGGCCCCTGCGCGCACTCTGGTTGCCCACCTGTCTCCCTCGCTCGCTTCCTGCACCTTTCCTTTCTCCCCGGATCCTGTGGCTTCCTTCCCCGAAGGGCCCACCCCTCTGCCGTGACCTTTGCCCGCTGCCAGCTCCTCCCCGCGAGCTCCAGGGTTCTGCTTCCTCCCGCGGGGGTGTTTGAGCTCTGGGCCCTGCCGTGGGCAGTGGCGTTCCGTGCGGTACCCAATGCCTCGGGCAGGACTGGATGCTCAGGTGAGCCACGGCCAGCGGTGTTTGGGGCTCTGGGCAGCTACTTGAAACTCAGAGGTTATTTGGCGTTTTACATACCGGCGGTGGGAACTAGACAATATGTATACAGTTTTGAGGTTAAAGTTGCTCGGTGTAACTTACTGGGAAGCGCTCATTTAGCCGGGTCCTTGATATATTTGTCTGAAGATGTCTTGAAACATAAGTATGTCCATTTAACTCCCTTTTCTCTGTCACTTGCATGCCCTGAGAACTTAAACTGGACTTAGTCTGTAAATTTCAGAGCTCAAAGGCTACTTACCGTAATAAATATATGACTCACTTTCCATCACTCCTCACTTGCAATGACTTTAAGCCATCTGGTTGCAAATGCTGGTATAAAACAGATAGATTTGCATCTGTCTAGTTATGCTGGTTAATTGAGAAGTGAAAAAGGTGTATCTCATTCAGGCTTTTAAGGGTAATTGGGGAAGCAGCTTGACCTGGGGGTTAAGAGCTCAGGCTCCAGAACCAGACTGCCAGCCTCCAAATCCTAGCACTGGCATTTTCTAGTTGTGTGAAAATGTAGCCGTCCTTGTTACACTTTCTCTGTTTGTAAAATGAGGATAATCATAGCTCCTCACTTGAGACTGTTAGAGAGTCTGTGCTCAGTCGCTCAGTTGTGTCCGACTCTTTGCGACCCAATGGACTGTAGCCTGCCAGGCTCCTCTGTCCATGGGGA
This sequence comes from Cervus elaphus, assembly GCF_910594005.1. Classification (NCBI taxonomy): domain Eukaryota; kingdom Metazoa; phylum Chordata; class Mammalia; order Artiodactyla; family Cervidae; genus Cervus; species Cervus elaphus. Next base: position 86,906,242 of record NC_057815.1, read on the forward strand.
TTCTCTAGGCAAGAATACTGGAGTGGGTTGCCATGCCCTCCTCCAGGGGATCTTCCTGACCCAGGGATTGAACCCAGGTCTCCTGAATTGCGGGTGGATTCTATACCAGCTGAACTACCAGGAAAGCCCGTTAGGAAGACTAAGTTAACACCAAGTTAACAAAGTACTTAAAACAGATCCTGGCATGTAGTAGGTCTGCAGTAAAGTTTAGTTATTAGTTCCTTAATTATATGCTTTGTATTAATTACAGTATAATTTTCACCAAGGGACACAGGGTTTTTATTTTTTTTTAATTTGAAATCACTTTTAGGGGTGGTTAGCTTTAACAGAACTTTAATTATAAAGGACCCTATCAGGTAAGGCAGTGAATTGCAGATTTTCCTGCTTGGGCCAATATTTATTTCCTTTGTTTTCAGGAACAGGTGAGTTGAGTTCCACCGTAGCAGGGGCTCCAAGAGCTCAGTTTCTAGAAAGTTTAAGAAGATGAGAGTTTGTGGCTGAAAACTTTGGACTAATCACTGAGGAAAGGTTATTCAGGCAGAGTTTAGGAATAAATAATTCCAGGAACAGAAAATGCATCTCATCTTGACAGTCGAGTTGGAAGATTTTTCCGGTGATTCAGTGCCCTGACCTCCAGCCAGATGATTCCAGTGTTTAGCAGGGACAAGTTTGGTGTGCTTCGAGAAGGCTATTGTTTGTAGGACTTCGCTCTGAAATTCTTACTTTGACCCAGGTTGTGGTATTATATGGAACAAACATTTATCAGTAGAAGATTCCTCTTGGTTTGTCCTCTTTGGGGAAACTCAGTGTTAGGGGAGAAGAGGGCAGTGAGGGGTAAGTATGGAAAATTCTGTCTGTGGAGTTACCTGGCCACAATTACCTTGAAACTCTTAATTGAAGAAAGAAAATAATCGAAGTTCATCACCATGTAATTACTCAAAACTTGGACCTTGAACAGTGTGTGCATTGATGGAGCTCAGAGGGATAGAGACACTCCCTTCATTCAGCAAACATTTCTGTTTACGTGAAGTGTGTTCTAGACATGGTATTGTTAGGTTGGTGCAAAAGTAATTGCTGTTTTGCATCATTGAGCTTTGCCATTTGGTATTGGAATGCATTCTTAAATAAATGTGTTTATGCTATACATCATTTTAATGCTCATTTCTTGCTCTTTTTGGCTAATGAATTATTACTTGCTGTTTATTTTATATGTATTTTAGACTATGGAAAGGTTGTTAGACAAAAAGCAAATTTGAGTGATTTTCTTATTTGAGTTCAAAATGGGTCATAAAGAAGCGGAGGTAACTTGTAACGTCAACAGTGTATTTGGCCCAGGAACTGCTACTGAACGTACAGTGGAGTGGTGGTTCAAGAAGTTTTGCAAAGGAGACAAGAGCCTTGAAGATGAGGAGGGTAGTGGCTGGCCATTGGAAGTTGACGGTGACCAACTGAGGGGATCATTGAGACTGATCCTCTTACAACTACACGAGAAGTTGCCCAAGAACTCAACACTGACCATTCTATGGTCGTTCAGCATTTGAAGCAAATCGGAAAGGTGGAAAAGCTTGTTAAGTGGGTGCCTCGCGAGTTGACCAAAAATAAAAAAAGCCTCATTTTGAAATGTCATCTTTTATTCTCTGCAACAACAACAAACTATTTCTCTATTGGATTGTGAAGTGCAATAAAAAGTGGATTTTATACAACAACTAGCGATGTTTAGCTCAGGGGTTGTCCTGAGAAGAGGCCCCAGAGCACTTCCCAAAGCCAAACTTGCACCAAAAAAAGTGTCATGGTCACCATTTGGTGGTCTGCTGCCTGTCTGATCCATTACAGCTTCCTGAATCCTGGCGAAATCATTACATCTCAGAAGCATGCTCCGGCAATGGATGAGATGCCCCCAAAACTGCAATGCCTGCAGCCAGCATTGGTCAACAGAAAGGGCCCAATTCTTCTTCTAACAATGCCTGACTGCACATTGCACAACCAGTACTTCAAAAGTTGAACGAATTGGGCTGCCAAGTTTTGTCTCATCTGCCATATTCACCTGACCTCTCGCCAACTGATTACCACTTCTTCAAGCATCTCGACAACATTTTGCAGGGAAAATGCTTCTACAACCAGCAGGACGCAGAAAATGCTTTCCAAGAGTTCTCTGAATCCCAAAGCACAGATCATTATGCTACAAGAATAAACAAACTTATTTCTCGTTGGCAAAAATATGTTGATTGTAATGGTTCCTGTTTTGATTAATATAGATGTGTTTGAGCCTAGTTATAATGATTTAAAGTTTGGGATCCATGGCTGATTCATCTCAATGTATGACAAAAACCACTACAATATTGTAAAGTAATTAGCCTCCAACTAATAAAAATAAATGGAAAAAAAATAAATTAAAAAAAAATAAAAAAAATAAAGTTCAGGATCCAAAACCGTAATTACTTTTGCACCAACCTAGTAGATACTGCGGAGAAGGCAATGGCACCCCACTCCAGTACTCTTGCCTGGAAAACCATGGACGGAGGAGCCTGGTGGGCTGCAGTCCATGGGGTCGCTAAGAGCTGGGCATGACTGAGCGACTTCACTTTCACTTTTCACTTTCATGCACTGGAGAAGGAAATGGCAACCCCCTCCAGTGTTCTTGCCTGGAGAACCCCAGGGATGGGGGAGCCTGGTGGGCTGCCATCTATGGGGTCGCACAGAGTCGGACACGACTGACGCGACTTAGCAGCAGCAGCAGTAGATACTGGGAATATTTAGCAGAGATCAAAACTGACTCCAAGAAAATGATGACCAGTAGAAGGGAGACTTACAGTTATATAACCAATTAATACAACCTGGCAAGTGCTGTGATGAAGCCTGTAAAAGCTATGAGGATGCTCACTGAGAGCTCTCTGTCTCTAAAGCTCCACTTGGTAAGGGGCTGTTTTTTTGTTCAAGGCTCTTCCCCTCATTTCTTCCATTAGGAGTTTTTATTCCACCTTCAGGGCTTGTCAGCTCTCTCAGCTGCTTAACCTGTGCAGGTAAACCTCAGAAACATGAGTCTGTATCCCCGGGAACAGCTCTCAGTGGAGGTGGGGGGGTGTGTTGGAGACTGGGGTTGGATGGACTTTGGTGGATGACATCCTTCATGGAACAGTTCTCAGGTGCGTTTTCAGAAGGACACTAATCGGGGAGCCCCATCCGCCCAGCTCAGCATGGCAGCCAGCTCAGGAGCGCTCTCCTGGCTTCCCATTCTTCCCTGACTCTACTCCTTACTCCCTCTCTCTGGCTTTCTGGATTCGTCTTCTGCAAGCTACCTGCACCCTTAGTTTGGCGGAACATAAACTAAGGAGGCTGCTACTGGAAGCGGCTGTAGAAAGCAGGTCCTGAGAATAGTGTTGTGAGACGGGAGCCACTCACCCTAAGGGGGGGTGAGTGAGGACCCCCTTTCGTGGGGGTAAGTGAGATGTTGAGGACCCCCGGAGCCCTCTAGCATCGCCGAGCAGTCAGACTGACCAGTGGTGGGTTGGGGTGAGGTTCAGGTCGAAAGGAAAGCATTGGCTAGGGCAGGAACTCTTAAGTGCTTGAGCAGTATGTGGACCAGGGTCAGGATAAGGCTGGTGGAGTTGGTTGGCCCTTGTTAGCTCCCTTGGAGGCCTTGAGGTTTGATCTGGCTCAGATTAGCCAGGTGTCAACTCGGGAGGCACTGTGAAAGATGTGGTTCCATAGCGGTGTTTCCTGAAGCTGGGGGGTTGGGGGGGCGGGCATTCTGTGGTGAAAACCAGGCCCAGAATTTAATCACAGTTGTGGCAGAGCTGCAGAGGAAGCTGAGTGCACGGCCTTGATGTACCGCCTCTGCTAATGTCGGGGCTGTGATAGGGAAGAATTTGGACCCAGGGTCTTAGGATGGAGATTTTGGGTGGATGCACTGAAGAACTCTCAGATTTCCTAGATCCCCTGGACCAGCCGAAGTATTTCTCATTGAGAAGGAGCTCTTCCTGCCTGGCACCCTGCAGAGCCCTCTCCGGAGGAGGATACCTTGCAGGGTGGTGCTTCTCCCTCCTGGATGTTGCCCGCCCCTCCCTCAGATCTCAGCACCAGCCAAGTGGGGGAGTACATCCCCCGCTACTGGGATGGTAGCTGTTGCATTGAAGAGCTGTAGGACCTGGTTCCTCTGGACCAGCGGGAACTGGAGGAACACGTGGGCCTGAATCTTGACAGTGTCAGGCCAAGAGTGGGGTAGCGGGGACTGTGAAGCTGAATGGGAGAGACTCTTGGGAGCGTACTCCCTGGATTCAGAATTCAGTGGTCTGATAATGACAAGCTGGTCCTGATGTCCCGCTGGGCAGGCTCTTGGAAGCTTGGACCTGACAGTAATACTGTTGGTTCTCAACTGGGGGTGATTTTGCCTCCGCAGGGGATATTTGGCAATATCTGGGCATATTTTTAGTTGTCATAAATGATGGTTGCTTCTCTTGAATAGAGACCAGGGATGCTAAACTAAACCTTCTACAGAACACCTCCCCACAGAAATGAACCATCTGGCCCAAAACATCAGTAATACTAAGGTTGAGAAACTCCAGCCTGGAGTAAATGAGATAAAGGTGCTGGAGCTGTGTTGGCAGAATATTGAGAAAGGGCTTAAAAGGTTCAGAGAGGTGGAGATTTGAAATAGATTTATTACCTGAGGCCAGAGACTCAGCTCCTGCCCGTGTTCCCAGGAGAGCATTCTCCCTTCCCTCTGGTGATACGGAACTCCAATAAGGGGACCAACGTGTTTGAGAGGCTCAGTGTTGGTTCTCCTCTGTAGACCAGGGTTGACTTTATGAGATTTGACCATGGAACTGGGTTCCCGAGTATCAGTGAGGATGATAGGATTCTGAAATGGCAGAGGCTGGGTGGTGGCACTAACCATCAGAGGCAAGGTCAACACGATATCCATAATAAGCAATGAGGCCCAACTCATAGCCAGTGTTTCTGGACCCGCTGTGATGCTAATAGAGCCTGGCATTCTTAGAGACAGTATAGATGGGCAGCCAGCTAAGGTACTGCTTCACTGTATAACCTGAAAAAAAAAAAGAAGTCAAGAGCTGGCAGGTGGAAGGCTGATGTCAGGGGCTGCAGTGGAAGAGTTATGATCACCTAGTTTTCAGATGTGAGCCCGCACTCAGACCTGTATCCCATGCATTGAGGGGGAGGCTGGATCTCTTGGAAGAAAAATTTTGCAACATCCCAGAAAATACAGACAGATACTCCCCCAGTTCTTCCTCAAGGGAACTGCAGGTTCTTATCAGACTTGTGGTACATCAAGGAGAAGATAATAATATCCAGACCTGTAGAGGGCTGTTAAGTACAGGGTGTGACTTGATGATAATACTGGACAACCGGTAAGCAATAGTGGATAGGAGTTGTTAGATAAATGCCTTGGCCTCTCCTCCTTCTGAGGGACATGGTGAGGTCTGCATGGCTCTTCAGAGGGTTCCTAAAGAGCCCCTGTTATGACTTAATAACACACTCCTACTGGCTTTCCCTGGTTCCCTCTCTCTCTTTGCTCTGTACTCTAGCTCCTGGGTAAAACTACCTGCACCCGCATTCTGTCTCTGGTTCTTTTTTGGTGAGATTATGGTGAGACCCGAACTGTGACAGGTAGGAAGCAGGATGTGAGGCCTAACATGGTAGGTGTCAGGCTTTCTTCTCCCCAGCTCTCCTGCTCCCCCCGTGGGACCGCGGAGGTCATAGTCCTCCTCTTGGAGTCCTGTGGCTCCAGGTCCCTGCCAGCACTTGCTGACATTTGACACTGACTTTTTCCCATGCTCATGTGTAGATGTCTTATTGTAGTTTTGCTTTCCCTGCCCATTAATTAGACTAAACATCTTTTCAGATGTTTTCTGTGCCATTTTGTTGCCTCTCTTGTGACATTCCTGTTTAAATCTTTTGTCTAAGTTTTCTGTTGTTTGTTTTGGACTTTTTGTTTGTTTCTTATTACTCTGTAGTTCTTTATTCTGGTTGCTGTTAATAGTCCTTATTAGTTACGTGTATCGCAATTATCTTCTAGTTTGCACTTGTCTTTTTACTTCCTTATGATGTCTTTTGATGAGCAAAAGTTTTTAATTGAAGTGCTGAATTTAATCTTATGATTTGCACTTTCTGCATTTCATTTTGGAAATCATTCTCTGCCTGGAAGTCATAGATTTCTCTTTAGTGGTCTAAATATCTTTGCCTGTCACATGTAGCTTTTTACTCTGCCTTGAGTAGATTCCCTTCCCTCTGGCTGCTTTTAATATTTTTCTTTGGCTTTCTTTTCAGTGGCTTTATTTTGACTTATCTGGTTGGGGTTTTTGTTTTTGTGTGTGTGTGCATTTTGTTTGTTTGGTACATATTGTACTTGGAATTGAGTATCGTGAATCTATGAGTTGATGTCTTTCATTATGCTTGGAAAAACTTAACAGAAGACAGGTGGGTTCTCATATCTACTTCCACCTTCAGCCTTTGCTTTATCACACATCATGTCATCTCTGGCAAATGAAGGTGAAAAAATAATGTCAGCATTGTTTTAAGAAATAGCTTAGATCGTTTGAAAGAATCTTGGGGACCCTCTGGAGTCCCCAGACCATATTTTGAGAACCTCTGGTCTAAGATTTTTGGTATTAATATTATACTAGACTCTTAAAATAGGCTGGGGAATAGTTCTTCTTTTTTCTGAACTTTGGAGTAATTTGTGTAAAATTGGAATTATTGTTTCTTGAGTGTTTGGCAGAACTTGGAAAATCTTTTGGGCCTGGAATTTTCCTTATCGGAAAAGATTGTTTTAACTTCCGATTCACTTTCTTTAGTGTTATAGAGCTGTCAAGGATGGCTATTTCTGCTTGATACTGTTTTGATAAGCTATAGGTTAAAAGAATTTTCCCATTTCATTCAAGTTTTTAAATGTATTGGCATAAGTTCATTGGTATCATCTCATCTTTTAAATACATGCAGTATTTAGTTATGGTCCCCTTTTCAGTCTAGGTATTGTGCTTTATTTTCTCTTTATCTTGATTAATCTTACCTGAATTATGTCAAATATCAATTTCTTCAGTCTTTTTCTTTTTAAAAGATTTAGCTTTATAGATCCTGTTTGGTTTTCAATTTGTGTTTTTTTTTTAATTACTTAATTACTTGTATTATCTTAGGATTTTTTTGTTGTGATAATACCTTTTTTATGATCTGTTGCTCATTAAAATTTGTAAAGCTCATATTTGGATACTGCTTTTGTTCCCTTAGCCCCAGTTTTGTTATATGTGAAAACAGTATGTTTTTACACTGTGGGTAATTGATAATTGAGTGGTATAATTGTTATAGTAGGTTATGGCCAGTATTTTTTTTAAAAAGCTATAGAATAATAAAAGAATACAGTGTTCATCACATATTCTGTGGCTAATACTGTGTACTAAGGTTAAATAAGCATTGTTTTGTGAAACTTCTTTCAAATACATCTGTGTCTGTGTTAGATTACAATATAAAATGTTGTTTTATTATAGGTTTTAGTGAAAAAAAAAGAAGTTTAAAACACTGTATTAAAAGGCAGTTTGTCTAACATTTAGGAAAGATTTCAAACATGGCTGCACAAAATAAACATATGAGGGGCTTGCTAGTTTGACACGTTCTGTGACCTTATTTTAGGCCTACTGATACAGCCCTCCAGTGCTGGAGCCAAGGACTCTGTTCTAACAAACTCTGCCTGTGTAGTTCTTACAATTCGGGTGTTTGAGAACCACTGATTCAGGATATAGATAGACTCTGAGAGCCTGTTGGGCAGTTCTGACACGGGGCTTGTGGAGAGTACAGCTCCTTGCATGCATCTGTCCCAAGGCTGCCTCTTTTCTAGCTCCAGGGGGGACATGGGGAAAGAAGGAAAGCGATAGGGTGGGCCTCGTGGTAGTAGGGGTCGGGGACTGACCGGGAACATCTTGTTCATTGTTAGGATGACAGAAAACATGAAATAGCTCTCGTGCCTGCATTTCTGTCGTGGAATCGATTAGTGTGTGTTGAATGACTAATGTATATACCCCAAAGATGATTATCTTTAAGTGTAAAATGTATAAACTTTCATACATTAGTCCATGACAGTCATGTTTTTTTCGTATGTTCCAGACCGTGGTCTCAGATACAACAGATACAAGTTGAAATCATTAATGATCATTCAGCACATTTTACCCCCAAAGCTGGTAATGATCGCAACATTCAGGGCTTGACAGGACCCTACTTAGCTAGGCAGGAAGCAGTTTTATCGTGTAGGCATGGTTGGAGAGAACTCCGTTTAGCCAAAGTGAAAATGGTTCATAAACCCTAAGATGGTCTATGAGCTTTTCAATTATTTTTCTTTATATTAATGTGTGCTGGGACGCTCAGTTGTGTCTGACTCTGCGACCCCATGGACTGTAGCCCGCCAGGCCCCTCTCCCCATGGAATTTCCCAGGCAAGAATACTGGAGTGGGTTGCCACTTCCTACTCCAGAGGATCTTCCCACCCCAGGGATCAAACTTCTGTCTCTTGCGCCTCCTGCATTGGAAGGTGGATTCCTGACCACTAGTGCCACCTAGCGTTGTAATAACTTTTCTGAAAGATCAGAGAGTAGAATGAGACCATTTGGAAGACTGGATTCTTGACACATGGAATGCTGAAGTCACTTGTTGCAGTGACGTGTCTGTGACAGATGAAGGAATCATGCTCAAGGTATTGACATAGTGGGTAGGCATCAGGTGTTGGGGGGCTTGTTTGGCAAAGGATCTTAATTTGTGGTCTACGGGGTACTTTGCATTTTCACCTGAGGACTGAAGATTTTTTTTACATCTCAGTCCATGATGCTTATTGGCTGTTTCATTTTTCTATTGCTACATAACACACCACCACAGTCTTACAAACAGCAAAAGCAATAGCAGTCATGTACTTGCTCAGGATTCTGCTGTCTATGCAGAACTCATTGGGGATGGTTCATGTTGGCTCCAGATAGTTTCTGGGGTCTTCTGAGCTTCCTTACAGCTAGCTTCCAACAGCTACAGGGTCTTTTAAAGCCTGGCCTCAGAAACCCCAGAATCTCCCTTCTGCCACTTTCTCTTAGCCAAACCAAGTCCATCCGGGATTCAGGTGGAAGGGAAAGAGATTCCACGTTGTGAATGGAGAAGTGGCATGCACATTCATCAGTGGGAAGAATTGTTGGCATCTGTCTTTAGAAACCGATCTACCTCACTTCTTTTCCTCTACCTCTCCTTTCCTCCTTTCCTATTTCTTTCTTCATTTCTTCCTTCCATTGAAATGTACCAACTATCCCCTTTTTATAAAACATCAGTATATATTTATTTAAAGATTAGCCTTTTTTTCCACTAACACCCCTTTCCCCTTTCTTGATATTTTCCTAGTGGTGTTTTTATGTTGTGCATTTTGTTATTTATTTACTTTATTTATCAATTCAGTTCAGTCGCTCAGTTGTGTCCAACTCTTTGTGACCCCATGGACTGCAGCATGCCAGGCCTCCCTGTCCATCACCAACTCCTGGAGCTTACTCAAACTCATGTCCATCGAATCAGTGATGCCATCCAACCATCTCATCCTCTGTCTTCCCCTTCTCCTCCCGCCTTCAACCTTTCCCAGCATCAGGGTCTTTTCAAATGATCAGTTCTTCGCAGGGTCAGAAATCCCTCTTCATTATTTCATCAAATTGCTTAAGGGAAAGAAATAGGCCGTTTGAAAATGACCCGGTCCTCTCAAGGGTCGTCTGTCACCCTGAAGGCTTCATTTTTCTCTCTTCTCCCCTGGTAACCAGGAGTGTGAGGAGGAGGCTGCCGGGGTCATTATGTGTGCGTCGGTCAAGTACAACATCCGGGGTCCCGCCCTCATCCCGAGAATGAAGACCAAGCACCGCATCTACTACATCACCCTCTTCTCCATCGTCCTGCTGGGTCTCATCGCCACGGGCATGTTTCAGTTCTGGCCGCACTCCATTGAGTCCTCGGGCGACTGGAGCGTGGAGAAGCGCAGCGTCCGAGACGTGCCCGTGGTCAGGCTGCCGGCTGACAGCCCGGTGCCTGAGCGCGGCGACCTCAGCTGCAGGATGCACACGTGTTTCGACGTCTACCGCTGCGGCTTCAACCCCAAGAACAAGATCAAGGTGTACATCTACCCGCTGAAGAAGTACGTGGGCGAGGCGGGTGTCCCCGTGAGCAGCACCATCTCCCGCGAGTACAACGAGTTGCTCACGGCCATCTCAGACAGCGACTACTACACCGACGACATCACCCGCGCCTGCCTGTTCGTCCCGTCCATCGACCTGCTCAACCAGAACTCGCTCCGCGTGAGGGAGACGGCGCAGGCGCTGGCCCAGCTCTCCAGGTATCCGCAGGTCTCCCAGAAACTAGGGGCAGGGGAGGGGCAGAGCCGGTTTCCAGCCGGCGGCTCATCTCCTGTCTCCTAGGTGGGCACGTGGATGAGCCGCTGACTTATAGGAGGACCTGCGCTGCGGGCACCCGTTCTCTGCACCACCCTCTTGGGCCACTGCTGTGGGTTCCCAGCTTCTTAACATTTAGAAGCTAAGAAGGGATCATCTTCCCGTGCCTTTCCTTTTAAATGTAGATGCCTTTCCCCACCTCCCCTGTTTATTACTCACATATACACATTCACTATAAAAAGCTTGAAAATACAGTTAAGCCAAAAGAAGAAAGTAAGAGTCATCCCTTAAGCCTGCTTTTGAGATAATCATTAGTATTTTGATGTTGATTCTCAGTCGTTTCTTTGTGGAACATATACAGGGGCACACATGTGTGCATTTTAGTGTATTTATGCACATGTATACATATGTGTGTGTATAACATTTTGGGCAAGAGTGGGCTCACACAGCAAAGCGTATTCTTGTGCTGCCTTTCCCCCTTCATTTACCATGAACGTGTTTCCAAATAATTTCATCTTCGTATGTCAGTGCAGTATGACGTATACACAGAACATGTATGTATTCGTATATACAGTTCTGTATGGGATTCCATTTTGCACACATTCCTTAATGTACTTAATTAGCCTTCTGTATCTCTTTGTGTTCCTGTAACCAAATGGTGAACATTGGGGTTGCGTTCAGATTTCCATCAGCATAAGCAGTTCTACAGTGGACCAGCTCGGAGGACACATCCCCCAGCTTTCCTTTGGAGGAGCCAAGCCAGTACCCGGAGCGCTGTTGCAATCTCCAGGCATGCAGTTTGCCTCCCTGAGAAGTGGCCCCGTTTTGGGTCAGGGATGCTTGCCACTTATCCATCTTCCTTTGTGGCTCAGATGGTGAAGAAGCTGCCTAATGCAGGAGGCCCGGGTTCGATCTCCGGGTCTGGAAGATTCCCTGGAGAAGAGAATAGCAACCCACTCCAGTATTCTTGCCTGGAGAATCCCCATGGACAGAGGAGCCTGGTGGGCTGCAGTCCGTAGGGTCGTACAGAGTCGGACACAACTGAACGACTAACACTTTCACTTGTCATCCAGAAACTGACTGACTTGTCTTCTTCATAGTTGATGTGTGAATTCTACATGTTTACTCTCTTAATAGGTGGGATAGAGGTACCAATCACCTCCTGTTCAACATGTTGCCTGGAGGCCCCCCAGATTATAACACGGCCCTGGATGTCCCCAGAGACAGGTAGGTGTATTTGGGGTTGTCTGCCTGATGGGTTTCTGAGGATTAAGTCAACATAGGACCCTTTTATTCACGTGAAATCATATTTCTAAGCCCACTAGGATGTAACTTTGTAATCAGAATTGTTTGTTCAAGTGGAAAATTGTCCTCAGTCTTTTCCTCCCCGAGACCTGGAAGCACCGAGACCTGCCGGAATCTGTCACAGAAAACTAGTGGAGGGTTAGGTTCCAGTGGAGCATCTTAGGAGTCTGTCTTGTCTTCTTAGTCTGGGTTGTGTGCTCCTGAGCACACCCCCATACCCCTAAAAGGCCTGGTTCGTACTGGTGGCTTGTGTTAGCTCTCTGCACATTTGGGAGCATTAAGTAGAGTCGCAGCTCCTGAGGGGAGCGGGCGTGGACGTGTCATTGGAGCCTGTAACGTCCGGGAAGTGAGGCACTCTTAAGTACCGCTTACTCTCTTCTTTCCTCCTTTCTAATGAAACTTCCAAACAGGCAGAAGTGGCATGGGGTGGCCACGATGGCGATTCAAGTCCAGGTACTGTGTATTTGGCCCTTTCGTACACCGACGGCGTCGCTTCCTGGAAACCTCAGAAGGGGGTGCCCCTTGAAGGTTCCTCTCCTAGTGCTTGGTCCGAGGCTCCGAAGAGAGCAGGAAGTGTGGGCCCGACATGAGGGTCCTGGGCAGCACCCACGGGAGGGGATTACTGTAAGTTCAGATATGAACTCATTTATAACTAGCTCTGTTGCAGTTGATGTTTAATTCTTGAAATCATTGGTACTAAAAGAGGTGAGAACAGCCTCAGGCCCGCTGTGGTCTCCACTTATTTGAGGTCAACATCGTCATTTATGAAAATCTACACTTAGTACCGCTTTTCCCCAGAAGATTAAATCTAAGCCCTCTTTGCTTTTATGTGCTTATCTAGAGTCAGTATTGAGTTTCTATCTGGAAAGACGATTATCAACCGCGCCCCAGCGCCATCCCTCAGCTTTGGTGTAGAAACCATTTTGGACGATAGAGGGCAGTCAGGCCACACAAGTGTCTGTAGAAACCCGCTGAACACAAGGTGATTTCTGATTTGGCTCTTAGCCCCAGCGTTCCTGAGTGCATTATTGTCTTATGCGTTTGCTTGTTCTGGGAAAGTGAAATGTGTTAGAGGACAGAAAAGGGAAGGCAAAGAGGTGCTGGGAATGCAATGTCTTCACCTGCTGTTCTGGGTTTAGTTTGAGAAGGTTTATTTCTGTTTGGGACATTTCGGTTTTTGCTGACACTTTGGTATATGTATCTGATTGGGAGAAAGATTTCACTTTTATCGAGTGCACATGTTAAAAGGAGTTTCATTTCTCTTCAGGAAAGTGTCAAGTAATCAGGAGAGAGTTGAAGTTCTTGCTGGTGCTTAGGTGTTAAGGAGCAGGAAGGTTAAATCGTTTTCCCTGTGCTTGTATTTTTGGAAGTGATTATAGGCAGTTCTGTAGCAAATAATGAATCATCATATACTCCTCCTTTATCTTTCCAGGTGGGAGATTTCATTTTGAAGCCGAGATGGTCTTCGACTGGTTGGAGTAAGGAATAGTAGATTTGTTTGTTAATTTTTCTGATCCTTTGTCCTTGCTCCTGGATTCAGAGGAGGCAAGAACCATGCGTGTAGGATGGTTTTAGCAGAAGCTGCATACCTGGTTATTCAGAAATTAGAAAACAGGCTAGATTTAGACTGTTTCTAAGATTCCCCTGAAATCTAAAGTTGGAGGTGTGATTTTTTTAAGAATTATCTGACTCAGGAAAACACAAGGACCAGGGCTAAAGCAAATGTCAGCTCAGCAGATACATCTTTTATGCTGTGTGAATCTGTGTTTCTCTTTCAATATTTGAAAATCCTATGTATGGTACACATATACCTTCTGGGTACAAGATTGAAACAATGTGAAACAAAGAGTAAAGTGTAAAAATATGTTTTCAAATTTTCCTCTGGTTTTACTCTTTTACTGAGAGGTAATCATTGTTCTAAAATACTGTGTATTTTTTGAGTCTTTGTTTGATGGATTTCTAGTCACACACATACACATGTTCACCTATCCATTTTAAGTCAAATGACAGCAAATTATACATCTTCAATGCCTAACTTTACTGATCTTTGTTTTCTCAGATATATTCTATAATTTTATTACTACTTTAGGTTTTTGTTATCCTTTCTTTGCAAGTATCTCTCTCAAATTTCTACTTTTATATAGGTGTATATTTATTTAAACTTCTTACGGAAACATTTAAACCCGTATAAAAGAAGTACAGTGAGTCCCATGTAACCACTGTCCAGCTTTGTTTGTTGACAACTTGATTCATCTATACTCCTACTTTCTCCCCACCGGATTATCTAGAAACAAATCTCAGATGTTGTATCATTATGCCCATAAATATTTCCATTTGAGACTGCAGAAGAGGTTTTTGTGTATAACTCAGTGACTAAGTCAGTAAAGAATCCACCTGCAATGAAGGAGACCCCTGGTTCGATCCCTGGGTCAGGAAGATCCCCTGGAGAAGGGAACGGCAACCCACTCCAGTATTCTTGCCTGGGAAATCCCATGGACAGAGGAGCTTGGCGGGCTGTAGTCCACGGGGTCACAAGGATTTGGACACGACTGAGTGACTGACACTTTGAAATTTTTTCAAGGGCTTTTTAAAAAGTATAACTACAGCACTCATATCACACCTACAATAATTAACACTTAGTTCTTTAACATCACTAGATATTCACCAAATATCTAGCCATTGCTCAGATAGATACATCTCATTTTCTCTTTTTACAGTTTGAATCTGTAAACAAATGAGGATAGCCAGTAAAATTGGTCAGTTTTTTTTTTTTTTCCAAAACCTAAGACTTGAATCTTTATATTTGAGGGATTCTCAGGCCTGATTTGGAGAAGGCAATGGCACCCCACTCCCGTACTCTTGTCTGGAAAATCCCATGGACGGAGGGGCCTGGTGGGCTGCAGTCCATGGGTTCGCTAAGAGTCGGACACAGCTGAGTGACTTCACTTTCACTTTTCACTTTCCTGCATTGGAGAAGGAGATGGCAACCCACTCCAGTGTTCTTGCCGGGAGAATCCCAGGGACAGGGGAGCCTGGTGGGCTGCCGTCTATGGGGTCGCACAGAGTCAGACACGACTGAAGCGACTTAGCAGCAGCAGCGGGCCTGATTAAAAGGAAGCAAAAGATACACTTGCAGACAAACTGTGTTTAGGCTCTGTGGCTACTCATATGGGAGGAGGCGAGCTGTGAGAGCATCTGGGGCAGACCCAGTGTAGGGACAAGGGTCCACAAGACAATGAGGAAGAGGGCTCAGTGAGGTCCCTGAGTCTGCAAGTCCCAGGAAGTGCCGAAGGTGCTGGCGGACACTCCCAGCGATAGAACACCTGGCCTGGAGTGAGTTGTGGTCCTCAGGGTCATGCTTTCTTAGGTGCATGGTTCCCATTCAGTCTCTCTTAGCTTCGGAACGGATCTCCGATTTGGGGATACATAATGGGGAAACAGAACACGCTTCTCAGCAATTCACTTTTCAGTCAATGTAAAACACATGTGCTGTAGAACAAGAGAGGCTTACAATATTTTCTCCATGGGTAATGTTCAGGAACGCTTGGCAGAAGAAGATACGGTGAGGTGGGTGGAGGTCTTGTCAGCAGCAGGGTGGGTGTGAGGCTTGTTTGACTAATTGCAGCGGTGGCTCCTCCAGAAGTCTCCAGCGAGATTGCACCTGTATGATCTGTGACATGAGACACGCTTCCGGCCGCCTGCTTTCCTCCTGCCAGTGCTAAGCCCCTCCCGTAGGCCCGGGGCCCCCGGGAGAGCAACAGTGCAAGCCAGTGTCGTGTACACCTGCTTCCTTTCTTACCACATACGCTCGCTCCTTCCTCTGGGGCATGGGTGTGATTACGTCACCCACCAGCCCACTTACCTGGGCCGCCTGGTGCCGGTATATTGGATCCATGTTTACTTCCCTGCACGTCGAATCGTGGGGGCCCCTGCAGTCTGCTTGCCATCATGGTCATGGAACCCACCCAAATTCATGTTGGACGGAGTCACTGCCGAATGCTAATCAGGAAAAATGAGACCGTATGTTGGTACTACGGCTAGTCATTAAGTTTTACAGAGCGGACTGGCAGCTGGAGAGGTGTTCCAGCCTGCACATTACCTCCCTAACCAGTTCTTGGTTTCATAAAGCTTAAACAAACAGATTGGGATTTCCAGGGGTGGTTTGGAAATCTTTGAACTTAAACTGGTCATGTAAGAAGGGAATGTAGGCTGTCATCAGGGCAGGGAGGGGATTGGTAGCAATCAAGATTGCAAAACATGTGGCTTTGCAGTTCATACATTTTGGCTCAGACTGCGCCGTGCATGGACCTGGCAGCACTCCGCCCCAGTAAGTGATTTGATGGGCTCGGGGGCCCCCCCGGGACAGAATAACTGTAAACGTTGGTGTGATGTACACCTGCTTCCTTTCTAATGAAGTGTCACTGTACTACTTGCTGCATCCAGTTAAAGCAGCGTGTTCATGGTTTTCTAATTAAGGGGAATAAAAGCTCGTGTGGGAGGACTTGCAGGAGAAGTATTCGAGGTCAAGTTCTGTATTCTGCTTCCCGTGGAAGGAGTGGGGTTGATAAGACTGAGTAGCTGGGACAGGTGGTGAGAGCTGGCAGAGGCTTCACAGTGCACACGAAGCTTTGGGATGGCAGTGGAAAGAACTGCTCTGGTGGGAACTGGAGCGGGCTGGGGCGTAGGCAGGTGAGATGGGGTACTTTGCCGTCACCGTGGCTTTTTTTTGCCCATTGTCCCCTGAGCTTCCGGTCAGCGGGACAGCAGTGGCTGCCCCAGCCAGTCCTCTGTGCAGTCTTGTTGCTATTCCTGTTACTATAAATGTGTTTGAGTCAGGGCCTCCTTGGTGGCTCAGATGGTAAAGATTCTACCTGCCATGCGGGAGGCCCTGGTTTGATCGCTGGGTCAGGAAGATCCCCTGGAGAAGGGAATGGCAACCCACTCCAGCATTCTTGCCTGGACAACTCCATGGACAGAGGAGCCTTGAGGGCTACAGTTCAAGAGGTTGCAAAGAGTTGGACATGATGGAGCGACTGACACTATCACTTTCACCACCTGTGACTTTCGGGAGAGGCGAGTGGGATCCAAGTAAGGTAGCAGAGGGGCTGATTGTAGGCTGTCCTCCTGGCTGTGCTGTATTTTAAAATAAGGAAAGTAAGGACAGACTGCTTAGGACCCCAGAGGAAGGCAGGTGACTCCGGAATAGGATGCAGCTAGTGTCCTGCTGCTGCTGCTGCTAAGTCGCTTCAGTCTTGTCCGACTCTGTGCGACCCCATAGACGGCAGCCCACCAGGCTCCCCTGTCCCTGGGATTCTCCCGGCAAGAACACTGGAGTGGGTTGCCATTTCCTTCTCTGATGCATGAAAGTGAAAAGTGAAAGTGAAGTCGCTCAGTCATGTCTGACTCTTAGCAACCAGATGGACTGCAGCCCACCAGGCCCCTCCGTCCGTGGGATTTTCCAGGCAAGAGTACTGGAGTGGGGGGCCATTGCCTTCTCCGAGTTAGTGTCCAGGAGACGCTATTGTACAACGTTTAGCACATTGTCTTTGTAGAAAAGTGATTTGGTAAACATCAGCTGTGGTTGATACTGTTATGAATATCCAGCTACCCGTCTCCACAGAGCTTATCAGAACAAAGACTGTCTCTTTCTCATCGTTTGACAAAACCCTTTGCTTTTCAGGGCTCTGTTGGCTGGTGGTGGCTTTTCTACGTGGACTTACCGGCAAGGCTACGACGTCAGCATTCCTGTGTATAGTCCGCTGTCAGCTGAGGTGGACCTTCCAGAGAAGGGCCCCGGGTAAGGCGCCTTGGGCACAGCCCAGTGAGGGCCAGCAGGGCGGGCCGCACTGCAGTCGAACCATCAGTTACAGGCCGGGGCCCTTGAGGGTCCGTTTTTCCTGTCCCACCCCAACCTTATTGATCCTTCAGTTCTCTCTCTCTCTCTCTCAGTCAGTTTTCAGCGCTGTCTACCAAGCTCCCCAGATCAGAAATCCAGTTGCCGTCCGTAAGTCTTTCCTCTGCCTTACTTCCTGGGCGGAATTCCAGGCTTCCAGAAGGAAAGCAGGCGTTCAGCATAAATCCTGTCGTTCAGACAGTTCTCCGCCGAAATCGAAGTTCCCACGCCCCAGTCAAGGGCCAGCCTTTCAAAGAAGAGAGCCGCCAGGCCCACTGTGTTAAGTCCGTGCACCAGGCACTGTGGGCACTGTGGGCAGCTGACAGGCAGAGGTTGGTGATGCCCCTAAACCTCTGCCATGCCCAGAGCGGCCCCTCACCACAAAGCACCATTGGGTCCAAAGGTCAGCAGGGTTGTGGCCGGAGAAAGCCTGGGGGAGACAGGGTGAGGAGTCTTAAGATGGCTCAGACTAAACTCTCTATCATCTACTCTCCCGAGTGTAATCTAGGTCTCTAATGTTGGTTTAGGACTGGCACGTCCCTTCAGATTTAATCCAGGGAAGAAAACACGCTGAAAGGAAAAGATTGAGAGAGATTGAAACGAAGGAGAGCAAACCACAATGAACAGTACCTTCAGATAATAGTTTCCAAGAATTACAAGTTTGCTCTGTTGGTAATTTCCTGGTAACTTGATCTCTAATTTTTTTTTTTGATCTCTAATTTTTATGTGTAACTAGACTGAAATTACGATCCTTAGATGGATTAAGGTTGCTGTTGATTTCTAGAGTCCTGAGACTCTAGAAACTAGAGTCGTAAGCAGTCTGTCTTCAAGAGCAGAAGGATGCTCAGGACTGCAGGGGATGGTCCTCCCCCTGCTGGACAGGCGGTGGATTTCTGTGGCCCGACGGGACCCACCCCCTCCATTTCCCCTCCAGGGTTTGCAGTTGGGCCCTGCAGTTGTGCAGTTTCTTTTACAAACAACACTCTTCTGTCTCAGGAGAGAAAAAAGAAAAAGCAAAGCAAAGACAGGCTCTAGACCCATCGCACTTTCCAGGGATCTGGGAGGAGGCATTCTGGGTGACCTCACGGCAGCATTTGGAATCTGTTGCTCTTTGTGAGAGTTGCTTTTTAAGGGAATTCCCACATCTCTTGAGGGCTGCGTAGAGTAGCAAGAGCTTTGTTTTTATTTTTATTTTAAATCTCTCTCAATATTGTCCAATGGGAAGCTGAGGATCATTGCTATTGATAGCTTCTTCTCACAGCTGTGTTGGCCTCAGCTGGAATTCTCGTCATTTCTCTCTCTAAAAGGAACTAAATTGGGAGTTTACAACGGTTACTATGGAGGGAAACTTGGAGTTCTCAGCATGATTTTGCTGAAGCTTCGATATCAGCCCTGCTGGGAGGAAACATGAAAGTCATAGCTGGTCATTTTAGTCCTCGAAAGAAAAACAAATCCACCTTAAGATTTTGTTTGCTTAAAACTAAAATGGGCCTACTCCACCAACCCACCATCTGCCAGGTCAGGGTGAGCCAGCATGCAGGCAGGGGAAACATTTTTAGACTCTTGTTCACATCTGCACAGTTATGTAGAAAATGGTAGTGTTGGGTGGGGACCCACTGAGCGTGGTGACTGAGTGTCTAAAATAGAACTGTGTTTCTTAACAACAAAGTCAGCCCAGAGTCTTTCTTTACTCCGGAGTTTCTTTGAGCTCCACATGTTAGCATCTGTATTTCTTTCTCTGTCTATGTAGATGGCTCTCTCTCTGTCTACGTCTACGTGTATTGAAAACCATGCCTTCCGATCGCTCTCTCCTGTTCCATCCGGGGCTGCTGGGAATTCTGGTTCTTTCTCTTTCCATTGTTGGAATTTCCTTCTCAGACAGAAGTCTGGCTCCCATTATCCCCTGTATCTTACTTGATCAACCCTGTCGTATGTGACCGGAGCTCTGTGGTTGCCTCTGCCCCTCACTGCACAGGTGACCTCTGCACCCCGACTCGGGCTCTGACCCCCTACGTTGTGCTCCTGCTCCCCGTCATCACCGCGGAATAGACGCCCTCCTACCCTTCCTGGGTTCTGACCCCCCACACTGGAGGGGTGCTGCTCTCGCCATCACCCTCCCCATACCCCATCAGCCTGGGCTGCCCTCCTGCCCTCACTTGGTCTTTGCATCCCAGGCGGGGAGGCCATGACTCCCTCTGCCCCCTCCCCGGTCCCTCTTTCAGGGATCTCACAGTCTGGGCCAGGCCACCTCCCCACTCTTCCCCCAGGTTCTCCCCCGCCACCCCTGACTAGGACTAGAGCTCTCCCAGTGGGCCACCCCCACTGCACGGAAACGCCCTGTCCCCTCCGGGACGCCAGCACTCCACACCCGCCTGCAGGGACACCCCCTCGGACACCAGCATGGCTGCTTCTGTTGGAGCAGCCTGGAGCACCAGTTTTGTGTTAGCAGCTCTACTTAATTAGGAAGTCTCCAGAGACACCCAGCAACTCCCAGTGCTCTGCGGCAACCGCCATAGAGCCAGCGTCTTGGGGATTGGAAAGACCTTTAGAGTCCATTTAGCTCTAACTTTGGAGAAGGAAATGGCAACCCACTCCAGCATTCTTGCCTGGAAAATCCCACGGATGGAGAAGCCTGGAGGGCTACCGTCCGTGGGGTTTGCAAAGAGTCTGACACGACTGAGCAACTAACACTAGCCCTAACGTAACGTATACCTTGTTACTGTAATTTCTTCCCGAAAAGTTTTCTGATTTATAATCAAAAAGACTCACCACCTCACAAGACAGTTCGTTTTCGAATGGTGTTAATTGTCGAGGTGGCTTCCATGCTTGTGTTGAGAGTTTGACTGTCCACCTTCCTCCTGTTTTAAGCAGTTGAGCTTGTATCACAGAAATCCTCACTTTGAGATGACTGAAGAGTACTCCCTATAAGTGATCTTCCCATCCGACCTCTCCCCTCTGCAAACTGATCATTTTACAAAAGAAAAATGACTGAGGCTCAGGGCTGGGGATAGAATTCGAGAGTCTGTTTCAGTGGCTAGAAGGAATTCTTTTGGCTGTAAATAGCCAACGTATTGTTCAGCAAATGCAATTGAAGGAGAAATTGTCCAGGATGAGAGACGGCTGATCCAAACTGTCTCCCCGACCGGCTGCTGTTTGGTCTTTCTTAACATCTGCTCGCCTCTGCCCTGGGCTCTGGGTCTGCACTGCCATCCGGGGCAGCTCTCTCAAGTAGGACTTTCAGTGAGGAGACGATCTGTATTTACTCAGGTGCCCACTTCCACATATAGCTGTTGAGCACTTGAAATGAGGCTAATGTGACAGAGGAACTGGATTTTACAATTTTAATAGATTTAAGTGGTCTCACGTGGCTAATTGCTATCAGACAGTGAAGTTCTAAGGGAATCTGCTTGTCCGTGTCTTTCCTGCCTGCCTTTGCTTTCAGTTCGGCTGTAGAGAGAAATGACCAGAAGAAATGGTTCCGGCGACTTGAGGGCCATCAGCTATGGTGTATGCTGCTCCATTTGCTGGAGTCGAGCTGATCTGCTGGCCAGGAGAGCGTTCATTTCCTCACTCACTGCTCTGTGTGTTTTGGGCGTGAAGCTTAAAGCTTGGGAAAGATGACAACTTCTCAGAGAGTGTCTATTTTTTGGCCATAGGTAGATGTGTAAGGTGTTCTCCAGCTGGACCCTCCAACTAAGCCTGAGAAATGAAAATAAAGCAATTTCCCTTTCTTTCTCTCCAAGGCAAGAAGAAAAGGGGTTAGTGGGTTGGGTTCAGACTAGAGGGTTTGAGTCCTTTCTTATGCACCGCTTCCTGTTAGCTTCCCTGGTGGCAGTGCCTAGAGATGGCTGTCTTGGGTGTTTTCCCTGGTCTGTACAGTTTGAGGGAGATTTGAGTCCTGCTTCTAGGTTTGATGGGGGTTTCATTTCTTCTGGAACCTGCTTTATATTATTCCTTTCTTCTTCAATGATCCCTGCTGGTTCCTTTGCCTGCGTTGTGTTTATTGCCTCTGTAACCTCTCTGCCTTGTGGGAATCTTGCCTTCTTGGAGAGAATTACTTACCTTCTGGTCTCCCCAATGCATTCACATTTTGTTTCTCGTGAAGCTCTGAATGGCGCTCAGTTCAGTTCAGTTCAGTTCAGCTGCTCAGTCGTGTCCGACTCTTTGCGACCCCATGAACCGCAGCACGCCAGGCCTCCCTGTCCATCACAAACCCCTGGAGTCTACTCAAACTCATGCCCATCAAGTCGGTGATGCCATCCAGCCATCTCATCCTCTGTCGTCCCCTTCTCCTCCTGCCCCCAATCCCTCCCAGCATCAGGGTCTTTTCCAGTGAGTCAACTCCTCGCATGAGGTGGCCAAAGTATTGGAGTTTCAGCTTCAGCATCAGTCCTTCCAATGAACACCCAGGACTGATCTCCTTTAGGATGGACTGGTTGGATCTGCTTGCAGTCCAAGGGACTCTCAAGAGTCTTCTCCAACACCACAGTTCAAAAGCATCAATTTTTCGGCGCTCAGCTTTCTTCACAGTCCAACTCTCACATCCATACATGACCACTGGAAAAACCATAGCCTTGACCAGACGGACCTTTGTTGGTAAAGTAATGTCTCTGCTTTTTAATATGCTATCTAGGTTGGTCATAACTTTCCTTCCAAGGAGTAAGCGTCTTTTTATTTCATGGCTGCAGTCACCATGTGCAGTGATTTTGGAGCCCCCCGAAAAAAAGTCTGGCACTGTTTCCACTGTCTCCCCATCTATTTCCCATGAGGTGATGGGACCAGATGCCATGATCTTAGTTTTCTGAATGTTAAGCTTTAAGCCAATTTTTTCACTCTCCTCTTTCAATTTCATCAAGAGGCTTTTTAGTTCCTCTTCACTTTCTGCCATAAGGGTGGTGTCATCTGCATATCTGAGGTTATTGATATTTCTCCTGGCAATCTTGATTCCAGCTTGTGCTTCTTCCAGCCCAGCGTTTCTCATGATGTACTCTGCATTTAAGTTAAATAAGCAGGGTGACAATATACAGCCTTGATGTACCTAGACCCTTGGAAATCCTTTCTTCAGTCCATTTTCTCTTATGCATCCTTGCTATGTGATGTTAAGACTGGTTCCATCCATTGACGAAGCTAGTTTTTTCCACTTCTTCTCCATGACCAAGTTTGGTCTTCCTGAATCCATATGGCCTTGAGGATGGGGGCTGTCTTTCCTTGGAGCTCACCCATAGCATAGGGTGCCACTCAGAAGCCGGAAGTAGTCTGTTTTCACGGTCAGTGCTGTCTGTTAAGACCCCTTGTTTTCTTCTTTGAAGGATGCAGCCTGCTCTCAGTTGCTTTTCAGAGCAGAGAACTCAGATCGAACTAATGCTAACATTGGATGTTCTTCCAGATAATCAACCAGTCAGTCGGTTTCTCTCTTTACACACACACACACACACACACTCTTAAAGCTCCCTAAACTCAGCCTATTATAAGCATTTCCTCAAAACATTAAGAACTTTTCCTAAATGAACTCTTTTAACAATGACATGATGCTTCAGCATGCGAATGAGTCATCGCTTGCCTTCTTAGCATGTATAATAGTTTAAATATTCAGCAGTGCTACCGCGTGTAGCTTCCCCAAAAGTCAAGGACGTGAGCGAAGATGGGTGAGAAAGCACTCGTCGCCCTAAGCTCTAGACCCGAAGTTGGCCTCGCCATGACTCGCACAGCGGCTGCCGAGGTCCCAGGGCCCCGTTTTCTGCTTCGCAGGCCGCGGCGGTACTTCCTCCTGTCGTCCCAGGTGGCCCTGCACCCGGAGTCCAGAGAGGACCTGGCCGCCCTCCAGGCCAGACACGGCGAGGCGGTGCTGGTGCTGGACAAGTGCAGCAACCTCTCCGAGGGCGTCCCCGCCGCCCGGAAGCGCTGCCACCAGCAGCAGGCCTTCGACTACCCGCAGGTGCTGCAGGTGAGTGCGCCGCCCGCCTCTCAGGGCCCGGGCTGGGCCGGGACTGGCCCCAGCCATCGGGCGTTCCCGCTCCGAGCCACGCTCGCCGAGCTCCCTGAGGGGAGAGCCAGGCCGGACTGCTGCCCACTGCTGCCCCGCGGGCTGCCGGGGGCTTCGGGGTCCGCGCGCTGTTAGTGCAAAGCTGCTTGGCCCGTGAGCGTTCCTGCTCCTTCCACGAACCCATCTTACCGCAAAAAGGCACACCCCGTGGATGTACAGAGGAGACGCGTAGTCAAAGCAGGCACCTGTTTTTTGCTCTTATTCCTGTATTCCTCATCCAGCCCAGGGGAACTTGTTTCTGTAAGCTGCTGCAGCTTATATCCTCCGACTGAGCCAGCTCGCACGGCCACAGTGAGTTCTTCCTGGGAGTCGGAGGCCTTTATTTTTTGTTACCGTTTTGTCTCTTGGTGTTTTTGCCACCCCACACGTGTCCTACTGGTGTCGTGGGGGTGGCAGCACTTTGTCAGTGCAGGCAGAGCAGTCCTGTATTATGCTCCTGTATTATAAGCAGGCTGTTTGATGCTCCAAGAGCCAGGGGGCCAGGAAAGCAGAAGTTGAGTTTTGTTTACTCTGGTATTGTCCAGTCGCTCAGTCATATCTGACTTTCTGTGACCCCATGGACTGCAGCACGCCAGGCTTCCCTGTCCTTCATCATCTCCCAGAGTTTACTCAAAACTCATTACCATCCAACCGTCTCATCCTCTGTCATCCCCTTCTCCTCCCACCTTCAGTCTTTCCCAACATCAGGGTCTTTTCCAATGAGTCACTTCTTCACATCAGGTGGCCAAAGTATTGGAGCTTCAGCATCAGCCCTTCCAATGAATATTCAGGCCTGGTTTCCTTTAGGATGGACTGGTTTGATCTCTTTGCAGTCCAAGGGACTCCCGAGAGCACCAACAGTTCAAAAGCATCAGGTGTTTGGCACTCAGCCTTCCTTATATTTGAAATATTTTGTTCACTTAAGTATTTAAAATACAAATAGTTCAGTTCAAGGAGGGATCTTAAGGAGCTGGTGTGATTGTGTGTGATTTTTATTTTTTCAAAGTCTCCAAAGGGAACTGGCCTGTGCGGGGATTGTTAAAATACCTTCAAAAAGTGCTGCATCTCCTCTGGAATGCCTGACTGATAACGGTGGTGATGTGAGCGGGAGTATTTATAGTAACCTTTGTCTAGACAGGAAGAATGGTTATCAGCACATGTGTCCACATCTGGACACCGACTCTTTGGGGCCGGCTGAGCGTCCACCTGCCCCTCCGGGCGCCATGACCGATGCCCCTTCTCCACCCCTGCCCTTTCTCGTCGCTTTCTCCTTTATCCCCAGAGGAATTTGGCATATTGAGTTACTTCATATTTCTTCTGAACTCCCCTTTTCTCTAGCTTTAAAGATTAAACAGTATTTTTGCTTTTTAATTTTTTCTTTTCTCCCCAAGAGGCAAAAAACTGGAAGAAACTTGAGTATTAGAGACGGAGCTTTCCCTGTTTTTTTGATTGACCTATTACAACCACATTTTTCTCTTGTATATCTCTCCTTTTCCCGAATGTGCCCCACACCCAGTGGGTTTGAGGGAGTGAATGAGGAAGACCTTTAGTGAGGTCTTGCTTTTTGTTCAGTTGTATCTAAATAGAATGTATACGCCTTAATGTGTTTTCAAAGGCATAGCATTCATGAGATGAATGTCTTCTGTATGCGAAGCACACTGCTGGATGCAGTGGGGGGTAGAAAGATGAAAGGAGATTTGATGCTTCCTGTGTGGGGGGTCCTCTCAAGAGCCAGATATTCCCAGTCCAAATAATTCTAGTACAAGGCAGGCGGAAGTAAGTTCTCTGAGCACTGGGAAGCCACGGTATATGTACTTAGCACCCCAGGGCTGAAAGAATCCAGTCCTTGGGAAGTCACGCTGTTGAGTTTCCAGAGGAAGACCTGGAGTTGGGTTGTGAACATTTTCAGAATCCAAGCAGCGGAGGCATTGCAGTGACACTCAAGAGTGGAAATCCAGAGCATTGCAACCACTTCAGCTTTTCAGTCTGACCCGGGTGAGCTGTTATCTTTTAGCATTTTCGGTGTTGCTTGGCTTCAGCCCTTGAGAGGACTTCATGGTCTGCTGGGATCAGAGTAAGTGGATCAGTGGAACTGGCTTGTAATCCCCTCCCTCTGCCTGTGTTCTGCAGGAGGCTACTTTCTGCATGGTCCTTCGTGGAGCTCGGCTGGGCCAGGCGGTATTGAGTGACGTGTTACGGGCTGGCTGCGTCCCAGTGATCATCGCAGACTCCTACGTTCTGCCTTTCTCTGAAGTCCTTGACTGGAAGAGGTGGGTGTTACCTTCTGATGAACCTTTATCCTGCATGGATTATTTTTAAAGTCCCCCAGCAATTGTAATGCATAGCTAGGTCTGAGAACTACTCCTTCAGAATTTTTTGCTCCATTTTCCATCAAGAGAGTTAGTCCATGGACCTGCAGCAGCGACTGGTCACCCGAGGCCTTTGGGCCAAATGTGGCATGCTGCCAGTGTTTGTAAATAAAGTGTTATTGCATCACAACACACCCATTCATTGACACATGATCTTTGGCTGTTTTTGAGCTCCAGTGGCAGAGTTGAGTCCTGCAGTTTAAAATGACAGAGATTATGTGGCCCTGCACATACTAGGGCCTCCATAAATACATGCTGGATAAATGAATGGATTGGGGAATACAGCTGAAGGAGAAGTCATTGTTAACTTAGAGTGGATGGTGACGAGTGGAGAGGAGTGTACTGGGCAGGCAGAACTGGACCCACAGAGGCCCTGTGGTCCGACAGAGTGTGGTGTATTCAGGAGGCTGAGAAGGTACCTGTGTGGCTGGAGCACAGCGGGGAGTGGACGGAGGAAGCGAGAGGCTGGAGTGGTGATGGGGAGGTGAGAGATGGAGCTGGGGGGAGCTCCTTTGAGCTGTTCGGCCCTGAGTAAGGGAGAGGGAGGAGGGGCTGCTCACCGCGGGGACTGTGGGGCTGAGGGAGGCCTGGGGCATTGTTGCTTCTGCTTGTGAGAGCGGAGCGGGACACATGCAGCAGTGCTTTGTATGCAGGGCTGTACGTATATCTGCCATCTCCCTCTTGCCTCTAGAGCATCTGTAGTTGTGCCAGAAGAAAAGATGTCAGATGTGTACAGTATTCTGCAGAGCATCCCCCGAAGACAGATTGAAGAAATGCAGAGACAGGTAAGGGGCCAGGCAGCCCTGCAGGGGAGGGGGCGTGGGGGAGGCGAAAGGTGGCCTTGATTGCTTGGATGCAGAGCAGTATCCTTGCCTCTGAGCACAGGCACGGGATTGATGTCCTCCACCGTGTCAATCAACCAGACCTAAAAGAGGAAAACAG
The DNA here is from genome assembly GCF_910594005.1 of Cervus elaphus. Lineage (NCBI taxonomy): Eukaryota > Metazoa > Chordata > Mammalia > Artiodactyla > Cervidae > Cervus > Cervus elaphus. The sequence continues at coordinate 86,933,175 of NC_057815.1, forward strand.
TGTTAGGGAGTTACATCAGAGAAGGCTTGGAATAATAACTGTCGGAGATTCAGAAACGCTCCTGACGTAAGCCTGCTGTGATGCTAGGGTCACACGTCAGCTATGCGTTCAGGACGCCGAGCTGCCTGTCTCTGGAAGGCCGTTTACACAGCAGGTGAGGGCTCCGGTGATTGAGACGGACGTGGAAGCCGGTATGTTTCAGGGTGGTGCTTCTCAGGAGCTTTGACCTTGAGTGTTGTGGTATCAGCTAGCCTGGGTCCCCGCAGAGTACTGGGCAGAGTCCCTGTGCTATACAGTAGGTCCTTATTAGTTGTCTGTCTGATATATAGTGGTGTGTATATGACTTCCCTGGTGGCTCAGAGGGTAAGGCATCTGCCTACAATGCAGGAGACCCAGTTTCAATCCCTGGGTTGGGAAGATCCTCTGGAGAAGGAAATGGCAACCCACTCTAGTACTCTTGCCTGGAAAATTCCATGGACGGAGGAGAGTGGTAGGCTACAGTCCATGGGATCGCAAAGAGTCAGACACGACTGAGTGACTTCACTTTTTCACTTTAGTGTGTATGTATCAGTCCCAATCTCCCAATTTATTCCTCTCCCCCTTCCACCCTGGAAACCCCAAGTTTGTTTTCTACATTCGTGACTCTGCTTCTGTTTCGTAAACAGGTTCATTTGTACCGTTATTTTAGATTCCACATATATCATATGATATCTGTCTTTCTCTGTCTGACTTCACTTAGCATGATAATCTCTAGGTCTGTCATGTTGCTGCCAATGACACTATTTCGTTTGTATGGCTAATACTCGATCGTATATGTGTATGACGTCTTTTTTACCCATTCCTCTGTCCGTGGGCATTTAGGCTCCTTCCTTGTCTTGGCTGTTGTAAACAGTACTGCCGTGAACATTGAGGGGGTGCCTGCGTCCTTTCAGATCATGGTTTTCTCTGGTTCTTTTTCTTCTTTTAATGGATTTTTACAAGTTTTTATTCTCATCAAAATTATCTGTGTAGGTGATGAGCCAGAGAAGAGGTCTGAAGGGCCTTCACCATGGAGGCTGTAGCCGTCTCCACGCACCCCTGTGTCCAACTTTGTCGCAGGAATGAGCCTCAGGTCTCTGTCTGGGTGAGGGCAGGGCTGTCACCCGGCGGTGTGGAACTGGGGAGGGACTCTGGGCTTCTGACTGCTGCTTAAACACATTGTCCATCTGTCCTGCCCCGAGCTCCGCCTCTTCCCCTGAGTGTCTGCAGCAGAACGCAGGGCTTTCTCGGCTCCTCTTGGGTGTGCTGTCTTGGGCCTGTCACATCAGCCACCACTTGCTTTCCTGCCTCCACGCTCTGGTAGTGTTATCTCCTCCCCCGTTCTCTTTATCTTGGATTATGCCTTCATTTTAGGGTTTTAGGAGGGAGTTAGTGGATGTGTTCAGTCCGCCTCTTTATTTTGGTACCCAGCTCCTTAGACCGAACGGATGGTACATCACGCAGTGATTGAGTCTGTGGGTTCTGACCCACAGACTGCCTGTGTCGAATGCCATCTTGGCTGGTTGCTGACTATGTGCCCTTGGCCAAGGCTCTGCCTTCTTTGGACCCCCGTGACCTCATCTATCAAGCACTTTGGTGTTCTGATTTGAAAACAAATCACAGGTTAAGTTTAGCCTCCCTGTAGTCTTTTTCCTAGCACATCCATGTTTGTTTCAAGTCTCTGGGCTTCCCAGTTTGTTGCTTAATTGCTGACCTCATCTGAGTTGTAGTGAATTAGAAAATCAGCCTAGAAATCTCTACAGTCTTGATCTGAACTTGTGGTTCTTACAACTCATGTAGAAAAAAAAAAATGCTCCTTGACGGGACCTGGTGTTAATGTTTTTTATGTTTCATTTTATGGCATCTTGACTTGTTAATGTAAGTAAATAGGGAATCATCTGCTAAATCAGATGCCATCTTTTATAGATTTATAGAAGGCTAAGAAAACACCAGGGAGGTAAAAAAGGAGCAAATTCTGCCCAATTACCTTCTCCAGCCCACTACTTTCCTATTGGGAAGAGAATCACTTAGTTTTTAGAGCAGAGCACCCCGGGCCGGCTCACAGAATGCCCTTTTCCGTGGGAACTTGGCTTAGGAACCACGGGTCTGAGATGAGCCTTGCCAGTCTTTTCAAGTGACAGGTTCGGAATCACAGAACCATTGAAGTGGAGTGACTAAAGGTTACTTACAACAGTGTACTTTTAGGTTATTTGGGTTCCGAGGGACACATTTGGAGTCCTTAAAAGACTCCGGTTTGAGCCCTGTGTTGGTCTCTATTAATTGTGCGACTGTGACACGTCTGTGAGCAAAGCTCCTCGGATCCCCCCATTTATGGAATCCAGGGTGGGCTAGATCCGCTCTCATGTTGCATTCAGCTGTTAAAAAACACTGTGTAACTCCTGTCCTTGACAGCATTAATAATTGAGTGGTCATCTCTTTCCCATGACCACCTCCTGTCATGAGGGCCTGTTACTGTCTGTGGTGGTGAATACCCTGTATTATGTCCACTGGCAGAATAAAGGTGATCTCAGTACTTTCCTGGGCTTCCCTGGTGGCTTAGATGGCAAAGAATCTGCCTGGAATGTGGGGAAGCCTGGGTTTGATCCGTGAGTTGGAAAGGTCTCCCGGAGAAGGGACTGGCAACCCACTCCAGTATTCTTGCCTGGAGAATTCCATGGACAGATGAGCCTGGTGGGCTACAGTTCATGGGGTCGCAAAGAGTTGGATACGACTGAGCGACTCACACTTTGACTTTCAGTCCTTCCTGGCCTCCCGTCCTAAATCTCCCCTCTGCCTGCTGACGCTCTTCTCTGTGCTCCTTTCAGACCTTCTGAGATGCTTCGCTGCTGTGGCCCGGTTAGTCCTGCTCCCCTCTCTCTGAATAGTCTGTGTCCCCAGAATGACCTCTTTTCTTCTCCCAACCTCGGATTTCTAGACTGGACTGATTTCAGCCAGAGGTGAGATTATCCAGTTGAAGCAGTTCCCAGAGAGTTCGAAAGGATGACTAGGTTCCACTCCCAGATGTCGGTGGTACACCTGTCTCCCAGACTGTGACACCTTGAAATGTCTGCACATGTTGCCAGATGCCTCCCAAGGGGGCAGAAGTGCGGTGCTTGGGAGCCGCTTTCCTATTGGTAACCTGGTCGTCTCTTTAAGATTAGAGACAGCTCTTTTGTTCTTTCCAGAATATGCTTGTCCTTAGTCTTCTGTATCCCCTCCATTGATTCAATCAGACCTTGGCAGGAGTAACTGAAAAAACTAGCACACGCTTGGTTCTTGAAAGGTATTACACCTCGGTGAATTCTCTTTAGGGAGGTCCAGTTTGAGTCATCGTAAGACAGGGATCAGCTTTTAGGGGAAAACCTGTTACGTCAGTAGTTGATACCTTAGAACCCCGGCTTGCTTATGTTAGAATGAGCTGAGACTGAGGAACAGAGGGTGGGATTTTCTTGCTGAGCAGCTCAGGACGGGCCGGGGGGTTGCACGGACAGTTGTCGCCAGCAGAGGGCTCCATCCACTTTGAAGTGACTCGTTTTCCTTCTGAGTGGCCATTTTTAAGGAGTCCTGAGCGCCATGAGCTACGCTGACACCGTTCCTCAGAGCCGCTCTCCAGAGAGACCCGCTCCTTCCTGTGCTTTTTAGCACAGGATTCTGCTCTCCTGAGATGGGGCAGAGCCAGAGTATCTGAATTTGACCCCCAAGATACGGGCGGGATCTTGGTGAGGACGGTAGTGCAGCTTTGAGTTCAGGGGCTATAATCTGATCAATGGGTACGTGGTGACAGCCCTTACCATGACCCGGGAGTTAGGACGCAGCAAGAGAGGAGGATATTCTGCCTGACAAGTAAGCATAGTTAACTTTTCCTCCTCACCTGAGATGTGATAGTGAAGCAGCTGTTAAAGTTATATGCAGGGCTAGAACCTGAAGTAAGAGCTAGACGTAAGCTAAGACTATTGAAGTACAATCTGCATCTGTGTTATCTACCCCTGAAGACCAGCAACCGGCTGTGTTGGCGTATATGGCATTGGAAGAGCTGGGGTGGCTTACAGGGCTTTCTGTGGTTTAGTTAGAAATCAATTCCTTCCATTAATAGAGATTAATAGTTGCTTTTGTTGTTGTTCAGTCGGTGAGTCATGTCCAACTCTTTGTGACCCCATAGACTGTGTAGCATGCCAGGCTTCCTTGTCCTTGACTGTCTCCCAGAGTCTGCTCAAACTCAGGTCCATTGAGTCAGTGATGCCATCCAACCACCTCATCCTCTGTCGCCCCCTTCTCCCCCTGCCCTCAATCTTTCCCAGCATCAGAGTCTTTTCTAACGAGTCTGTTCTTTGCATCAGGTGGCCAAAGTATTGGAGCTTCAGCTTCAGCATCAGTCCTTCCAATGAATATTCAGGGTTGATCTCCTTCAGGATGGACTGGTTTGATCTCCTTGCAGTCCAAGGGACTCTCAAGAGTCTTCTCCAGCACCACAGTTCAAAAACATCAATTCTTTGGTGCTCAGCCTTCTTTATGGTCCAACTCTCATATCTATACATGACTACTGGAAAAGCCATAGCTTTGACTATGTGGAACTTTGTCGGCAAAGTGATGTCTCTGCTTTTTAATAAGCTCTCTAGGTTTGTCATAGCTTTCTGTCCACAGAGTAAGCCTCTTTTAATTTCATGGCTGCGGTCACTGTCCACAGCAAGTCAGTAGAGGTTAATAGTTATAGAGGTATAAAGCCAACTTGTCAGCCTTTTATTGTCTTATGAGCTGTATTAGCTCGTTAACTTAGTGGTGCCCTAATTATGTTTTTTTTTCTCCTCCAAGGGGAAATGATAGGAGATAATAAGAAATTTGTGACCCATACCCACACATGCCTAATAGCCATCCTGGGGATATGTGGGTACAAGCCCAAAGAAAGCTGAGAAGATGGTGCAGATTTTCCAAAGCATGTTAGTGGTCTGAAATGGGAGGAAGTCTGGGTTAAAGCTGTTAGGGACAGATTTATTGGGGAGGTAGTATTTGATGGCAGCCTTAAAGATGGAGGGTTCCATCCACTACCTTCCTCATGTTGGAAGCCAGGAAGAAGTATGCAACTAAGTATTTTTCTACAGTCTAATGGAACATTCACGTCCCCAGTCTCCTTTGGAATCACAATGAAAAAGAGAGCAACCCAGGATATTGGAAGGCTGACTAGACACTGGACTGTATAGTTGGCAGTGTTTGTGTGGAGAGGGAGGAAGGTGTAAATGGATCCTCAGTTTATCTGTTGAGTGGAGTTTCCAAACATTCTTTTATTGGTCAGTGGCTCCGCCAGCAGTGACCTCTAACCTCAGCCACACTAGGAGGTGGAAGTCAGGAGCCTGCCTTGCCTTTGAACTCTTCTTTGTACTCAATTGACTGGGAGCCTTTGAGGTGGCAGAAACATTCAGCATCTTCTTTGCTCTCTCTCCTTGAACGCTTGGCCAAGTTAAAATATCAGTTTCTTTTCTATTACACTGACCCATCTCACCCTGCCTTCATATTTTCCTATTATGCTTAGCATATCGAGTATCTGTTCTCCGGAGGAGTGCGTGAAGATATAACAGGCTGATTAGGAAAAAGAACATGTCTATTGAAGAATATGTGGTCCCCTCACCTGGCAGGACTGTTGTCAGGCCTAGCTGTGGTCGAGGAGAAAGAAGAGACCACAGAACAGTAAGTGTGTGTATGTGTCCACCAGAGTTCATGCACTTATTCAGGGGAGAGACCCCATAGGAGGCTGATGTTTTATCTTACATGTGATTTCAGCACATTGAACTATCTGCTTTCCATAGACATAGTAGTTTCGAAGTTACGTCTTTGAAGGACAGAAAGACTGTAAGTGAGGGGCTGTGACATGGGGCATCTGCCAGTCAGGCGTGAATAGAGAAGATGGAAAAATTGTTTTAAAAATAGAACTTGGATGGAATGCTCTATAAATAATAAGTGCTGGAGAGGGGGTAGAGAGAAGGGAACCCTCCTACAATGTTGGTGGGAATATAAATCGGTATGGCCATTATGAGAACAGTAAGGGGGTTCCTTTAAAAACTAAAAATAGAGCTGCAATATGACCTGGAAATCCCACTCCTAGGCATATATCCGGAGAGAAACATGATCCAAAAGGATATATGCAGCCCACTGTTCACTGCAGCACTGTTTACAACAGCCAAGACATGGAAGCACCTAAATGTCTGTCGAAAGAGGAGTGGATGAAGATGTACATATGTACAGTGGAATGTTACGCAACCGTTACAAAGAATGAAATAATGCCACTTGCAGCAACATGGATTGACCTAGAGATTGTCATACTGAGTGACATAAGTCAGAGAAGGAGAAACATCGTGTGACATCCCTTATATGTGGAATCTAAAGAGAATTGATACCAATGAACTTACAAAACAGAAAAGGACCCGCAGACTTGGAGAATAAACTTATGGTTGCCAAGACGAGGGATGCAGGAAAGAATAGTTGGAGAGCTTGGGATGGACCTGTACACACTGCTGTGATTAAGATGGTTAGCCAAGGATAGCCAGCAAGGACTTACTGCACGGCACAGGGAACTCTGCTCAATGCTGTATGGTGGCCTGGATGGGAGGGGAGTTTAAGGCAGAATCGACACATATGTATGTATGTATGTATGTGTATGTATGCACACATATATATGTATGTATGTGTGGCGGGGTCCCTTCTCTGTTCACCTGAAACTCTCATAACATTGTTAATTGGCTATACCCCAAGACAAAATAAAAAGTCAAAAAAAATAGAACTTGGGACTTCTCGGCACTCCAGTGGTTAACACTTCACCTTCCAATGCAGGGTGTGTGGGTTTGATCCCTGATTGAGGAGCTAAGGTCATACATGCCTCACGGCCAGAAATCCAGAACATAAACAACAGAAGCACTATTGTAACAAATTCAATAAAGACTTTAAAAAATTGTCCACATCAAAAAAAACAAAACTTAAAAAATGAAAACAGAACTCTCAGCACTCAGGATACATGGCAGACAACAGAATGTGCTTCTCGATATCCTGGGTGTGTCATCGTAAGATGGTAGAGTTCTTGGGTTCAAAGAAATATGTATGTGTTTGTTTTGCATATTTTGGACTTCTGGCATCCAAATGAGTCTTACCATCACTTTGATCGTTGAATATAGTTTCTATTTTGTCGCCTCGATGCTGTTTTTTGACGGAGCATCTTAAAATTGTGGAAATAGAGAAAGGGCTGTCCTTGAGGATGCCCTGCAGTCTTTTAAGTGAAGGTTTGCTTTTCGCATGTATAAATGTGTTTTTAAAATATTGCCTTTCGCGTAAAGTATTTTCGAAAGTTTTCTATCTAAAATGATTTGCTTTTATTTTTTGTAAGTGTTTTGTGATGCACTTAAAGGCGTCAGCCCTCGGATGTCTAGAGCCCCCAGCAGCCCGGACGGATGCGCTCTCTGAGGGTCCCCTGTGTTTGACCGTTGTGTCCGTTGACGGCTCCATAGCAGTCTGTCCATTTCCCCCTCCCTCCCTGCCCCCAACACACACAGTTTACCAAGCAAGCTCTTTAAACAGAGCAGTGAGAATAGGCAGCGAGAGGAGTGATCTGAATTTTTTTAATGTGCGGAAACGGAAGAAGAGACGTAAAGTGATCCTCCGGAGACCACACAACACATGAGGGACAGACGGGGGAACATACTCTGTCTTGCCGGCCACAACTTTATTCAAATCCTAGAGCTTGGTGGCCTGGATTGAGGCTGAATGTCAGGATGAGCTTCCCAGCAATTCAGGTTAGCTGCTTATTGGATCGTCTCTCCTAAAAAGTGGTTGCCCGAGACATGTGAGACTGGACATGTCTCTGGAAATATGAAGAATGTGGAAAAGACTTCACTTCTAATTTCCAAGATTTGACATTGTAATGTCTGTTACTCTTCCCGCCTCTGCCCCCCCCCCCATCCTGTGAAACTGAAAAAAACCTTAATATGCATAAATGAATTCTCAGGGCTTTGAAAAAAAATGCCAAGTATTCCCTACCCACCCCCCACCCCTCTCTAGTCCCAACATGCCACTCCAAGCTCTGTTTGCCGATCTCGGCTTTCATACTTGCCCTTAAAAAAGCTATTGGATCACTTACCCGTCAGCGAAACACGTTGACCTGATCCTTGGCGTCCTCTTTGTGAAACAGACAACTGTGGTTCTGATACAGAGCCAGGCTCTTTGGCCAGTGGGAGAGCCTTGGGGAAGAGTGTGATTACTGGATATTTTGAGTTTCATAATTTTGTTTCAATTTTGTGACTCTGTTGGAGTTTTCCTGAAGGTATAAATCCATATTGTGAAGGAGATCAGTCAACTTATGTTTAAAGCAGGATAAAATAAGGACTCATTTAATTGGAACTCTTAAGGAAGAGCATTTTTATGTGTTTAACTGTTCTTTTTTTTTTTTCAACTTTAGTATTAAGAACCTTATTGGAAAAAGACTTTTGCCAAGTATCTGATGGGAAGCCAAGAAAAGCATTTTAATAGAACGGTCTCAAATTTATAGTACACCAGGGCCTGTAAATAAATTTCCCTGTCTTTAAGGTTGGGGCTGATTTGCAGTTATTTTGTATAGCTTGTGAGATTTAAATCCTCACAGTCCAGATGGGGAGATCATAAAGCTGCTTTCCTTGGCAGCCCTGGCATACATTGTCCACGGCGAGCTCTGTCTGTAAATGCTTGCTTAGCGTCTTGTGATGCCAGTTTTTAATTGGTTTAGCGACTTTTCCTAGAGCAGCTCCCCCCACCCCAAATATTTTCAAACTCTTGGAGAATTAGAGTCCTTGATTTCATAATGCAGACTTGTCAGGTACATATATATTAAGTACCTGCTTTTTTGTTAGAATTGTATAGGTATATGAAAGGAGATTTTTACAAAGGGGGAGGGCATGAACAACAGATTCCTTCCCCAGGGTGCTAGGGAGAATGCTTTCAGTAACAGATGAATGAAGAGGCCAGAAGTGCTGTCTCTTAGCTGTACTCCGGAGTGTATCAGGAAGGGAAAGGAGGCTTCCTGACTGGGTGGCCTCGAATAGAGCGAGAGGATGCTCTGAGAGGTGCTGAGCTCCGCCCAGAGGTTGGCATCTGTGGGAAAGACTCGGTAGGTCCGATGGAGCAGCCTGAGGCGGACCTTGAAATAACCAGCAAGAGAGAACTTTCTAGGGAACTGGAAGGACGGGAAAGGTCAGTGACAAGTGAAGAATAATGAAAAAATGCACGATGAAAGGGGAAAGCAATATCAATTAAGGAGACTGAGGGGGGGAAAAAAATCAAAGAGCTGGAAGGAATCTTAGAAATTATTCAGCCCTTTCTTTGTATTTTATAAATGAGGTGGAAGCCCTAGCGTTCAAGTGATCTTGAGGATGAATTGTTAGGGCCAGAGCCTCGCCTTGCCTGGAACCCAGGTCTGCTGACTCCAGCTGATGGATTTTGGGTGGAAGGGGGACCTTGTGTACTACAGTAATTTTCAATTCAGGGAGTCTTGAGTGGCATTTTATTTTTTTAAAAATGAAGGATAATAGAAAGGAAGGCATCAGAGTATTACCTAGCAAGAGTAAATCTTTCCTGAAATCTTTTCTTTCATATGTATATGTGCAGTGAGTGTCAGTATTTAATGTATTTATATGTTTCTAGGTGTGGGTCCCAGTCCAGAAAGTTTGAGAGATGTTGATAGTGGCAATCACATGGGCTTTTGAGTTGGGGAAACCTGAATTTGCATCCCAGGCTGTACCTTCTGTCTGCCAGCTTTGTGAGCATGGGCAAGTCACTTTGCCAAGTGTTAATTTTCTTATCTCAGACCTGGGGATAATAGTCCGACTCTTTGTGAGCCCATGGACTAGAACCCACCAGGCTCCTCTGTCCATGGAATTCTCCAGGCAAGAATACTGGAGTGGGTTGCCATTCCCTTCTGGGGATCTTCCTGACCCAGGGATGGAACCTAGGTCTCCTGCACTGCAAGCAATTCTTTATCATCTGAGCTACAGGGAAGCCCCCAGTAATACAATAGAGCAGTTGTGTTGTTTAAATGAAGTCCTTGAATTAAGGCATCTAGAGGCTGGTCTGCCTGCTCTGTGTTGGCTGTCGTCTGGGAGTGCTTCGCCTGGGTCTAGGTTTGAACACTGGCAGGAGCCTCCTGGTTTGGAGCTTGGGCTTCAGGAACCACAGTAAGTTACCAGCGCGGATGTATTATGCATTTGCTTCTGGGCTTGGAAACTTGAAACAGAACTTATTCCTGTGGGTCTGGTGTGCTTTCTACATCTTGGAATAGAGGGAGGTTCCCTCTCTGGTTTTCAGAATGGCTTATGAAAATCAGTGGTTCTTTAGCTGGCCTTAAAAAAAAATTCATTGGCATGTTTGGGTCAAGTACTATTACTTTTTCCCCTTTCCAATGAGAATGATTTTCATACTGAGTCTTTTCCCCTCCTCCTTTAATGTATCCTCTGCTGGATCATGATTTTACTCATTTTTTTGAACCAGAAGATTAAAAAATAAGCATAAAGAGAAAAGTCAAAATCAGAATTGACATTTGGGTGGTGAACACTTGGAGAACTGGAGTTTTACTAGGTATGTACTAAAAATAAAGCAACTTTTTATGTGAATTTAAGAGGACCGGTGAGATATCTCTTAGGAATAGCTGTTGTTCGCCTCCTACTGAAAGGGTAATGAGTTGTATCATCTGGTTTTCCTGGTTCTCTGCTGTTCCCCTTGCCCTTGCTGCCCTTCCCCCACCCCTGTCCAGCCAGCTCCATCCCATATTTGAAATCCCGCTGGAGAGCGAGCGAGCGCTTCATCCCTAGATGATTTGGGCCAGGGGCTAAAACACTGCCATAAATCTGCAGCTCATTTTAATGCCACGTTAAAACAGTGTGAGCGCCTGGTTTCCGTGGCCCCTGCCCTCTTTCTTTATGGGCTTCTTTGGCTCTTCTTTATAAAGAGGCCCTGTGGAGTCATTTTAAAGTTCTTATCAGTTTGCTGACAGCTATATGGGCCTTTCTGCCGAGTCCAGGAGCTCAGGCAGGCGTGTGAAACTTCTGATATTAAAATTGAAGAAAAATGCCAGGCAGAAGGGATTGGGGAGCGCAGCGGTGATTTGGAGGTGAAAGACTAGCGAGGTAATTAACCTCTGCAGGTCCGGAACTCCGCCCTTGGCCGGATAAGTTGCTCCTGGTTGGTGGGGGCAGGGCAGCAAGGGTTAGGCCAGGGAGGGCTTTCCAAGGGCTTTTATTTTTATCCCCTGATGAGAAATGCCGTTCAGCTGGCAGCCTGTGCTTTCAGGCTTCAGCAAGCGAGTTGGGCAGTCCTGAAGGGCTAAGGGAGCCAGGTTTACAATGCAGTTTTTTTTCCCCCCTAAAGGCCGTCTGACTGGCTAGACCTCGGCTCTCACGTCTCTGGCAGCTCCAGCTCGCTGTCTCTGTGTCCACTGCATCGCTGTTATCGAATTTAAAGGGACTTTCATCAGTCTGCTCGGCTGCCCCTTTTAGACCAGATTGCTAACTCCCAGTAATCCTCACAGAGTGCATGGTGGAAGCGACAGGCCCTCTATAAATGTCAGCCTGCAGAGCTTGGCCCTTTTTACCCTCTCAGTTACAGAGAGGTGGACTGGAAGCTGCTCCTCCCTCTCCTCCACCACTTTTCCTTTCTCTCTTTGCTGGAAAACTCTAGCAGCAGACAGCTGAGGGGAAGGAAAAACCATTACCTGGATCAAGGCCAGTGGCTTGATGGAGCCTCAAAATCTCTGGCATCTCCTTACCAGAGTGTTTTTCCAGGCACTTCAAAAAGTACACCCTCACCCTCCTCCAGCTTTCAGCTTTCCAGCCTTGATTCCAGGTGGGCTGACTGGGGGCATCATGCCCTCAGAATCTGTATCTGTCTGCTTCTCTTCTCCTAACTACAGCTTTTAGGAAGAGGATAGTAGAGATAAGCAAAATCCGGTGGACATATATTTTTAACTGCCCTGCACCCTTTTGGCGCAAACACGTTATTTTTCCTTTTTTAAATAGTTTTAGACATGAGTACTTTTGCAAGTGTATTCAATTTAAAATAGTCATTTAACTTGAGGTTGAAGCAAAAGCAAAGAATTTTTGCAGTAAGTTAGTCAAATTATATAGCTGTTGATCTAGGATCGATGATTTTCATTGAGCAAACAATAAAAAATACCAGTTTGTTTTACTACTTGTGTAGCTCCTGTGGGGAGAGTAATTAGGTATGAAAACTGACCAAGCTATAAATCAAAATAAAATACCCCAACCTCCAAAGCAACCAAGCTACTTTTTTGAACATTTCTGACAATATCAATAAATATTCTGATATTATGAACAATATCAGTAGAATAAATTGATATTCTATAATTAAGTTTACTGAATCAGAAGTTTTTGTTTGTGGTATAATTTTAATAAATTTACTAAAAATATTTTACAAATAATTTAATGTACTGAAAGTTCTCAGTAAATATATGATTATGAGCAGTCTTCATTATACAGCCTTTGCAAGGGGTGTGGCTATGTCATATGACCACTTTCCTCTTTGGGCATTGGTTGCAGAGCTGGCTCTAGAGCTAACCATGGGTTAATCCTTTGTAACAAGTCCCCAATATGGGGCATTGCTTTAGGAAATGGCCTCTCTAATAAAAGTGTTTAACATTAATTTGAAGCCTATATAAGGATTGTCTGACTCTTTGGGGCCGGTCTCCTACAGAGTGGAACTATTTGTGAAGCATTTCTGAGAAATAATTGCTCATTACAGGAAGTGTAGTGCAGGCTTTGTGAATTCATTGTATATCTACTTAGAAAAATATTTAGGTTTGTTTACAAAAGAATAACTTGTAAATTTCCAAGTGTTGATACATTTGGTAAAGAATTCACTATCGTCAGGTCTTCAGTAAGGGTCAAACTGATCCATTAGATTTCTGTCTATATTTATGAACCTTAATATTGATTATTTTATATTTGAATGTATTTTTGTCTCCCTCAGCATTGAAGAGGTTGAGAGAGTTTGGAGTTGCCTGACTACTTTGTAATAACAGCGTCTTGTAATTCCACACTACTGTTCTTGGGAATGTAAGACAACAATCATGTGTATTTATTTCATTTAATTTGACTAGACGACCTTTAATACTGAATCAGACCAGGATTGGTACAGAAATAGCTTCATGTAAGTCATTTCTGGCAATGTGGTTCTCTCTCTCCTTGTAGTATAAAGGCTAATTATATTTAAATGTGCACTTATTACCCATTTTGATAAGACTTCAGTAGTAAGTAAGCAGGTCATTTGTTATCTTTCAGAATTCAGTACTTTTTATTAAAAGGAACAAAAACTCAAAGATCTCTCTAAGACACATTTTAGAGAGATCTTTGAGTTTTTGTTCGAAGCTACAGATTGAGGGTTGAATTCTTTCAACTCTCTTTCTCTCACTCAGATTCTTAGATGCGTTCAGGAGTGGGGAATGGGGACATGAATTTCTCTTGAGAGTTCTTTCCATGACAAACCTCAGCTATTCTTACTCATAGGGAAGAAAGGGCACAGGGGAAAAGATGAGAACCACTCACGTAGCAAGTGTAGCTCTTTCAAACTTCTCCCTCTGCTCAGGGTCCCAATTTAGGGAACATACATTGGGGTTTCCACTCAAGATCAACAGGAGAGCATGTCTTAATACCTGCCAAGTGATCGGACCAAGGCGCTTCCCAGCCGCAAGCAGCTTATGGAGGGCTCATGTGGCTCCGGTCAGCTGGAACCAGCATTGGGCCCGCACTCTGTTTCTGGGAATGTGTGGGGACAGTGGAGAGGGCTCCCATGTGACCTGACTGCTGAGTGAGTTAGTATAATATCCACAGCCAAAAAAAAAAAAAGAACCTACTGAAGACTAACTCCTAGCCTTCTTTGGAATTGTTACTACCTGGGAAGCAGATGGACGGGGAACGCCCTGATGTGGCAGGATGTGGGATGAAATGAGCCCTCAAGTTCTGTCCTCGGCCCCTTCACACACACTATTTGCATGTGTGTCTTAATTAAAAGGGGTCGGCCTTTCAAGTGTGCCCGTTGCGGTGAGACTTGTTTTATATTTACCTTTTCTGATCAAACAAGCCTGCAGCTTTCTCCCTGTTTTGGTATAGCAAACATGGGAAATCTCACCACAGGCAGATTCGTTTACAATGAACTGACCCAAGTCGTGCACTTATTTATTTATTTTTGATGACAGATCCTGATTAAAGGTTTCCAGTCCAAACCTTTTAGCTGGTCCATGAACCCAGCCAGGAGAGAGGGCTGGTCAGCTACTGATGGCCAAAGAAGCTCCCCGTCCTGGCCGAGGGAACAGTGTAATTCAGAGGTGTGGGTAACTGGGGAACCAGGCACAGCAGAAATGAATCTCTTGTCTCTTTGCTGAGAAGGTTTGACCAAACACGGTTTTATTGGTCAGTGGCTCCTGCTTTAGTAACCTCTCACCCCCATGGCTCTTGGAGGTGCAAGCCACTGGCCGGCCTTGCCTTTGAACTCCTCAGGGCTCCTGCCACCTCAAAGGCTCCCAGCCAGAGCTTGTGTTTTGCTTGGGATCTCTCCTCACAGCAGGGCATCAGCAGTTGGGAAAACTGATCCACCCTTAGAGCCTTGACATATTTGAAGGTGATACCCCTGAGACTTGAAACCTATGGCTTTCTATTTCGGGAGCTGCCTGTCACATGTCAAGAAACACGACTCAGGCTGCCCACTTTGCTCCTCTGTCCCTCCTGGCCTCCCATAGGATGGGAGATTGTAACATTTGAGCACACCCTACAAGTATTCACCAAGTCCTCCCCTAATCTTCAAGCTCTTTTACCCATTTTTCTTCTGACTTGTTCCAAGTAGCCTCTGTTTTGAAATAATTTTTCTTTTAAATAAGGCTAAAACGTGCAAATCAAGCCATCTTTGGTGTCTGGGAACTTGATCCATGGTGAAGATGATGTAGTGAAAGTGTCATAGGACTTACATGTACAGTCCCAGTGCTTCCAGTCACATGAGCCCTACTTTTAAGATGGCCCAGCTTCCTTTTAAGATGGGACACTCTCCCCTGTCTTCTTGAGTCATTCTATGTTATGGAAAAACTAGATCTTGCAAGAAGAGATAGAAATAGCATGGATTGCTCTCCCACATCTGCTTGGCTTCCAGGCTGTGAAACAAGAGTGGAAGCTTTAGTGTTGGGAAGCGAATCCAGGGACCCGTGGTTATTGGATGACTTCAGTATAGCTTATTTGGCAAAAAATCAAACCTCTTATTCTAAGAATATTGAGGAGAAAAATGCCTTCTACTTATGATGCTGTTAGCTTAGCAAAGGAGTAAATTATCTCCATTGAGTTCTTCTGCTTTCCTAGATTTCAGGTAGAACATTACTGAGAATCCTCAGCAGAAAGAACACTCTGGCAGAGTCTTTTTCTGCTTCAGAGTTTTTAGCAGGTACCCAGGTATCAGGAGAGGCAGGCCTGGTTTTTCTGCTGTCTTGTTCTGTGGTCTTGAGTATGGTCATGAGCTTGTGCTTTCCAGTTGACAAAGGGAAGGGGAGAAGTAGCATTTATGTTAACTACCATATCTGATAACTGACCTCATGAAAATCTGATGAGGCAGTTGTAGTTCTTCTCATTTTTACAAAGGGAGAAGGTGAACCTTAGAGGCTAATGGATGGCCTGTAGTTACAAAGCTTTAGTGGCAGGCTTGGGACTGGGAAGAATTTGTGGCATATGATTAAGAAGTTCACTTTTCTCACCTTTTCTCTGGGGGCATTTGCCTTTTACACTGAGATACGTATGTCTTTGGGATGAGTGTAAACCATCATCAATACATTAATTGCTGTATTGAGGATGGTTTATAGGTTGATTCTCCTTGCCACTATTTTCTGTTTTCCACCTAATGGCAAATTTACTTTTCCCATTTCTAAATCCTATTGCATGAGTTAGAGAGAGGAAGGAATTTGAAATCCCCTTTCTTCACTTGCCTCTGTTTGTCCCATGTTCCAGTTCTTTCTCTGTATCCTTTCCCTGATGATAACTCAGATTTTTCAACTCTTTATGGATCAACCGTGTTATATGATACCATGTAAGCTTGTAAGGAACCTGTACATATTTGATTAGCCTTTGGGAAAAAAAAAACAAAACCACGTCGTCTAATTAAACATTGTGAACTTAACTGAGCACACCGTCTTGCTGTCAGAAAGTATTGCCCTGGGCCTCTTCCTTCTGACCTCTTCCTTACATTTTTGTCATTCTTCTTCTAAAAAAATATTTACTTCTTTATCTGGCTTTGCGGGGCCTTAGTTGCTACAAGAGGGATCTTCAGTCTTTATTGCAGCACGTGAGCTCTTTTAGTTGAGGCGTCTGAACTCATAGTCGTGCCATGTGGGATCCAGTTCCATTTGAACCTGGGCGCCCTTCACTGGGAGTCAGCAGTCTTAGCCACAGGACCACCAGGGAAGTCCCTCTTGATTCTCAAGGAATATATGCTGGAATCGTTTTCTCTGGTAACCATAGGTGGAACTAACTGCATGTTCATTCTTTAATCACTCCCCATAAATATAAATACAGAGGCTGGAGATGAACAGAAGGAAATCTTTGATTCTAAATGGATGACATGTGCTTACAGATAGGCTTTGGGGCAATTTTCTATGCAGCTCTGTATCAAAATAGGATTTGAATGCTGGTCCGTATACTTGCTTGTTTTCCTAACCTTTGAATGACTCAGGGTTTTATATGTCAGAGCAAGGTCTAGAACTCCTAGAAATAAGCACAAATAAGCACAAGGGGGTGTATTCAGCTCTTCCTACGAGGCTTGGGCTGCTGCTGGAGAAGCCTTTAGCAGTTGTTGGGAGCATGCTAGGGGGAGCTTGGCCTTGAAGACTGTGTAAAGACCTCTTCCTCTCAGCACCAAGAAAAGGGGATTACATTGAGGGAAGTTAAAGGATGGTTAACAAAAATGGTACGCGGGGAGAAAGAGAAAACTAGATTTAAAGGAGTGAGTACTCTGCAGCCAGCCAAGGGGAAAGGCTGTGAGCAAGTTGTCAAAGTCCTCACCAAAGGGTGAGAAGGGGAAGAAAGGGTGCATTTTGCATGGCAGAGGTTCATAACCATTTGTCGTTGTTTATTTGCTAAGTCGTGTCTGACTCTTGCGACTCCATGGACTGTAGCCCGCCAGGCTCCTCTGTCTATGGGATTTCCCAGGCAAGAGTACGGGCAGGAATGCATTGCCATTTGCTTCTCCAGGGGATCTTCCCGGCCCAGGTATTGAACCCATGTTTCCTGCTTTGACAGGTGGATTCTTTACCACTGAGCCACCAGGGAAGTGTTCATAACGACAGTCACTGGTATTAAAGTGATTTTGTTTTTCTTTTCACTACCTATGTGCCAACTGGGTAGAGACTATTTTAAACAAGACAAAACAACAACAAACCTACTTTGGATTCTGAATTCTAATATATTTTTAGAAGGCTGGGAATGTGGGAGAATATAAAAATAAAATAGAGATTAAATCCTAGGAGAGATTAAAGTCCTAGCAAGAATCATCAGGTTCTATATGAGCTCCGAGGAGAAGAGCAAAAATTTGTTCATTAGGTGTGATCATTAGATCTTGCACTGGGTAGTGGCTGCATTTCACATTTAATATGGTTCTCAGCTGTTCCCCTGCAATGACACAGCTGAAAATAGAGACCCTGCTGGTTAAGCCAAGTCTAGTCAGTCCTGCTTTGCTGCTGCTGTTGGGGACAATGAAACATTGAGAATGGCAATCTATCCCCTTAATCTGTTCCAGTTTCTCTACACTTGGGCATTACTCTAGAGAAGTGCAGGATACCAGTGTAAAGAAGCCACGAGAACCCACGGAAACCCACTGCCCCAAATCTGTAGTACTTATGGGCCAAGTTTTCAAATCTGTGCCCTTGAGTGGGGCCCAGCAGATTTTCCTTTTTACTGAGGGCCATCAAAGAGTTTTCAGTCTAACTGGCAAGATAAGTATTTTCACCCCATGAGGTAACAGTGGGGCAGAGACATAGATGCTGACTCTTGTGTAGAAATTGTCAGATGAATTGGAAAAGGGCCTCAGTATGCTTTCAAGGAGATAAAACTTGACGTCCAGGTAAGATTTTTTTGTTTTTTAATTACTAAATTTAAAAAAAGGTATTTATTTTATTTATTTAATTGCTCCAGGTCTTAGTTGCAGCTCGTGGAATCTTTAGCTCTGACTCAGATTGCAACGCAAACTCCCGTTCACATTACTAAGAGTTGCAGCACGTGAACTCTTAGTTGCAGCATGTGGGATCTAGTTCACCCACCAGGGATCGAACCCAGGCCCCCTGCATTGGGAGCTTGGAGGCTTAGCCACTGGAACACCAGGGAAGTCCCTTAACCACTAAATTTTATTTTTCAGAGCAGTTTTAGGTTCACAGCAAAATCGAGCAGGAGGTAGGGAGAGTAGGGGACACCCTGTGTCCCCACAGACGCACAGCCTCCCACACTAACAGTGCGCCACGGCGGCTCATCGCTAGAGTGAACCCTACACTGACACAGCCTTCTCTGTCAAAGTCTGTAGTCCTTGTTAGGGTTTGCTCTTGGGGTTGTCTATTCTGTGGGTTTTTAACAAATGTATAATGTTTCCTCCATGTCACTATTTCTAATTTAATTCCATTGCGGTCTGAGAGCAGACATCATATGACTTCTTTTCATGGTTGTTCAAGTATGCTTTATGGCCGAGAATGTAGTCTGTCTTGGTAAATGTTACATGTGAGCTTGAGAAGAATGTGTCCAATCTGCCGCTGTTGGATGAAATAGTCTACAGATGTCAATTATTTGGTGCTGTGAATACGTTCAACTATGTCCCTTACTGATTTTCTGCCTTCTGGATCTGTGTGCTTCTGACAGAGGGCAGCTCTGGTAGAGGATTCATCTGTTTCTCCTTGAATTTCTATCAGTTCTTGCCTCATGTATTTTGATACTCTTTTGCTGGCTGCATACACATTGAGGAGTGTTATGTTTTCTTGGAGTATTGACCTCTTGATCGTTATGTGTGCCACATTTTATGTGTTGTAATTTTCCTTGTTCTGAAGTCTTCTTTGTCTGAAATTAATATAGCTACCCACATTGTCTTCGGATTAGTGTTAGCATGCTATATCTTTCTCCGTCTCTTTTAATTATGTGTACCTTTTAATTTAAAGTGGGTTTCTCGTAGACACCATACAGTTGGGTCTTGTTTTTTGATCCACCCTGACAAGCTTTTAATTGAGGTATTTAGGCCATTAGCATTTAAAGTGATTATTGATATACTTGCATTGACATTGACCATATTTGTTACTGTTTTCTATTTGTTGGCTTTGTTCTTTTTTCCTATTAATATTTTTGTCTTCCACACATTTTATGTCTTTTTTGGTTTTAATTGAGTCGTTTACATGATTTTATTCTCTTTACTTTCTTAGCATATCAATTACACTCCTTTTAAAACACTTTTTTAGTGGTTGCCCTAGAGTTTGCACTTTACATTTATATCAAATCCAAATCCATCTTTAAATATTCCTGCTTCAGTGATAGGGCAAGTACCTTCCTTATGTTAACAGAGTAATCCTAGTTCTTTCTCTTGTCCCTTGTATCATTGCTGTCACTCATTTCACATATACATATATATATATAATCAAATAAATTTGTTGCTTTTGTAGATTATTATCTGTTAGATCAATTAAGAATAAGAAAAGTGAAACTTTTAATTTTACTTTCACTTAGTCCCCCTCTGATGCCCTTCCTTTCTTTATGTACATCTGTTTCTGACTACATCATTTTCCTTCTCTCTGAAGAACTCCTTTTAACATCTTCTGTAAGCAGAACTACTGGCAACAAATTTTCTCGATTTGTGCTTGAGAAATTGTGTATTTCCCCTTTACTTCTAAAGGGTTTTCCAGGGTATAAAATTCTGTGTTGGTGGGTTTTTCTCTTAACCCTTCATGGGTGTCATTCCACTCTCTTCTTGCTTCTTCTTCCGAGAAGTCAGATGTAATTGTTACCTTTGCTCCCCTATAGGTAAGGTGTTTTTTTCCCCCCTCTGGCTTCTTGCAGAAATTTAAAAAATATTTGATTTTCTAAAGCTTCAGTATGATATGCACAGGTGTAGTGTTTTTGGTATTTATCATACCTAGTGTTCTCTGAGTTCCCTGGATCTGTGGTTTGGTGTTTGACATTAATTTGAGGAAATTCTCAGTCATTATTGTTCCTCTTCCATTTTATTTTTTCTTTTGGTGTTTGTATTATGTGTATGTTACCCCTTTTATAGTAGTCCTATGGTCCTTGAATATTTTCTTTTTATCCCCTGTCTTTTTTCTCTTTGCAGTTTTGGAAGTTTCTGTTGTAATATTGTCAAGCTCAGATTTTAACTTTTTAGTTATGAAAACTCACATATCCAGGGACTACACCCAAACTGTGTCACATAGTATCCATTGCTACAAAAGAGGCTGGGTAATTTAGTATTTTAAGTTGATTTTGTTAGTAAGGATGAACACGGTAGTGGATACTGGGGAAGCAGCTTAATGTCTGTCTGGAGGACTAAGAATAATCTGGATGTGAGAAGTTAGGGTAATGAGATGAGCTCTTTCTTTTTTGGTTGTGCTGGGTCTCCCTTGCTTTGGGAGGGTTTTCTCTCGTGGCACTGAGTGGGGACTGCTCTTGTGGCGGCTTCTCTTGCTGCAGAGCATGGGCTCTAAGCACATGGGGCGCAGTAATCGCAGCACATGGGCTCAGTAGTTGTGGCTGGTGGACCCTAGAGCATGCGGCTCCAGTAGCTGTGGCGCAGGGGCCTAGCTGCCTTGAGGCATGGGGAATCTTCCCCAACCAGGGATCGAACCCATGTCCCTTGCATTGGCAGGGGGACTCTTTTCCACTGTACCGCCAGGGAAGTCCAGTAGGATGAGCCTTACCACTAAATCTTTGTGTGTATTTGTGTGTAAGATCTCACTGGGAATTGCTGGCATAGAAGAATTTTGGTTTTTGTTTTATTTATTTTACAAATTATTTTGTAGCTGGCCACTTTATTGAACTTCCTTATTAGTTTTGATGGGCTTTTAGTTGATTTTCTAGCATTTTCTTAATAGAAAGTCAACGGAAAGCTCTTGGATTTCTTTTCAAATACTTTTTTTTTTTTTTTTCTGTTTTCTTATTAAAAGACTACTACTAGTTTCCTCAGGTTTTTTTCCTTTCTTTCCCAGATTATCAGATTGGGGTGCTTACTTTATTTTTGGATGATAATTCTGTGTATATATCAGAGTAAAATTAAAATATGAGATTAGAAGCAGTTGAAATTTAGAAATATTTGCGGTCTCGGTAGATTTCATCTCTAAGATTTTTAGTAAAAACTGGCTACATGCTTTTCTTTTTTCAGTAGCTGAGATATGTTATCAGGCTTCAACTTAACATTTAAGGCAAATGTCAGATTTTTTTATTTAGTGGAATTATTCAAGAAAGAAAATGTTTTATACTTCCTTAAGCCACAAATACCCAGAGGCTTAAGGATTTTAATAAAATCCTGTTCTGTATATACGTAGACTAGCTATGTACATGTGTATGTCTGTGTGTGTGTGTGCACACGCACTACTCAGTGAATAGAATTTCATAGTTTTTAATTCTTTTAAACAACACTAAAAACAGTATGCTATTTCTCTGATACTGCCTCCTCCAGGATGTAAAGCTTAATTATCCTCCTTTGAATATGGTCTGAACATAGTGACTTGGTTCTAACGCATAGACTATGAGCTGGGGATGGTAACTTTACAGTGGAGAAACCTGGAAGACCTCACCTTAACCAGGTGATCAAGGTTAACTTCCCCTGTAATAAGTCACCTTGACATCATGTATCCCCTGATATGAAGTAAAGAGTATTCTGTGTAGTATTCTCCAAAATCCATAATCTCGGTCTTAACAATTAAAGTACCTCAGACCAACCAGACTGAGGGACATTCTACACAATTCCTGACTACACTAGGCAAAGGTGTTAAGGTCATGAACTATAGGGAAAGATTGAAACTAAGGAGCCATGACAGTCAGAAGCAATGCAGCGTCCTGGATAAGATCCTGGATCAGAAAAATGACCTCAGAAGAAAACTGGGAAAATCCAAAAAGAAAACAAAAGTCTGTAGCTGAGTTTAAATAGAATTAACCTAACGTTAACATCTTAGTTTTGAACATTGTACCATGGAGATGAAAGAGACTAACATTAGGAGAAGCTAGTGAGGGTATTCAGAGCTCTCTGTTCTACTGTTGCAACTATTCTCTAAGTCTAAAATTGTTTCAAAATGAAAAGTTCAAAAGAAAGCGATTACAAGTCTGCCTGGTAAAGATATAAAAAGATTTTTTATACTTATTAAAAAATTGTAAAGTTAAGTCTGCTACTGTTACGCGAACGGATGTCTGTGGCTTTGTGGAAGGGTCAGTGACTGGTGGGTGTGGGCGCCTCAGGTGCTGGGATCGACTAATTGAAATGATGGGACGGGGAAGACGGTGGTAGGTGCCGGAGAAGTGCTTCCGGGGCACCAGGGACAGGTTCCGCTGGAAGATGCGTGTGGCAAGGGCAAGTGAAGTAGCTTTGTGAGTACAGAAGTGAAGAAAAGCACTCTAGCACTCTCATGTTTTATGCAGGAAGGTATTTAAATGTAATTAAATTAACAGATAATTTAAGTAAGGGAAAAAAATGGCGTGCTGATAAATCCGCGATATGTTGACCGCTTTTGCTTCAGAAATCTATTTTAAAGCAGATAAACCCTATTCATTATTGTTTGTTGGATCGCTGAGTAAAAGTATCAGATGTTAGTGAACTTCTCAAGAAAACCTGACAGCTTGGGCCTAGTACATTTTTATAAAACCTTCAGTCCTTGAGAATTGCCCTGAGGGGATTTTGTTGATTTTTTTTTTTTCCCTCCCTGTTTTTAAAGTACATTGTCTCGTAACTCTTTTGTTTATAAAAATGGAGTCAGCAAAAGAATAAACAAAACGCCAGTCTTGCGGTTACCCTCCACTGGGAATCAGGATACCCTGATTGTCACTCAACCTCACCATTGTGTGTGTTCCCGGCTGCCAGGCGGAGGCTCTCGGTGCCCGTCTCCGTTGCCTCCAGGCTGGCCGTGCGGTTAGCTGTTCCCCGGAAGTGAGGTTAGCAAGAAGGGCACCCGGCTCCCTGCTCGGGCCCTCTCAGCTGCCCGGGAAGGTGGCGGGGAAGAGAGCCCTTGTGACCTTGCAGAGCTTGCCGCGTAGGAGGCTCTGGGGCCATCATAGGAATGCTCACTGGCTCCATTTGTCACAGCAAACAAACGAAAAGGAGCTCGTCTGCCGGTGGTACGTTAGTGCTTGGAAAGCCTTGGAATCCCTTTGGAAGTTTTCAGATTCACCTTCAGACACAGCTTTGAAAAATTAATCCATGAGGCGTGGAAATATTTTCCAGCCCTTCACCTGAGATAAATGGTTCCGTCAGTGCGGTGAGCTGAGAGAAAATCTCCTGGACTCAGATCCCCCAGAATCCCCCTCTGAGCAGGTTGCTGCTCAGAGGCAGAAGGGCTTCTGCGTCCTCAAAGGTGCAGCTGTTTCTCAAACTTCCTGAGGGAGAAGGCAAATGCTTTATTCAATCTGCCTTAGTTCTCTGTGCTTATTTAGTCCGTTTTATTGTTTTTCATTAATTTGGGAAAAGTCTTAGCCACTGTTTCTCTAAGTGTATCTGTTGCCTTGTTTCCGAGCCCCCTCTCTGGAACTCTGGCTCCAGGTACTGTTAGAACATTCCATGTGGTTCTACAGTTCTTGGATGCTCTGTTCTATTTTCTTGTAGTCTTTTTCTCTTTGCATTTCAGTTTGGATCATTTCTTTTTTATTTCTAAGTTTACTACAGTATTTCTTTCCTCTGCTATATCTAGTGTGCTGATAAGCCAATTGAAGAAATTCTATGATACTACGTTTTTTATTTATAGCATTTTCATTTGGCTCTTTGTTTATAGATAGTTTTCATCTGTCTCTTGAGTATACCCATCTGCTCATGCAGGTTGTCCACCTTTTCCCCTAGATTCTTTCACATATTAATTATAGTCATTTTAAAGTCTCCATCTGGTAGTTCCAAACATCTTGGTCATCTTTCAGCCTAGTTCTGTTGACGAGTTTATGTTATGACAGTGGATTGTTTTCTCTCGTATTTTGTTTCTGATAAATTTTGATTGAGTGATGGACTGTGTTAGAAAAACAGGAGACCTAAAGTAAATGTCATGTCCAGCGATGGGCAGACCGCAATTTGCATGGGAGGTTGACTCGACCTAGCGTGTAACTGGGATGGGTTTGGGTTTTTCTGTCGCTGGACTTACCTTCAGCACCACTGACTCCAGATGCTGCCAGCGGTCTCCTCCTTCTTGTGTGGAGCTCAGGGTACTGGGGCTTTGCTCTGAGTTCCAGCTTCACCCTCCACTTTCAGCAGGCCCTGCCCACCTGTACTGCACAGGAAGCCGTGCTCCCGTCAGGGGGTAGGTAGACTTCTGTTGCTTGTATGTGGTGCCAGACCTGTGGTGGGCCAGGAGGATTCCGTTCCCCTGGTCCGGCCTCAGCCTGGCAGGCTTGTTTGCTGGGGCCATGGAGGTGGGGCTTTCTCAGTGTTCCTGGGGCAGCTGGAGTCTGCGCTTTGTCTGTGGGGGTCTGGGGTTGGGGTCTGGGGTTGGGGTTGGAGGGAGTCTCCTGCCCCTCCCCAGGGAGCAGAGGCTTTTGCTTCTACCCCAGCCACAGCTGTGGCCTGCTGGGAGCTGGAAGGGTTCCTGCCCTCCCAGTGCTGGAAAGGCTGTCTGCCTCCCCCTCTTCCAGAAGCCGAGGATCTGCATCCACCTTTGAGGGTGAGGGCTTTTCCTGCTCACCCCCCAGCAGGTAGAGGTTTGGCTTTGGATGACAAAAAAGATTCGAGAAAGGGACAGGGTTTTCTCCCTGTGTGCCGTTGAGGGGACTCTGTCTGCTTTCTTCCCCTGCCCCCATCTTTCTCGAGAACATCTAGCAGAAAAGGGCTCGAAAGTGAGTGCAGATTCTGCTTGTGTCTAGAACTCCCAAACTTTTCTATTAGCCCACACTCAATTTTAAGAATTTGTTAAAATGTTAGCTGGTTTTGGTGGCTGCTTTTATAGCAGCCACCCCCGCCTTCTGTGCTCTTCCCGAGCTGGAGTTGAGCGTCCCATGGCTCCTGGTTGGCACTCTTGGAAATTGGGTGTCCCTGATTGCCTTCTGACCGCAGCTCTCCCACGGGCCCAAGGCAAGTTACAGTGGTGGTGGTGGTGTATCTGGCGGCTTTTTCTCGTTGTTAGATGAGAATCATTGTAGATTCCATGTTTCTTTGTGACTTTCTACATCCCAAGCAGAAATTCTACATCCCATGCAGATCTTTCATGTTGTGGCCAACCAGTGGGTGGGGGTGGGGAAGTAGAGTAGTTTTGGGGTACCTACTGATCCACAGTTACATGTTTGGACAGCGTTGCCAGTTGAGGTTAGAGACAGAGGCATAGCCGGCTGCTTTACTTTTTTATTTTGTGGTTTTCATTAGAAATGTCCTTTTAATATATAAAACAAAATCTGTTGGCATGGGTCACATTCAGGAGATTCTGTTGGAAAGGGCAGTGCACAGCTGGCTGCTGATGAAAGGGTGTTGGAGAACCGTCACTGTGCTTGGGATGCAGTTGCCCATGGACTACTTTGGGGTCCTGGGGTTCTGCTGTGTAATTTCTACACGGTTAGATATCCTGGACACTTCCAGGACAGACTTGCAAGGCATAGTTCTAACTACTGATTCTCTCGTTTGTGGTCTATATACACACAATGTAAGGGACACCCATGGTCCCATTTCTGCCTTGCCGTTTCACCTAGAAACAAGTTTTCCTTTTTTTTTGCCCTCAAATTCACTCCCCACCTCCATCTTTTCCCTTTTAAAATTCTGCATGCAAGAGGTGATCCTTTTTATGAAATGACAGTTTTCCTCCTTTAAGGTTGTGGACTGGTGCTTAGAAGATCTGGAGAGTTCTGTGAGATGCGTGTGGTGCCTGTGAGGGAGATGGATTTGTTCTTTCAACAAACATTTGACTGCCCACTCCTTGACAGGCGCTGTGCTAGGGGCTGCGAGATCAGTGATGAGCAAAACCAGATGCGTCCCCACTCTCACAGTCTGCAGAGAAGTGCTGGCCTCTGCCTTGGAAGCTTAGACATTCAGGTAGAAGAGACATGTTAGTGGGTGAGATATTTTTCAGTATTAAGGTCTGTCATCCTCATATTTATTTTTATTATACCTACCTCCATTCTCTGACCAGTTGGAGTCTTTCCTGGCTTCAAGAATTGAAATGAATGGAGTGTAACCTTAGAATCTCTTCTGTCTCTCCTCTTCCCCCGTCTCCCTCCCCACCCCCAAGTCACGTGGAATGTTAGTATATACTGTGAGTGACCGAGACCTCGAGGGGACAGGATGGGTGCAGGTGTGGAGGAGATGTTCTGATTATCTGCTCTGCACGGGGCGAGGAACTCTACAAACCTCGTCTCACAGAACCTGCAGCTCCAGGAGAAAGGTGGTGTGGTGTCCATCCCATAGATTCAAAAAATAGGGTTAAGCTGCTTAAAATCATGCAGGACACTCATCACCGTGACTTTCTCCCATATTGCGCTTGCTTCCTTTAGACACTTGTTATTGCTTGTCCTGTTGGCTTTATGTTACTGAAAATCAAAGAAATTAAACCACAGTAGCAGTTTTAGTTTGAAGTTTGTATTTGTTTGAGATAGTTTCAAGTTGGCCCAATCCTTGCCCTTTGCTTCATAATTCTAATGTTTGAAAGTGTCATAGGAACTTTAGTGCCCGTGCTTTGAAATCTGCATGTTTTACAAAATTACTGTGGTATCAGTTTTATGAAGAAAAGTAAAATGCTTTGTCGGAGGTTGTTGGTATGACCTTTTCATATATGACTTAGCTTTCATCTGTGTAGATGCACAGAGTAGAGCATGTGGGGAATCCGCAGGTTTGTGGAAGAATCCTCATTTCAAGTTTTCAGGTAGAGATAAGTGTGACCCATGTTGATGGGGGAAAAAATCCTCAGAATAAGCGTTTGCGTTTAGCTCAGTGGATGGGAATAGCGGTGTTTTCGTGTGTTGCAGCAGAGCTGAAAACTCCTTCCTCTCTGCCAGAAAGGAAAAGTGGCCAAGGCTGAGTCCTGGGGGCTGTAAATTATGCCTTCTAAATGCTGCAAGGTGTTAAAGAGGTCCTGCAGAAATAATTAAGCCTGCGAAGTTCACTTATCCGCAGGCCGAGACACTTGAGCTGTGATTATTGGCAAGGCTTGCTTCCTTTCCAAGAGAACTGCAATTTGGTGGACAGGATGAGATGATTTGAGACATCTTAAATCAGAGTCTCTGTCCTACACTGTGCTTCTGGCTGGTATACTAGGTGGATTTGTTCGCAGTCATTGTTTCCTGTAAATCCCAAATGCTGCTGTCTCCACCGTGATTAAATGTGAACGCAAAGCTTTGGAATGCTTGAGTTTGAGTGTGGTGTGATTTGAAATTAAAAAAAAAAAACAGAACATATGACGATGAACCCATTTGGGTAGAAAAGGAGGTAAATATTTAAGCTGTGTTTATGTGTGGGCTCATGCATCTCGGTGAATTTTTACCCCTTTCAGTGCCTTGGTAGAGGACCATTTCCTAAAACTTACTCTGTGCTGGTACTCTTCATATTCTAGAATGAGGTAGAAGATCTGACTTTAGAGTTAGGATTCACAGGTTTGATTGGTGACTTTGCCATTTAATAGCTCAGTTTCTCACACATAAAATGAAATTTGTATCTGCCACCTCACCCCCAAAAGTTGACAAACTTGGTTATAAAGAGCAAATGAGATCATGGGTACAGTAGTGCTTTGCATCAGGCAAAACATTCTAACATTTGTAAGGATACTAATGAAAAAGAAAAAAAAAATGCCAGTTTTCACAGCCAAGAAATTCACAGTCTAGCTGGAGAGAGAAAAGCGATCATCTGAAATGCCAGTAAAGCAGTGTTAGAACGATGTATCAGAGAACTAAGCTGTAAGGCAAAGGCTGTGAATGCGGTGGGATGTCTTAGTTAGGGAAGATTTTTGATGTTGGGGGTGCTCAGTAAAGGTTTCATAGGGAAGGGAGGTTCTCTTAGGCTTCATGAACTGTAGATGCTTTGGCTGGATGATGGGCGGGGAAGCAGCCGCATGACTGAGCATGAAGGAGACTGGAGTGAGTGGGGTGTATCTAAGAAGCAGCATCAGGCAGCCGAGAGGCCCCCCCAACTGCACCCAGATGGCAAACCGCAGGACGGCTTAAGTCAGATGCCCCTGGAAGCTAAATCTGTTTCTGATTTTCTCTGAATACGAGAAATTCTCATTGTGATGCTTTGCCTTCTCCTTATTGTTAGTGGAAACAATAGTCGTCATATAACTCAGAAGTTATCCAAGACTTTAACTAATAGAGGACTTGTCCAGGAAACAGACCCAAAGTCAGTAAGTCTAGACAAGAAAGTGTCTTTTTTCCTCTCCTTATTTTGGTTATGCTTCCAGTTTCTCATGCTAAACGTGGATATGTTCGGCCCCCTTGCATAAACGCAAATAGCCTCTGATTTTGAGTGGAATCGTAGGCTGTAGAGGTCATCAACACCGGCATCCTGCTTTCATTAGGAACCGGGTTTAAACTCTGCTTGGATAAGAAACCGTCTTCTTTCAGAAGACTCTGACAGAGTGGCTGATTTGGGAGTAACCTTCCTGTCAATAAAAGAAAAAGAAGTACAGAAGCTTATTATAATAGATGAAACAACAGTTCAGAGAACAGCCAGGACTTGAGGGACAATTCCTAAGAGACAGGAGAACCCTGAGGGGAGCTACCTGTTCACTCTGACGCCATCCCCCAAGGAACGCCATACCCATTCCTGGGTATGGAGTCTTCACAGAAAACAGCACCCCTACAGGGCTGACAGGTTGGAGTTAGGGGGTTCCCACAGTATCTGGGATTTGAAGGACAAAAGTCTCAGGAGAAAGGGAATCATGGGGAAATAAACAAAAAATGAGCGTGCAGTCTTCCATTAAAGTCTTTGCCAACTCCTAAGGTGCACGCCATCAGAGCAGGACTCCTGGAGTCCCTGCAGAAAGAAGCAGCTGGGAGCCTAAGGAACTGTGCAGCTATTTCAGCAAAACCATATATAGTGCTAATGAGACAAAGGTCCGTGTTCAGGGCTGGCCAAGGTGGAGGGGTCTTGGGAAACACCCCAGGCTTTAGTTGAAGACCCAGAAGGCCACACCTTCAGACTAAGGGCAAGCTGGAAAAAGTTAGTCCTGACAAAAGTTGAAGCTGGCAGGATTAAACTGGTCTGACTACATCCTCTATACCTGCCAACACAATGTGTTATATTCTTAAGAGAAAGATAATCTGGATTTTCCAGAACTGCTATAATTTTTAATGCAGAATATTGGTATCTAATAAAAAATTAAGATGCAAGCTAGAAGTTGAAACCAAATGACCAAAATGAAGAATAAAAAGAGATGGCAGAAAGAGACTTAAAGGTTATTCAGATATTGGAGTTATCAGTCAGGGACTAACAATACTCAATAATATAGAAGTAAAGAAGGAGGATTTCAACAAAGATATAAAATCTTCTTCAGTTCAGTTCGGTTCAGTTGCTCAGTCGTGTCCGACTCTTTGCGACCCCCATGAATTGCAGCACACCAGGCCTCCCTGTCCATCACAAACTCCTGGAGTTTACTCAAACTCATGCCCATCAAGTCGGTGATGCCATCCAGCCATCTCATCCTCTGTCGTCCCCTTCTCCTCCTGCGCCCAATCTTCTTAGCCAAGTGGAATTCTGGAAATGAAAACTATAAGAAGTGAAATTAAGAATTTAATACATGGATTTAATAGCAGTTTATAGACTTACACACACAAAGGATAAAGGATTATTGGAAAAGGATAAAGGATTATTGGGCCAGAAGGAATATTAGTAGAAAAATACACAAATTGAAGACAGGAAAAATACAGAAAAGAGAATAAGAGATATACAGGACATGGTGAAAACACGTTACATATATGTGTATTTGGAATACACATATGTATATGTTGTAGAAGAGAAGATTGTGATAGAACCAACATTTTAAAAAATACTGACTGAGGGTTTTCTAAAAGCATCAGGAGACATAAAGTCACAGGTTAGAGAAGCTATACAGTCCTCATTAGGATAAATACAAAGAGCTACACTGAGGTACATCTGTGGACCTTTGTGAACAAATAGAATGAGCAAACAAACTCAACTGTATCAGAAATTACATTAAGTATAAATGGACTATATGTACAACTGAAAGCCAAAGATTTTTAAATGGGATAAAATATTAAAATCCATTTATATCTTTTTATGAGAGATAATCTTTAGACAAACTTTAAGGGCAGAAATTTGAAAGTAAAAAATTTGGAAATAAATACATATACACCTGTGCGTACAGGCAGAGAACAATCAATAAAGGTATAGAATATTTAGATAGTACTAAATAATCAACTTACTCTGCTTGACAATTGTAAAACATTACACTCATCCACAGCAAAATATTCTTTTTAAAGTGCACATAGACCATTGACAAAAATAAACAATGTGCAGGGCCATAAATCAAGTTTAAATAAATTGCAAGGTTTTGAAATAACATGTATGTTCCCTGACTACAGTGCAAAGTAGAAATCAGTAACAGATAAATATAAAATCCAAAAATGTTTGGAAATTAAACAGTATACTTCTATTAATAAATGCCCTTTGGGTCAAAGAAAGTATCACAATGGAAATTAAATTTTTTTTTACCCAAATTATAATGAAAATGATATGTAAATGTGTGGGATGCATTTAAAATAGTGCATAGAAGTAAATTTATAGCTTTGTATTTATGTATTAAGAAAGATTGAAATATCTAAACTTCAACCTCAAGAATCTAAATGCAGTATGGATTAAAGTCCCCCAAAACCAAAGAAAGTAAAAATAAGAGCAGAAAGGAACAAAATAGAAAAAAGTTAGATGAAGAATTAAGATAAGTAGGTAAGTAGATATTGCACAACTGCACTCATCTCACACGCCAGCAAAGCAATGCTCAAAATTCTTCAAGCGGGGCTTCAGCAGTATGTGAACTTACCAAGAACTTACAGATGTTCAAGCTGTATTTAGAAAAGGCAGAGGCCAACATCTACTGGAGAGAGTTCCAGAAGAAGATCTACTTCTGCTTCATTGACTGTGCTAAGCCTTTGACTGTGTGGATCACAGCAAACTGGAAAATTCTTAAAGAGATGGGAATACCAGACTACTTTACCTGCCTCATGAGACATCTGTATGCAGGTAAAGAGCAGCAGTTAGAACCGGACATGGAACAATGGACTGGTTCCAAATTGGGAAAGGAGTACGTCAAGGCTGTATTTTGTCTCCCTGCTTGTTTAACTTATATGCAGAGTACATCATGCAAAATGCCATAGTGGATGAAGCACAAGCGGGAATCAAGATTGCAAGGAAAAATATCAATAACCTCAGATATGCAGATGACACCACCCTTATGGCAGAAAGCAAAGAGGAACTAAAGAGCCTCTTGATGAAGGTGAAAGAGGAGAGTGAGAAAGCTGGCTTAAAACTCAACATTCAAAAAACTAAGATCATGGCATCCAGTCCCATCACTTCATGGCAAATAGATAGGGAAACAATGGAAACAGTGACGGACTTTGTTTTTTGGGGCTCCAAAATCACTGCAGGTGGTAAACGCAGCCAGAAATTAAAAGATGTTTGCTCCTTGGAAGAAAAGCTGTGACAAACTTAGCATATTAAAAAGCAGAGACATTACTTTACTGACAAAGGTCTGTCTAGTCATAACTATGGTTTTTTCCAGTAGTCATGTATGGATGTGAGAGTTGGAACATAAAGAAAGCTTAGTGCTGAAGAATTGATGCTTTTGAACTGTGCTGGAGAAGACTCTTGAGAGTCCTTTGGACAGCAAGGAGATCAATCCAGTCAATCCTAAAGGAAATCAGTCCTGAATATTCATTGGAAGGACTGATGCTGAAGCTGAAACTCCAATACTTTGGCCACCTGATGCAAAGAGCCAAGTCATTAGAAAAGATCCTGATGCTGGGAAAGATTGAAGGCAGGAGGAGAAGGGGACAAGAGAGAACGAGATGGTTGGATGGCATCACCGACTCAATGGACATGAGTTTTGAGTAAGCTCCGGGATTCAGTGATTCATGCTGTAGTCCATGGAGTCACAAAGAGTCAGACACGACTGAGCAACTGAACTGAACTGAAGATGAAGAAAATCAACAAAATGAAATGGAAAAGATTAGTAAAATTGATAAACATCAGTAAGACTGATCAAGTACAAAGGGAAAACACAGATGATCAATATCAGGAATGAAAACAGAGGTATTACTACAGATTCTATAGGCATTAAATAGACATTAACACACGTTTAGTCCAAGCATTTAACAGTTTAAAGTGAACATATTCGTTGAAAAATACCACCTACAAAACTGACATGAAAATATGCAGAATCTTATGTCTCTGAAAGCAAATCCATGATTTAAAATCTTTACCCACCCCCCACCCCCCAAAAAAACCTGAGATGGCTTTTTTGATGACGTCTCAGTCTTTTAAGGCAGAAATAATGCCAAACTTGCCTAACATTTCTCAAGGAATAGAACTTTCTCTACTCACTTTTCAGCTCCTTTTATGAGGCCAGCCTAACCTGACACTGAAATCCAGTTTTAATATTACAGTGTTCAGCAAGAGAGGTCGGACACAACAGAGTAAATACTGTTTGGTTCCATTAATGTGAAATTCATTAGTGGGCTAACAAATCAGAGTAGTGATTACTCTTGGAGACGTGAGATACTGACTGGGTGCAGCAGAGAGGAATCTCCTGGGGTGCTGAGATGTTCTGTATCTTTATCTGGATAGTAATTATAAGAGTACTGAATGTACTTTATGTGCACTTTAGTAATAATATTAAAAAAAAAGACTATAAACTTGCTCTGGTTGAACACCTAGACAGTTCATCCCCACATAGTTTCTTTTATATCTAAACTGAATCCCACACGCGTTGCCTGTGCTCATGTTTTATTTTGACCGCCTTGGATGAATGCCCACTCTGATGGAGCTGCCTTGCACAGCAGGCAGACTTTTGCCTTGGGCTTGCTCTTCTTTGAGAATAAGGAAATTACCCCGACCCAGGGGTGACTGTGATGGAGCCTCTAGTTCTTCCCTTGCTCTGCTCACTTCATGCAGTGTGGTTTTCTTCACAGGCACGGTGGTTTTGGGAAGCCTACTTCCAGTCAATCAAGGCCATCGCCCTGGCCACCCTGCAGATCATCAATGATCGGATCTATCCATACGCCGCCATCTCCTATGAAGACTGGAACGACCCTCCCGCCGTGGTGAGTAAATGCTGGGGTGAGCCACGTCAGGCATAGGCCAGCAGACAGGACGACAGAACATGTACTGAAATTTGTAAAGGTGACTTCAGTTTGAGCTTTCTAAGATATAAGAGTGTGCTAGAATATTTGGGACCCAATAGGACCAGTTTTGGTCTTCCCTGTTGGCTCAGATGGTAAGCAATCTACCTGCAGTGCGGGAGACCTAGGTTCAATCCCTGGGTTGGGAGGATTCCCTGGAAGAGGGCATGGCCACCCGCTTCAGTATTCTTGCCTGGAGAATCCCCATGGACGGAGGAGCCTGGAGGGCTACAGTCCACAGGGTAGAGAAAGAGTAGGACACGACTGAGCTACTCAGTACAGCACAGCACAGGGCCAGTTTGGGCTTCCCAGGCGGCACTAGTGGTGAAGAACCCACTGCCATTGCAGGAGAGGCAAGAGGCATGGGTTCCATCCATGGATTGGAGAGATCCCCTGGAGGAGGAAATGGCAACCCACTCCAGTATTCTTGCCTGGAGAATCCCATGGACAAGAGAGCCTGGTGGGCTACTGTCCACGGGATAGCGAAAGAGTAAGACACAACTGAAGCGACTTAGCACACATGCACACAGGACCAGTTTAGTTTTGAAATGATGGCAAAAGTAACAAATACTGAAGCAGCTGCTGCTGCTGCTGCTAAGTCACTGCTAAGTCGTGTCCAACTCTGTGCGACCCCATAGACAGCAGCCCACCAGGCTCCACCGTCCCCGGGATTCTCCAGGCAAGAACACGGGAGTGGGTTGCCATTTTCTTCTCCAATGCATGAAAGTGAAAAGTGAAAGTGAAGTCGCTCAGTCGTGTCCAACTCTTCCGGACCCCATGGACGGCAGCCTACCAGGCTCCTCCGTCCATGGGATTTTCCAGGCAAGAGCACTGGAGTGGGGTGCCATTGCCTTCTCCGACTGAAGCAGCAGTTTGTTTTAAATGTGCTTAGGAAGACAGTGTGTTTGTTTATTGCAGAAATAAATTGGGAGGCCTGGGTCTTGTTGGAAATGGAAGACTTCCTGATGACTTTTGCAGTGGCGGTGCTTTGAACTCTTGAAAAGTTTCTCTAAGCAATTTAGTGATGGCTTATATTTTGAGCACTCCCTCTTGTTCTTTATGCTAACTAAGTGCTTTACATGGATGTCAATTAATATTCAGATCCCTGGTAGGGGACATCAGCGGCAAAAATGATGGAGAGGCATTAGGGATTGCTCAGGGTGGCCAAAACCCCTTGGTCCTTCCAGCAGCGAGATGGGGTGGTCAGATGCTGCTCTCAGAGCTTCGTCCTTAATTGCAGGAGTCATGAGCCACCTGTGGCCTGGTAGGGACAAGTACCTGAAGCTGTGGGGGGCACAATCTCTGGTCTGGGGCGCACCTGTTATCTGGCGCACAGACCCCGAGACCTCCGCGTGAAAGAGCTAAACTCCTCTCCGCTGAATCATTGCTCTTCTCTTTGTGGCCAGCCGTCCTTGTCTCCTGACTCTACCCGCTCTTAGCAGTGCTGTGTGCTGCCACCTGGTCAGTCTTCATGTTGGGCCCCCTCTCCCTCCCCCTCTCCCTCCCGCCTTTCTTAAGGGGTTATTGTGTGCCAGCGCTCCACCAGGTGCTGAGAAAGCGGAAAAGGAAACCAGGCCCTGCCCTCAGCGGAATTCGCCGCTAACTTGGGAAGCCCAGAAAGAAGGGTATTGCATGAGTTGTCCTGCAGTGGAGCGGCGGGTGGAATGCCCGGGGGGCATCGGGTGAGGGCGGGCACTGCTGCTGAGCGGAGCCGGCAGGACCCTTCCTGCAGCGGGAGTGCCCAAGGGGAAGGAAAACGGTCAAGGCAAGCCAAACAGGAGCAAACACCTTCTGTCTGTTTTGCTTGAGGGAAAGTTTTCTTCCGTCCATCTATTCCCTTGACTTCAATGCCAAAGGTAACCTTCCAGAATGTTTCTGTTCGTGTATAATTTTAGAATACAAATGGGATCACACTATGCATATTATTCTCAACCTTGCCTTTTTTACTTTAACACTAGATCATGGGCTTACTTCCATTATTATTCTGTATAGGGATACTTCAGTTTTAAGGACCACTGTAATCACTTCTCAGCCTTTTGGCTAAGATCATGTGCAGGACCGCTATATACGATTCCATTGTTTAGGTGTATCTTACAGGCAGATCTATTTTCAACAGTAACAGGGGGGAATGCATATTATTGCGTCCACACATCCTTTCAGGTGTGTTTGCACATAAATGTGTGAATATATCTGTAGAATTAATAACAGCAGAGAAATGACTAGAAGAATAAGCACACTTTAAATGTTGATCAGTCAGTCAGTCAGTTCAGTCACTCAGCCCTGTCTGACTCTTTGTGACCTCATGGACTTGAGTGTTGATAGATATTAACAAATTGCTCTTTCAAAAAGACTACACCAGTTTATAGTTCCACCAATAACATTTTGGTTATTCTGGTTTTCCATGCCTTCAGTAACCCTGAGTACTTGAATTTTTGCTCACTTGGAAGGTTGATATCTCTGTCCATTGCTCCCAGAATACAAATATAAATCCTGTTTGAACGGTGATTGATCACCCTTTTTAGATTGTTTTTGGCATGTATTCATTCAGTGGGTATTTACTGAGTGCCTGTTTTGTTCCAGGCAGTTGTTCTTGGTACTTGAGATACGTCAGTCAACAAAGCAGAGAAAAATCCATGCCACTGGGGAGTTTACATTGCAGTAGGTCTTGCTATCTGGAAGCAAGATTTGTCTTTCTAGTAAAATTTTAAAGCTTTCTTTATATAGGTCCTTTACAAGTCTTGCAAAATTTTTTCTTAGGTGTTTTATCATTCTTACACTCCGATAAAGGAATTTGTGCTTTCTGACATTTTGGTTCCTGATTACTTTTGTATGAAGACATATTGTTGGTTTTTATGTATAAACTTGTAATACTCTGAGTTCTGTAAATATTTGATTTTTTAAGTTGATTCTCTTGTGTCTTCTAGATATACAGTGATACCTGCAAATGCTAATTTTTCTTTTTTCCAGCACTTGAACCTTTTATTATCTTTTATCTAATTGCCTTGGCAGCTGCTTCCAGAACAATGTTAAATGACCATCATTTAATGTTGTTAAGTGTTAAAAGAGAAGGGCGGGTGTTGTGTAGCCAGGGAAAGGGGGAAGTTAGGTTTCCCCCTCCCCCAGCTTACCTCTGGTTCTCTGGAGGACAGAGACTCAGGCAAGTGAGCATTAGATGTGATACAGGGAGGGGGTGGGCCAAGAATGATGAATTTTGGGGTTTCTGGTTCCATCCAGAAGGAGCAGCAAATTCAGAGGTCAGAGGGACAAGAGAGCATGGTGGCTTCAGGAACTGAGAGAGATGCAGAAGGTGGAGCCTTCCGAGGGCCCAGATCGCCAAACCCCTGGCATGTTAAGGGAGGTGCTGGAATGTCACCCATGGATGATGGGAGATCACCGAAGCACCTCCACAGGAGTCGTGTGGTGAGATTGCATTTTGGGTCATTCTGACATCACTGTGGAGGGTGGTTCTGTTGTAGGAGGACAAGGCCAAAGGCAGGAGACTGTTTCAGGAACCCAGGTGAGAATTAATGGAGGATAAATGTGAGTGATGGGGCTTCCCTAGTGGCTCAGTTGGCAAAGAATCTGCCTGTAATGCTGGAGACTGCCTGCAAGACAGGACACCTGCGTTTGATCCCTGGGTCAGGAAGTTCCCTGGAGAGGGAAATGGCAACCCAGTCCAGTATTCTTGCCTGGAAAATCTCATGGACAGAAGAGCCTGGCAGACTACAATCCATAGGGTCGCAAAGAGTTGTACACAACTTAGTGACTAAACCACCACCCAAATGTGAGTGATACCAGGGAGCACTGACCGTGCTAACTGGAAGGAGTTTAGGAAGAGTGAGGAGCATGGTGTTGTCTGTCCAGATAGGGAGTGCGGGTGCATGGGCATCACGGGCCGGGGTGGCGTTGGAGTCCAAACACGGTCTGGTGGCAGGGCCTTCCACAGTCCAGCGCCAGGCCTCCCTTCTGGCTTTGTTTCCTTCTGTTCCCTTTTGGGGAGCACTAGGTTTCTGGCTCCACAACTTTGTCCTTCCTGTATTTGCTCTGTGCTTTTCCTTCCCTGTGCCCTCGTGACCGTTAGTCCTTTCACTGTACACCGTTCTTCACCATCACCTCTGGTCTTATGCATTTTATTCAGGGTCCCTGGCCGTGTACCCCTTTCTCCATGAGATTTTTCCTGGACCCCTTACAGAAAGTAATCTTTCCTTCTTGTAAATCTTAAAGCATAATATCTGTTTCTTTCCTATCATGTAACGTGTGTAGAAGTACAATTTCCTGTAAATTTTTAAGTTTTTTAAGGGAATTTCTGAGTTATCGTGGTATACCTTATAATACCTAGAACAATTTGATTCAGGTAGGAAGCCCTTTATATATAAAGAAGGAAGGAGGGAGAGAGGAGGATGGAATTTCCAGGGCTTGAACCATCCAAAGCTCACTCACATTGCTGATGTGACAGCCTTTATTTTATTTGACCTTCACCCTATTGGGAAGGTGAGAAAAGCGAAAGATTCCCTCTCATCTCTAAAGCAGCCCTAATGAGGCTCAGAGAGCGTGATGACTCGTCCAAGGTTGCATAATGGGCAAGTTGTGTAAACAAGCAGGAACCTTCCACCCACCGAGTGTCTTGACTGGCTCACGGAGTTTTATGGGAGCCATTGAGCCTCCTCCGGGCTGAAACATTTCCACTCTTCTGAGCATATGGTACAAGCTTGAGACAAAGAAGATCATATCTGTTGCTCTGCAGGAGAATTCATACAGGTGGGATAATTATGACCCAGCTAGAGAAGGTGGAGACAGCGGGCGCTTTCCTGTACTTTTATCTAAAGCTCCAAGAAACGTGTATGAAGATAAATGGTTGAGATTCTGGTCTCTGTCTTTCATAAGACTACAGACTAGGAGAAAATAGTATATGAAATTTTATAGTTTGAAATAGGCATATTTTAATTGAGGACAAAGCAGAATGCTGGGCTCAATTTGGGAAAGAAGATGAGTATAAAAAGCATAGATCTGAATAAGCAACTGGAAAATATATTCTTTATTTATTTATTTTTCTTTCTTAAGGGGAACTTAGTGTTTACCACATTCTAGGAGCTCAGGTGATGAGAACCCTGATTTAAAGCTGTAGGTTGTACATTTCTGCTTCTTCAGTGAAAGCAACTGACAGAAAGCCTGAATAGCATTGATTTATTTATAGTTAACTTCCCCCCCCCCCCCCACCGCCCCTTCAGAAATACTTAACCTACCCTCGATGTGGTTACGATGAGCCCAGCCTGCAGGGGAGTCTCCCCTCTAGATTCCATCAAATTTACCATATCAGGCACCCCGAGGTGGGAGTCGGTGTGGATCTCAGTCAGTAAATCAAGGGTTGGCCTGGCTCTTTCAAAGATCTGCAGTCAGGGCTTCCAGCCATGCTCCGAGCTTGCTCAGCTGGAGAGGAGGGCTGAGAGCAGAGAGCCCTTTTTTGGCCAGATGCCACTGCCTGAGTTTAATGTTAAAAAAAAGGAGACAAGGCTTGTGTGTGAATGGTGAAGACGGCGGGGGGCGGGGGGGGGGGGGGGGGGGGGTGTGGTGGCCGGCCGTGCAGAAACCAGGTCCCCGTGTCACCAGATGCTTTGCCTTCCTCATCTGTAACCAGAGCGGGGGCCAGTTACCTCATCCACCCTGTGCTACACTCTCAGACGCTGAAAACATTGGAGTAAGTCATTCTGGAGCACGACTTTAAAGTGGCAGAGTGGTGCGGTCTGGAGAGATTGGCCCTTTGTCTCGAATCTTCTCTTTGGAAGGAATTTCTCATCAAATGGAAGTTTCTTTGTGAGGGATGACACTTTCTTTAAATTTTTTAGCTCCTCTTGTCAAGGATGCCTGCATTTTACCATCTCTTGAGGCTTTCATTTCCGCCCCCCCACCTTTTTTTTTTGCAAGTATCAGCAAAACTTGACCATCTCCCCAAACACTCCACGCCTGTATCGCTTCTCAGGCGTGTGCCATTTCTGGTCTTCCCCTTGGCGGGCCTGCTGCCTGTCTCTGGGTCTGACGTGTGTGGCTGGGGGTCTCTTCGGACACCCTCCCCCAGCTTAACCTCTGGTCCTCTGCCGGACTTGAGCTTGTTGGGAGGACACAGACTGAGGCACAGAGCGCTGAGTATGTGCGGATATGGAGTGGGCCAAGAGCTGGGAGTTTTTGGATTTCTGGCCTGTGCCAACAAAACCATATCCTCTCAGTGACCATTAAAATAAAAAATAACCGTAATATAATCCTAAAATCATGTAGAGTGAAATATTTTCCCATATTATTTTTGTACAACGTGATTAGAAAGCTGATACCCCACCTTATCTTTGTGTCCTAACGTTATTTAGTAGTGGTAGTAGTGCGAGGCGCTCAGTCATGTCCGTCTCTTTCCGACCTCATGGACTGCAGCCCGCCAGGCTCCTCTGTCCGTGGAGTGGGTTGCCGTGCCCTTCTCCAGGGGATCTTCTCAAACCAGAGATAAACCCGGGTCTCCTGCATTTGAATGGTGGAGTCTTTACCATTTGAGCTACCCGAGAAGGTAAATTTTATTTACCTAGTTCCTTCTGGCAGTGTTTTTCAGGTTTGTTGTCATAGATAACACTAGTATAGATAACCCAGGTTTTTTTTTTTTTACACTGTCTGTGCTGAACCTAGAACAACATAAAAGGGAGACAGCAGGGGTCCCATGGCTGTTGACAAAAACTGACGAGAAAAGTGGGGAAATGATCTAAAATGGATTGTTGTACCCAGCATAAGAATAAGGTTGACAACAGGAGTCTAGCCGGTGTGGCAGCTTCTCTGCAAGCCAGGCCTCAGGCAAGGATTGTATGCACTCACCTAGGCGCCCTGAAGCCTGAGTCCAGCTTTTGAGGGTAGAAGGGGAAGGCTTAGCAGGTGGGAGGACTGTAGCAGAGCACTTGCTCGCGTGGCAGGCCTCACTCGCGAGGGGCAGGGTCAGAGCTGTGGACTGCAGCAGAGCCTGCATTTGCCCCTAGTTCTTGGGGAATCCTTTCTCCAAAGTCAGGAGGTGTCAGAAGCTCCCTCCCGAAAGACTCATGAAAACGCAGATTGCTGCCACTCCACCCCTAGTTTCAGATGGTGTTGGTCTGGGTGAGGTCCTCGGATTTGCATTTCTAGCAAGTTCCCAAGTAGCATCCATGTAACTCATCCAGGGGCTGTGCTTTGATGTGGGATGGGTTCACTGTGTGTGTCCTGACTCACTGCCTGGAGAAGGCGCTCCCTCCCCCCCATCCAGTGCCTCTTCTGCACCCCTGGAGCTTGATTAGAAGCTTCCAGAGCCTGGGCTAAGCCCACATCTGTCTCAGCTACATGAAGAACTCAGGGCTACCGGTACTTAGACGTCCAGACGGCAGCCTTCCTCATTCACAGAGGTTGTGGTTGTGTAAGCCGCTGAAAATATCACTCAGCTGTAAATACTAACAAGCTATAAATCACTCTGCAGGCCGAAGAAGCGCCGGCTCAGATGCATGGAGCAGAGCCCTGAGTCTGTGTAACTCCGCTCCCTGCCCTTTAACTTCCAGGTTGTGGAATGTGTCTCTGGAATTTGAACACCTCCCCTGCCTGCCCCCCACCCCCACAGGAGGCCTTTTTGGCTTATTTTCTCCCCTTCTTCCTCCCACTGCCCAGATATGGCTGAAGTATGTATGGAATTCAGAAATTTTAGCTTGAATTTTAGGTAAGTTTAAGCGTCTTGGAGGCTTTTGTTTTTAGAGGCACCACATTTACAGGGTCACAGTTGCATGGAAGGTCCGCTCTCCTACCCTCAATGCCAGGCCTTTCCTTGAGTTGCCTTTGCTGTTGAATTGTTTTGTAGCTGTACTTGCTTCTGCAGAAACGAGCCAGAAAGTCTCAGGTCATGGAGTAAAGAAAGCCGAGTTGGGTCTGTGGAGCGAGAGATGCAGGAAGATCCCAGGAGCTTGACCTGGGGCCCCACGCCAAGAATTCTGATGGTCAGATAGTACGTGGGAAAGATGAGGTCGCAGGTCAGATCCAATTGGGGAGGGTGAGTAAGGCACAGGAAGGGCCAAACTCAGAGGGGTGCTGCGGAGGGGGTCCTGTCAATCAGAGCATCCTTCCTGGGGAGGGAGACTGGTGTACCTGGGCAGCCACGCGTGCATGGCGACTCCAGCGGTGGCGGAGGTCGAGCCACACGCGTAGTTTCCCTGGTGCAGACCTTCCCCACCCACCCGGGCTTTTGTAGAGTTCACTTTTATGCCTCTGGCATTCATGAGTCAACACCTGACTGCTTCCTTATGTCTCATAGAGAAGGGCAGCAAGTGGAGTAGTTTCTCGGAGCCTGTGGAGCTTGGTCTGGCAGCAGATGAATTGAGGACGCCTTGGGTATTTTGGCAAAGCTATCCTTCACACACCAGATGTCACTCACTAGCACATCCGATTCCCTTTCCCCTTGCTTCAGGGCCCACTTTCTTTCTCCCGCGAGTCAGCTTAAGAGGTTCAGTAGCAGAGGTAACTGGGAAAATGCATTGTCTTGTATCACAACATTAGGGTAATGAGTTCTATTTCTCACATCCTGTGCTGTTTTCATAGACCTATCAATTAATATTTGAGTGTAATTTTTCTAATGAGCGGGTCATTACAGCTACAGCATAGAAAAATTTCCACATTGCTCTTGCTGGAGTTTGAGTCTTGATTTTTGGTTCTGTTTTATCTCTCAGCTATATTTCTTAATTTTATGTTTAAGGAAAAAAATGGAATGGCTTAACACATGTATGGTTTAAAAAGTCGAGTAAAAATAACGCCTGTAACTAAAATTAAGGCCTGTTCCCAAGGGGCAGCTGCTTTCAGCTCTCTTCTGATACTTATTTTCCTATCTTCTCATACAATGCTGACAGTGCTGTTTTTTTTAATTTCTCTATCACAGACGTTATCTCTGTGCTTCCTTAGAGTCACTGCTTCGTTTCCTGTCCCTGCCTCGTCCTCTGCACGTTTCCCTTCCCTCTCATCTTACCAGTGGAGCAGTGCCATCATTTTTCATTAGAGCAATGTTTATTGTTGCATTATTAGGACTATATAAATGTTGGTGTCAGCGGAACCAAGTAGTAAAACATGGTTATGTTTCCTTTCTTGTATAACTTTTTATTTTCCAGGGAGTAAATGCATAGCTGCCTTTAAAAAAAAAAACAAAAAAGCTCTTAGTTTTCCATGTTCCTATCACTACTTTCTGCTAACTTCTCCAACAGAAGAGTGAGGTGGTCAAGCCCGAGTGAACTGTGGGCTTTCCGCCCTCCTTCCCTCTCCCCTTCCCTCCCTCCCAGCCTTCTCTCCCAGAGCCCGCACCTGCAGTTCCAGTGTGGATTGATTGCTCTCTAGGTCTCCTGTACAGAGGTCAGCCTCAATTCTCTGTTCACCATGATTCTCGCAGTTCTCTCCTTTTCTCTTCTTTGTTGGATTCTTTGTTTTCAAGTTCTAACATCCTCTTCCTTTTGGGTTTATTTTTTTTTTTCCAGTAGCTTCCCCAGAAAAGGGACTGTTGGGGGATAAATGTGCTGTCACTTTGCATGTCTGAAAATGCATGTCTTCTCTTTCACATTGACTAATAGCTGTGTGCAGTGCTGTGCTTGGGCTAGTATAAAATTCTGGTCGAGGTGGCTTTTCTTCAGAATTTCAAAGGCATTGCTTCATTGTCTGCTAATCTTCCCGTTTTAATCTCAAAAACCTGAGAAGTCATTCTAATTCCTGATGATTTTGTGTGAAACTTTTAATATTCCTGGAAAATTT
Source organism: Cervus elaphus (assembly GCF_910594005.1). Classification (NCBI taxonomy): domain Eukaryota; kingdom Metazoa; phylum Chordata; class Mammalia; order Artiodactyla; family Cervidae; genus Cervus; species Cervus elaphus. Next base: position 86,976,476 of record NC_057815.1, read on the forward strand.
CACATTTTATGTCTCCTCCTCCCCCACCTCCCTCGTTTCCTCTCTTTTTTTCTTGATGGAAATTTGGGTTACCTTGATGATGAATGTGCTAGATTGATCCTTATTTTTCTTATCTTTTCTTTCTGTCTTAATGGACTTTTTGTTTTAATTTCTTAGATATTTTCTCAATTTTATCTTGTAACCTTTCTTTTCATTTTAAAATTTTTGTTTACTTTTAATTTCTAAGAGTTTTTTCTTGACTTCTACTTAATCTTTTTTTATAGCTTCCTATTCTTGTTTTAAGGATACAGTACTTTCTCTCTCTGAAGATATTTGTGGTTTTGTTTTTAATTTGTCCTAAGCTCCCTGTATTGTTTGTTTCCTTTGAATTCCATCATCAGGTCTTTATTTTCTGTCTTTCATGTTGGAAACTTTCTTCAAATACCTGATGTTTTTCAGCAGTCTACTCTTATTTGAGTGAGGCACTGAAAACTGATGGGAAGCTCTGTGTACGTGGTTTGGCTTGCCAGCTTTCGGGCTTTACTGAGGTTTATGGACGGGGCCTCAATTGTTTACCCCGTTGTTGGTACTCATGGGTTATTTCTACTGGATTGGTTCACTGACCCAAAGGACACTCTTTCTGCCCTTGGGAGTAGGGCAAGGATGGATAGTAAGTCTGGGCTGCACATATTTGGGGAGGAGAACAGGGGAGGAGACCGGTTCTCGTCCTTCATACAATCGACGATCACTGAACCTGCTGTATTTGGTATGGCACCTCATCGTGCCGGCCATGCCTTGTGTCTCTGAGTGTGGAGTCTCTCTAGTTCATTTTCTCCAGAGAATAAACCTCCTTCTGAGATGCAGTGGGTAGAGAGGACAGGGAGGGCACTGACCTGCCTGTGCATATAGGTTTATGCACAGTTTATGGAACCAGGTTTTCTCATTCCTGTTTTCAGAGTCCCTCCTTCCTGGACACCTAGGACCTCCCGTTCTCAGTCTGCTAACCATCCTCCTTGGAAGGGTTAGCTTTCTGTGCTCTGCTAGGTAGGTTATGTCCCTTTATCTGCCTTCTGTTTGTTGGCTTAAACAGACCTAAAATTCTGTATGTTTTTTAACTTTCTATTTTGACATAATTTTAGACTTAAATTTCCAAAACCAGTGCATAGTTTCTGCACACCCTTCACTCATATTCATCAAACACTAATATTTTGCCACATTTCCTTTACTCTTTTCTCTGTGTGTGTAAACACACAAACACATATACATTCATATTTATGTATTTTTTTCTGAACCATTTGGAAGTTACAGATATGAGGCACCTTTACTCCTAGATCTTTCTCATAAAATCACCCAAGTTATTTGTAAATAAAAAGTGATACAGTGTGATTATTTAACCTATAGATCTTGGGCTTCCCAGGTGGCACTAGTAGTAGAGAACCCATTTGCCAGTGCAGGAGACATAAGGGATGCAGGTTCATTCTCTAGGCCGGGAAGATCCCCTGGAGGAGGGCATGGCAACCCACTCCAGTATTCTTGCCTGAAGAATCCCCATGGACAGAGGAGCCTGGCCGGCTGCAGTCCATGGGGTCACAAAGAGTCGGAGACCGCTGAAGCCACTGAACACACGGACAGACCTCCTTTAGATGTTGTCAGTCACCTTCATGATGTCCATTACAGCAGAAGAAGATTTCCGGCAGTCACTGTGTTCAGCTGTCATGTCTCTTCAGCCTCTACTAGAGCAGTTTCTCGGGTCCTTCTTTGTCTGGCCTGACAGTGGCCTTTTTGAAGAGAACATGTCAGTTATTTTGGAAGGTGCCCCTTGATTTGGATTTGTCTGATGCCTTTGCGTTAAATTATGCATTCCATTTCAAATTATTGAAATTCAGATTAAGTGTTTTTGGCAGGAGTGTCACAAAAGTAATGTTGGTTCTTGGTGTATCACGTTGGAGGACGCATGATGTCAATTTGTCCCATTGGTAGAGATGATAACTTCACTCAGAGGTTTCTCCAGTGGGAAGTTACTTCTTTCTTTTAATGTGTCTTGTGAGGAAATACTTTGAGACTGTGTCAATATCCTGTCTACTCCTCAAACTTTTACTAGGTTTAGCATCCACCGATGATTTCTTGTCTGAATCAATTGTTATAATGGTTGCCAAATGGTAATTTCTAATTCCCATTCTCTATCTGCTTTTGAGAGTGATTTTTATTCTTTAACCTGAGGGTTCATGTCTTTTAATCAGTGTTGGAATATTTGGAGTCATTTTCTCTTTGAATATTATGTATCTGTCATCCTCACTGATCTTGGAATCCTATTAAATGCATGTTAGACCTCTTTAATTCTGTTGTTGTGTCTCTCAAGTTTGTTTCCAACCCCCCTTATGTTTTACACATTTTTAACTCTTTGTGCTGCATGTTGGCAAATTTGTTCTCATCTATTTTTCTCTTTTCTTTAGCCATGTCCAGTGTGTTTTTACCCATCTATTGGGATTTAAATTTCAGTAGTTACTTCTAGAAGCTCTGATTATTTTTCAAATCTGTCTGCCTGATCTTTTTTCATAGTATCTTTTTTCCCCATATATTTTCACTTCACTCTTTTGTATCTTAATTATTTGAGATACTCACTTTATATTCTCCAGTAATTCAATTTTAAAATTTCTCATAGTTTCTAATCCTGTCATTTGTCCACTGCCTGTTGCTCTTGTTGCTTTATTTCCTTATATGTTTTGTAATTTTGGAATGTGAGTTTCATCTCTGGTAAGGTTTTTTATAGAAATCTTCGCCACCTGGGGGTAAGAAGGTATTTCTCCAGAGAGTTTGTTCTTGTTTTGTGGCTTCTGCCAGATGTTCCAGGAGGTATTGCAGAGATAAATCACTTTTTAACCTTAATTTCTCAGTCAGAGGTTTCCATACGGCACAGGGAGGGTCCGTTTAAACCCCACACCAGTATGAGGGCTAGCCTCTGTTGGCAGCATCCCCTGTCCAAGCTCAGGTTGAAAAGGACAAATGATTTTCTGTGTGTCCACATTCTAGGAGTGACTTTCAGGACCACCTTTTTACTGATTGTACAGGCCTTCAGGGGTTCAGGCTTGGTGTGTAAATCCCACTGCCAGCTGCCTCTGCCCCCGTGCCCAAAGCTGTGTTCCTCGTCCAGCATGGGTATGAGTACCCACACCCTGCGTCACTAGGCCCAGTGACAGCCTCCCTGGGGTACCACGGTGCCATCAGCTCTCTCTGCAGTTTGCTCATTGATTTGGGTTTCTGGCAACTTTCCATTCCCTGAATATTTTTTTAAAATTTTGTTATATTTTATCTTACATTTTCGTCTGTTGTCCAGCAAGAGACGCTATCTGTTTCACCTCCCCGGATATGTTGAACTCCTGCCCACTGTTGTTTCCTCGCCTGTTTTTTCTGCCCTGTGTGGGTTCATGCTCCCCCCCTTCTACCCCCAGAAGGAAGCAGAGCTAAAACATAGTAGACAAAACATACACCTTATTGGAATTCCGGAGAAGTTAAGAAATGATTGCATTTTAGAGGTTGTTCTTTCCACTTTGTATTGACTTTAATAGTCCTGTCAGCTCAAAACTTTACAAAAGCTTTGATTTTCTTGGTTATAACTGTGTAGGTGCTTTGAGCTTGGAAGTCACAAGCTCAAACGTAATCTTTCTCAAGAGTGTCTGTTTACCAAGCTAGTGATGTCTTCCTTCATACCATAGCTGACCTCTGCAATGCAGTCAGTGGGCCGCCAGCAAACATTTTTATGCCCAGGCCAGAGAAGTAGCCTGTCTTTCGAACTGAGTGTTTCAGGTGTGGGATAGCCAGATGAAACTGTAAATTTGTTTCACCTCTCATGAGTAGTAATGCTTTGAGCCACCACTAGCATTCTTGAGCACTTTGGATTATAGATCAGCCTGTTTGCTTGAATCAGAGAAATTACTAGCTTTTTCACTGAAGTTTTTTTTTTTTTTTAAGTGTTTTCTGTATACTTATTAAGTAACAGATCCAGGGATGAGGATGGTGAGTTTGAAGACTGTGTCTTAAGACTAATCCACGTTTTTTGCTATCAAACAGCTGAACTGTTATTTTTAATATACAAACTTAAGAACCAGTAAAATCAACAACATGTTGTATTTGCTCCTACTTTATTGTATTCACCCATTTAATTGATTAGACAGTATCTTAAACCATTTTACCACAGATGTATTTAGTGAAATTTATTACTTGCAGACTGATATAACTCATGAATTATTAAAAGCATCAACATATGGAGCCCTCTCTTTCTCATCCAGATTCTTTGACTACGGCTTAGGTTGAGCCATTTAACTGGCTTCTGTCCATCCCACTGATGGAAGCCGCAGTCAGATGAGGGTTCTTATAAATGATTGGCTTCCTTTCCGAGCAAGAAGAGGATAAAATGTCAACTTTTTCCTCTCCTACCTGAAAAGCAATCAGGAGCAACCCTCCCGCTCTTCTTGACAGTAGTTTGGCTTTATAGAAGAAGGGCAGGCATTGAGCCAAATGTGAATTTCAGTGCTATATAAAGAAAAAAGTTAAGTAGCTAAAACTCCAATAGTGACTGGAATTTTTAGAGCGGTGTTCAGATGGGTTTAACCTGCAAGCTTCCAAAAAGCTAACAATAGCACAGAAATGCCTGAACTGTGAGATTTAATCCCTCCTTTCCTGGTAATGATCCCAGTAAACCGAGGTTACTTATCGAATGTTCTCTTCACAGCGATTTGCTCATCTGTAGGACTGGGTTTAGGGGGTAATAATAATTCCAGAAAAATAGGGTAGTGGTTAGTGGCTGATTACCAGTTACTAATCAAAGCCACTGAAAAGGACATTTTGGAATCAACTGGAGCTCAAGACCATTAGGAGCCTGACATTGTGCTTTCTTACCTCTTTAAAATTTGTTATCCTTACCTGTAAAATGAACTGTTACTTATTTCATAGTATTATCATGAGACAGTAATGAAATAACATATGTGGGAGCATTTTTGTAAGTGGTATGATATAAGGCTGCTAGTGTGATGTTGTATCACGCGGAAACATACATTCTAGAATTGGATGGGACTCTGGAGAACAAAACTGAAATTTACAGAGGGCATTGTTTTGTAGCCAGATAGGCTCTGTTGTGTATTTTCTGTTGTTGAATCCTTGCATCCCCAACGTAGCATTCTGTTAGCTCCATTCTTACAGATGAAGAAGGGGAGTCTTGTTTATTTTTAAGATCTACCTCTCCATCCTCCCATTTCATACATGAGGAAATGGAGATCTGCAGAAGTGTGGTGACTTATCTGGCGCAGAGATTCTCAGTCCATCATTCCATCTGTTATAATACGTTATGGTATTGTCACAGTAATTGTTTTTGTCTTGCACAGAGACTTGGCCCTGAAATTAAACAGGAAACACAATAGCACCTAATTAGATTATTAGCATAAATATAGAAAGACTTGTGTCACTGGCTTCTTGGTGGATTAGGTATGCTAAATGACCTTCCCAACTGGACAACAAGAGTACTGAATGAAGTGTGATAAAGCCTGTTGCTAAGCTGGGTTAAAAGTGAGATACTTGTTGACCCTAAACAAAGTGAAGCTAGGTGTCCTGGGAGGTGAGTGGGAGCCAAAGCCAGCTTTTGCTGCAGACATTTTGCAGAGTTTGGTCATGTGGAGCTCCCAGCCTGGTTAACTGTCTGAAGTAGGGAGCAGGGGGGCAGGAGAGAAAGCATGTGGCCTGTGCAAGTTGGAGAATCTATCAGGAGCTTCCTGGGTGAAGCCAGGAAGCTAAAAGAGCCTCCTCAGTGAAGGGGTAAAGAAGAATAAGTCTATATTGACCCTGGTGTTGAGCACTGCATTCATAAGCCAGCTTCACATGGTTTGTGGTCCATGTTCATACGGCAGGTGTAGGCCAAATAAATCTCAAGAGGAGAATTTCCTCGAAGGTGGCCCTGAGTTGATAGGGGCCAGTGGAAGTAGACACAGACCCTCTCTGGAGTGGCTCATCTTCAGTCCAGCTCTCAAATAATTAAAGTGTCTGTGGAAAATGAGCAGCTCACTGTAAAAAACAAAACCAAACCCCCACAATACCGCAAAGAAATAAGGCAGTATCATGAGCGAGAACCAACAGAAACACAGCTGCAAGGCTTGGGCCAGCTCCAGAAGACAGGAAGGACAGGGAGGCCTGGCATGCTGTAGTCCATGGGGTTGCAAAGAGTCAGATGTGACGTAGAGACTGAACGACACTTCAGATGATTAGATTCAAAGAAATTGTTCAGAATGCAGCCCAAAGAGACAGAAAATATTAAAGAACTGAAGTTACGTGGAGAACGGAGGGACAAGGGACAAGGTCCAACATATGTCTAATCAGAGTTCCAGGAGGAAGAGAGAGACAATGGAAAAGAGTCCCTTTTTTTTGAAAGAATAATAGCTGACAATTTTCCAGAGCTGTTGAATGATAGTAGACCTCAGAGCTAGGAAGACCAGCAAACCACAAGCTGGACAGTCATAGTGAAACTGCAGTGCACTGAAGAAAAAGGAGCTCTTAAACACATCTAGAGGGAAAAGAGGCTAACAGTGAAAAGGTCTGGCTTGTTCCTGTGACCCTGCGTTAGTCTCAGTGGCTCAGTTTCTCTGGGTGTTAAAGAGTCACAGTACCTGTTTACTCCAGTCCACCCAGATGTAGTTAGACTCATTCCAACACCAACATACAGAAAACTGATTTGTGAAGACATCACTGTAAATAAATTGTAGAAATTCTAAGTTGATAATTTACCTATCTTCCTTAGTTGTGTCTACAGCACTGAAAGGGATTTCTAGCCTTCCATTTTCATCTCTCATGTGTCTGTTTAATGTCAAGTCAGGGAGATTTAGCCATCAGCATTCTCCTTATTTTTCAGAACGGTCGGTTATTTTTTACGGGTGGGATGAGGCAAAGACGCAGTGCAGCAAGCAGACTTCAGGCTTGTCCCTGAATCTTTTCCCTCTCAGTGTGAAGAGAGCCTGCTGGCACACGTTCTTTAGGTCTCCCATTCTCCAGCTTCCCAAGTCAGCGCGCGCCCAGGGCAGTGCTATGCTGCAAGGAGAAGCCGCAGAGGGTCAATGGGTAAGGCAACGTGGGCCACGTTACTGATTGCCGCTTTCAGATCTCCCAGCACCCATTAACATAAATATCATCTCACCGTTTTGGACAGGGGACACCACCCTTATGCACGTTAGTAATGTGATGCTAATGCTTAACCCTTTCATTGCCCTCTCTGCTTCAAAGGCCTTGCCCTATGTCCATTGATAGGGAGGCTGTTTGAACCTCGAGGCAAAAATGAAAGGGTTAACTCCTTTTGGTTTTGCCCTTTGACCACTTCAGGATGAGAGGCATGATGAAATACTTTTCAAAGTCTTCAGTGGAAACACATCATGCATAATTGGAGCAAAAAAGAATAAATCAAAGCTTTTCCCCCCCTTTTAGTCTGGTAATTCATAATTGAAACCACATTGAGGTAAGGGTTGATAACTTCAAAACAACCATGAAAACTGCCCTTTCGATCAAGGTAGGGATAGGTAAGGCTGCTCATAACCAGGGGCTTGAAAGCTTCTGTGTAACAAGCTTGTCTTCTCTTCTCTTCCTTTCTCCTCTGACTTCTCACTTTTCTGCTCTGGCAAAATACCTTCATTTAAATCAAATATGGGTTGACTCAAATACCTGCTTAATTCTCTTCTTGTCACATGACATTATACCTAGTGACATTAAAAAAAGAAAAAAACTCTGCTATAATAGGGATTGAATTTTGGATCATCCTGCTTTGAACTTGAGTCCTTCTGTTTGGGTTTTGCCTTGTGTAGGTTGAGAGAATCCTTTTGTTGATATCAGAATGTGTATTTTATAATCCTCCAGTAATTCCAGCAAGAACCTTTCAGAATGGCTCTAGCAGTTTGCCCACCAGCTTCCACCACTTTCTGTATGGTAAGTAACTTTGGCCAGGATGGTTTTGGTTAGGCTCACATAGGACTCCCATGACCTTTCAACTAAGGAAGTAAAACAGGATTGCAGGAAGGGCCCAGACAACTTCCTCTGTGTGAGACTGCCAAAGGCACACCTACTTAGTTGAGTTGGAATCCCTTGCTTGAAGGAGAAGACCCCTTTAAGCTGGTGGTGGACTTTAAGCCTGATCTCCCAAGGCTTCTCTCTCAAGAGATCCTGTCACCTGAACCCACATCTCCCTCTCTCTGGTTTGTCTGTTCACTGTTAATTCTTTCACTGGGACTTTTCAGAATAAGCAGTGTGATAGAGCTTCTCACAAGTGGGCATGGTGATGTGACAGTTGTCATGGCTGCCGTGGATTAAGTTAACAGTCTAGGTTTCTCAGCTTCCCTGAAGAATGTTTGTTGTGAGTGAGGAGTGAAGTGGGGGGAGGGTGAGTGCTGGATGAAGGAGGTATTTGGCCTCAATGCCCGATGCACACACTCCTCCTCTGGTTATCGCCTCCCATCTTGGAGTGAAGAGTTTCACTGAATGTACCCAAAAGTTTCTTAAGAGCCACAGATCCGAGCTGCAGCTGCGGTAGTGGGGCTCTGCCTTCTTCTCTGGCCCCTCTGTTGCTGGGTGACTGATTTCATGCCCCATCGTGCCATGATGGAGATTTAATCAGGCCACGGAGTTAATTGCCAGCGCTGTTTGCCTTTTCCCTGGCAGAAATCAGAGTCTTGAGTAAATTATGGAGGTTTAAATTTGCTTGATTTCCTGCAGAAAGTGGGGTCAGGAGGTCCCAGACTGTAGACACTCTTTTTGGTCAGCCAGCAGGGGGTCAGTCCTTAACGGTATTTCAGAGGTGACTAAATGCTGTTTTTGAAACGTCCTTCTCCAGTAAGTTTTTTTTCCTCTGGGGGTTGGTCTGCTGACCTTACCCTAGTGGAGTGGAGTGTCTGTGTGAAGGCGCGCACCCCAATTAAAGCTACCTTTCTCTTCGCCGTCACTGGGCTCCAAAGGCAAATGGAATCATGTTTGTGGACAGAGAGGCACCCAGCGCAGAAGCCCAGCTGCAGGTCAGCGTTTCCTGTTTCTGACCTTCTGAGATGGAACGTTGAAGGTAGCTGTGTCAATTTATCAGTAAAACAATACTCTGGACAAGAAAGCTTCAAAACAAATCAACAGAAAACCATTGATGAGACTTAAAAAGAGACTTCTGTCACATGGGCTTTTCATGATGTGGCTTTAGCCTGCCTGTCTCTGAGGCCCCTCGTCTGTGCTTCCCTGCCTCCCTCCTCCCAACCTTGGCCCTGGCAGAGTCTGCCCCTGGCGGGTGAGGAAGCAGGTCTTAGCGCTCCCCACTCAGTTTGCCCTGCGGCTGTTTGATTAGCTCCATCCCCTCCTCACCTCCTCCAGGAAGATGGAGGTGACTCTATGGATCTTCCTGGCCCCACAGGACTTGAGGACCTTGTTTTTTTTTTTATTTTATTGTATTTTTTTTTTTATTAGTTGGAGGCTAATTACTTCACAACATTTCAGTGGGTTTTGTCATACATTGATATGAATCAGCCATAGATTTACACGTATTCCCCATCCTGATCCCCCCTCCCACCTCCCTCTCCACCCGATTCCTCTGGGTCTTCCCAGTGCACCAGGCCCGAGCACTTGTCTCATGCATCCCACCTGGGCTGGTGATCTGTTTCACCATAAATAGTATACATGCTGTTCTTTTGAAATATCCCACCCTCACATTCTCCCACAGAGTTCAAAAGTCTGTTCTGTACTTCTGTGTCTCTTTTTCTGTTTTGCATATAGGGTTATCGTTACCATCTTTCTAAATTCCATCTATATGTGTTAGTATGCTGTAATGTTCTTTATCTTTCTGGCTTACTTCACTCTGTATAAGGGGCACCAGTTTCATCCATCTCATTAGGACTGATTCAAATGAATTCTTTTTAACGGCTGTGTAATATTCCATGGTGTATATGTACCACAGCTTCCTTATCCATTCATCTGCTGATGGGCATCTTGGTTGCTTCCATGTCCTGGTTATTATAAACAGTGCTGCGATGAACATTGGGGTGCACGTGTCTCTTTCAGATCTGGTTTCCTCAGTGTGTATGCCCAGAAGTGGGATTGCTGGGTCATATGGCAGTTCTATTTCCAGTTTTTTAAGAAATCTCCACACTGTTTTCCATAGCGGCTGTACTAGTTTGCATTCCCACCAACAGTGTAGGAGGGTTCCCTTTTCTCCACAGCCTCTCCAGCATTTATTGCTTGTAGACTTTTGGATAGCAGCCATCCTGACTGGCGTGTAATGGTACCTCATTGTGGTTTTGATTTGCATTTCTCTAATAATGAGTGATGTTGAGCATCTTTTCATGTGTTTGTTAGTCATCTGTATGTCTTCTTTGGAGAAATGTCTGTTTAGTTCTTTGGCCCATTTTTTGATTGGGTCATTTATTTTTCTGGAATTGAGCTGCAGGAGTTGCTTGTATATTTTTGAGATTAATCCTTTGTTTGTTGCTTCATTTGCTATTATTTTCTCCCAATCTGACGGCTGTCTTTTCACCTTACTTATAGTTTCCTTTGTAGTGCAAAAGCTTTTAAGTTTCCTTAGGTCCCATTTGTTTATTTTTGCTTTTATTTCCAATATTCTGGGAGGTGGGTCATAGAGGATCTTGCTGTGATTTATGTCGGAGAGTGTTTTGCCTATGTTCTCCTCTAGGAGTTTTATAGTTTCTGGTCTTACATTTAGATCTTTAGTCCATTTTGAGTTTATTTTTGTGTATGGTGTTAGAAAGTGTTCTAGTTTCATTCTTTTACAAGTGGTTGACCAGTTTTCCCAGCACCACTTGTTAAAGAGGTTGTCTTTTTTCCATTGTATATCCTTGCCTCCTTTGTCAAAGATAAGGTGTCCATAGGTTCGTGGATTTATCTCTGGGCTTTCTATTCTGTTCCATTGATCTATATTTCTGTCTTTGTGCCAGTACCATACTCTCTTGATGACTGTGGCTTTGTAGTAGAGTCTGAAGTCAGGCAGGTTGATTCCTCCAGTTCCATTCTTCTTTCTCAAGATTACTTTGGCTACTCGAGGTTTTTTGTATTTCCATACAAATTGTGAAATTCTTTGGTCTAGTTCTGTGAAAAATACCGTTGGTAGCTTGATAGGGATTGCATTGAATCTATAGATTGCTTTGGGTAGAATAGCCATTTTGATGATATTGATTCTTCCAATCCATGAACACGGTATGTTTGTCCATCTGTTTGTGGAGGACCTTGTTTTAGTACTTGTTGTTTGTGTTATAATTTGTCTTTTTACCTAGCTGTCTTCCCTACCAGATTATGAACTGTTTGAGGAGAAGGAATTTGTCTTTGCGTCTTTAACCCTATTCTTGGCTTATAGTTTATGCTCAGGAAATGTTGACTGAATGAATGAGCACCAAAAATCATACTGATGGAATGATTGCCGAGCTCCTAATACTGTTGTTTTGGCAGACGAGAATATGAATTGGAATGAGCTAGTTTTTTGTGTTTGCTTTCAACTATTGTTCCTAGTTTCCCTGATAGCTCAGTTGGTAAAGAATCCGCCTACAATGCAGGAGACCCCGGTTCAATTCCTGGGTCAGGAAGATCCCCTTGAGAAGGGATAGGCTACCCACTCCAGTATTCTTGGGCTTCCCTGGTAGCTCAGCTGGTAAAGAATCTGCCCACAATGCGGGAGACCTGGGTTCGATCCCTGGGTTGGGAAGATCCCCTGGAGAAGGGAAAGGCTACCCACTCCAGTATTCTGGCCTGGAGAATTCCATGGATTGTATAGTCCATGGGGTCACAAAGAGTCAGACACGACTGAGTGACTTCTACTTTCACCATCCCTGGAGCTCTGTGTTGAGCCCTGGGCTAAGTGCTCACGTGCATAATCTGGAGGTAGGTACTGTCAGGCTCTGCATTTTACAGGTGAGGAAACTAAGAGTCACAGAAGAGGCTTTCCACACCACAGTAAATGGCAGCATCCAGATTCACACTGTCTGTTAAATATCCTAACCCTACACTTCTTCAGAATACTTAGAACGATAAGATTGTGGATGAGTATTTTAAATGAATGAACTAAGTTGGAAACCATTTCAGAGCTTTGATGTCACTCATTTGAATGTACATTAGCTGTTCACACCCATGCACAGAGAACAGAAAGAACACAATTTGCGCTTAGTCATTTTTAAACATGTTTTTGTTGAGTCGCACCAAGCACTGTGCTAAATGCTGGGTGTTAATAGCAGTTACGACTCTGGTTTTCATGAAGCTTTCAAGATAGCTAAAATATAATGAATAGGACAGAAAAGAGAAAATTATGAAAATAAAAACAGTGTATTTGGAGAGGAAGAAGAATCCAGGTAAATCAGGACCCCAGAGCATGCTGAGGTAAAGGAAGAGAGGAAGAAGGGATTCATTTAAAATCCTAGTGGCTGGAAGATACCTCATGATGACTTAGCCACCTCTCACCCCGCTTTTGAGACCTGCAGAAAGTGAATCCCGGGGAAATTCCTATTCCCATAAGACCGTCTGTTGGTTTCCTTTGTCGAATGTTTGTATGTGTCAGGTACTTTACATTTATTACCTTGTTACTGTTATTAACATCTAGATTGTTAAGAAATAAGTAAGACGTTAATAATTTAATTATTGTGTTAAGTAACACTACCTAGAAAAGAGTTTCCCTCATGGCTCAGTGGTAAAGAATCTGCCTGCAGTCTAGAAGACCCGGGTTCGATTCCTGGGTCTGGAATAGCCCTTGGAGAAGGGAATGGCTACCCACTCCAGTATTCTTGCCTGGGAAATCCCATGGACAGAGGAGCCTGGTGTCCATGGCGTCACAAAGAGTATGACACAACTGAACGACTAACACTTGTACTTGTACCTAGAAAAGTTGTAGTTTTACCATGAGCTTGTAGATTCAGCAACTGAGGTGCAAGAGATGTTAAGTGCTTTGCCCAGGTCACACAGCTGGTAAGCGAAGAACCTGGGTTCTGATTAAGGACATGTGATTCTAAAACTGACCTCAAATGTGCTGACTCACTTTTTTGAAGTCATTTGCATCAGTGTTGGTGGCATATCCTACAGTAAAGTGTCAAGCTTGTAACAGTAAATTCATGCTCAGCAGTTTCTGTGTTGTCTCCGTGTTCATCTCAATGTCTGTGTTTCATGGGAAACTGTTGGCAAGATTTCAGAGCTTGTTACGCTCCTTTATGTGCCCTGTCTCCCTCAATATGTTGCCGTTTCTGCTTCTCCAGTATTCAAGCCCTGTTTGGCATGCAAGTGAGCGGTGTGGAAAAATTGAGAGCCGAGACAAGTTACTGTCCATTTCCTACCCACCCTTCGTCTCCTCCCGCATCCCATAACCATCCACTTCCCAAAGGGAGCTGGCATACGGGATGAGACAGGATCTATTGTCTTGCCAGAGACTTCGTTTCTTCTCCTGGCAGCGCTGTGAAACCAGAGCTGTGATGCCTTTTGGGGGGTTTAAATTCCAAGGGATTCATTTTCTGAAACCACGCTTTGCATCTCTCAGGGAATTTTTCCCCTCCTTTGAATGTCATAGAGGCATGCAAGTGTGCTGGCGTTCCCCACTTCTGAAGAACAGACCTCATTTTGTTGGAGGTTTAATAGTTTTTCCTCCTGTGTTAGAGGTGTATTTACCTTTTTAAATTTATGTGCTCCCTTTGTGTCAGTGTTATGTATTTGGTATGTTTTTATTCCGTGTACCCTCTGAAATCATAGTGTTTAGGTGGTCTCTTACTTATTGGCCCAGATTTGATCATCAAGAATCAAGAAAACCTTCAGCATTTCTGTCTCAGAGAAGAGCTAGAAGTTATAAGCTCTGGAGTTTCCCCACAGTTCCAGTTTCCAGAGTCTGTAAATGGTGATGCTTACCTCAACCTGGGGAAGGGCCGTGAAACTCCACATCCTGGTGTTCTGGAGTCAGACAGCCTGGGCTTTCCCGCTCTGTCACGTCTAGGTTATGTGACCATGAACATCATTCACTGTTTCTTCTTTCCTTTCTGGACTGGTAAAGCAGATGATCAGACATCATTCACTATTTCTAATCCCACAGTTTCATTATCCGTAAAATGAGAGTGGTAGCCATCTATTTTGGGGTTGTCATGAGGCTCAAATGAGATAATATATGTAAAGCACAGCGCCTCACAGTAAAGTGAAAGTTGCTCAGTCGTGTCCAACTCTTTGCGACCCCATGGACCATACGGTCCATGGAATTCTCCAGGCCAGGATACTGGAGTAGGTAGCCTTTCCCTCCTCCTGGGGATCCTCCTAACCCAGGGATCAAACCCAGGTCTCCCACATTTCAGGCAGATTCTTTACCAGCTGAGCCACAAGGGAAGCCCAAGAATACTGGAGTGGATAGCCTATCCCTTCTCCAGCGGATCTTCCTGACCCAGGAATCGAACCGGTGTCTCCTGCATTGGAGGCAGATTCTTTACCAGCTGAACTATCAGGGAAACCAAAGTACTTAGCAAATCTTGACTATTTTGATGTCACGTATTAAATTATTTTACATCTTTAAAAACTTTTTTTTCTTTTCCATTTAAAATGGTAATTTTCAAGCACATGAGTTTTGTATTGGGAGGGGTTGATGAGTGGGCTGGGTTGGTGAGGGCAGAGAGACCACGAACCTCGGGGATTAACTGTGACTTAACACACAGGGCTACTTCCTGACTTCCGTTTCCATACAAGTCAGGAAACTGTGACGAATAAGATAGGAGTAGAAAATGAAAAGGTGTTCCTGCAAAGGTGATCAGATGCAGGGTAGAAACACCAAGATCCAGGCATCTTCCTAAGACCACGGCTTAATGCCCAAGTGTGATATTGTGGAAACAAAAAGTCAGCCTTAGGAAAACAGTCCTTCCTGTTGTGTCTGTTGGTTGTGAAATCTTAATTATGGCCTGTTGTGGACATTTTGGCATTAATATCCTGATGACATTAGGACTCCAGGAATCCCATTCAGTCTCCTTGAGTTCCCATCCATGTGTATTCCATGTGTTTGTGTGCATTTCCTGTCCCACACTGTTACATCTGGCAGACAGCTGTTGTCATATACGTGGTGATGGGTGTCCATCAGTGATATGGATGAGGTTGATGGGGGAAACCTTGGAACTCCCAGAGTATGAAAAGACTAAAGAGTGTGAGCAGCCAGAAAAACAGGCCATTTCATATTCAGCCTCCTCCTGGTGAAGCTGAAGTTACGTCCTGAAGTTAAGCTTTTCATGTAAAAGCATATGAATGTAATTCATGCCACTGAATTGTACACTTAAAGATGTTTGAAATGGCAGATTTCATGTTATATTTTACCAGTTTTTAAAATTTAACAATGTAATATACCAAAACCCATTGTGTACCTTAAATGGGTGCATTGTTTACTACATGAATTATTGGGCTTCCCTCGTGGCTCAGCTGGTAAAGAATCTGCCTGCAATACGGAAGGCATCAACCCCTGGGTTGGGAAGATCCCCTGGAGAAGGGAAAGGTTACCCACTCCAGTATCCTGGCCTGGAGAATTCTATGGACTATATAGTCCATGGGGTCGCAAAGAGTTGGACACGACTGAGCAACTAAACCACCACCCCTCTGCTTCTTCTGTTGTCTCTGTTTTCTCTGACTTCTTGTTTTTCTTTTTGTTTTCTATTGTTCATGCTGAAGATGTTCTTGAAATGTCTGATTCTAGGATCTGTGGAAGCTCTAAAAAGTTGATCAAAAGTTTTTTGTTTAAGAGAAGCTTGTTACCTAGAGGGCTTCGCTGTAAGGTGGTGGGTCCTCGCTGTAGGGTGGTGGGGCCTCGCTGTGGGGTGGTGGGGCCTCGCTGTGGGGTGGTGGGGCCTCACAGTGGGGTGGTGGGGCCTCGCTGTGAGGTGGTGGGTCCTCGCTGTAGGGTGGTGGGGCCTCGCTGTGGGGTGGTGGGGCCTCGCTGTAGGGTGATGGGGCTTCGCTGTCAGGTCATGGAGTGGCAAGTAACCACATGGCTGCTAATGTTTGGGTCGCTAGAGGGGGAAGAAGCTGTAGACCTCATCGTTCAAAATACAGGCTCTAACTGCATTTCCCTCTTTTCGGTACCTATGTTTCCATTTCTAGAGCTTTAGTTTTCTCAGAGAATCAATCTCCCTTCTGTGGCTTGGGTAAGGAAGAAGAGTAGTTTTCTGGTTGAGTGGGCAGGTGATGGGAACGCTTATGCCCCGAGTCTGTCACTGCTCCTTACACATACTTTAACTATGTTCACCCTCCCCCTCTTACCTCATGAGGTCCCAGCAAGCACAATCCCTGGGCCATCGTGTAGCTAACAGCTGGGACTTGCTTGCCCTGTTGCCCCGCCACCCCTTTTATAGCACTTGGGTTGCAACTCTCACCCTCTGCCCTGTCACCACTTCTCCAGCCCTTTTCAGTCTTTTCAGAAGCATGTTGATGCTGCTCATCAGCTGCTGTCTCTGTTCCCATTTCATTGTCTGGGTAGATTTATATTTTATATTTATTAATTGCCGTTTTAGTGGGTTTGGGGAGGGAATGGAGATAAATGCGTGTGTTTAAATCTGTCATGTTTAACTAGACATCTCCTCTTAGCTGCAGAAATTCTCTGCTCCTTTTTTTAAGGGTATCAGGGCCAAGCTCAGTTAAAGAACATCAGTGCAGATTTTGAGGTGGGGAAGACTTTGGACAGTTGCCTCTTGGATTGGTCCTAGTAAGAGCGATCGAGTCTCCCTCGTTCAGGTTTATTGGTGACGCTGAGAAAGAGATCAGCACCATTGTTACTAGATCCTTCTCTGACCCGCATGAATCTGTTCTCTTGCAGAAGTGGGGCAGTGTGAGCAACCCTCTCTTCCTCCCCCTCATCCCCCCGCAATCTCAAGGTTTCACGGCCATCGTCCTCACCTACGACCGAGTGGAGAGCCTCTTCCGGGTCATCACTGAAGTGTCCAAGGTGCCCAGCCTCTCCAAGTTACTGGTCGTCTGGAACAATCAGAATAAAAACCCTCCTGAAGGTAAGAAGAGTGGCGAGACAGCGTGTCTGGAAAGGCCCGGTTTGGACGTTCGTGTTCATCTCAATGGGATCAAGTTTTTTTGGATAGACAAATGATTTGCACCCTTTGTCTTAAATGAACTTTCCTGCTTTGTCAACAGCAACGCCATTCCTGAGGCAGCGTGACCCTGGTTTTCTCAGTCATCTTGTTCTTGTTCTAGGGTGGCCCGTTTAAGCCCACGGCATGCTCTGTAGCCGCAAGTGTTTGAGGGCTTAGGAATCAATAGGATCAAAGGCCATCAGCCTTGGGAAAACAGATCTTAGCTTCCCTCAGCCCTCTCAGCTGATTTGTTTACATGAAAAGTCAGTTTAAAAGGCATTAGTTTTCTCCTTCCTTATCTCGGCTCTGATACCGTGCTCTTCTTCAAAAAGGACGGCCTCACCTCTGATGGGCAAAGTCAGCAAAGCGCGCCCTCCCAGGCTTGAATCAGCTCCTTAAAGTGAGCCCTCGCTGGAAGTTCCCACCAGCTCATCCTTAATCACTCTGTCCCTCGCCTTGGCCAGCCCTATAATCTGCTGACTGGCAGCTCGGGGTGAGCCTGTTTGATTCATTGGATTTGTTTTTAATTCAAGACGCATAATGTACGTTCCACCTGCATTTCGTTTCTCATTCAGTCCGTCTATTATGGATCCTAATCCCAGAGACTTCAAAGCCCCTGCCCTTTATAGCCTATTAAAGCCAGGAAGTTTCTGATGGATTAGAGCAAGGAATGAGTTTGAAGTTTGTAATGTGCACCACTATCACCGATAAGGTCTAGTTTATTGCCTGACAGTAGTATCTGCACTTTTTATGGCTGTTCCCGTTTAATTGGTTATCCTGAAGTCGGGATAGTCAACCTTGGAAACCCCAGCAGTAGATCCATAGTCTAGGCTGGGAGAAGAATGTACTTCTGTCTGTGAGGCAAATCAGGATTTAAATGCCCTCTTGAGACTTTAAAAATTTTTTCCTTGGTGGGACTTTTGTTCTCTGCATCAATACTTGCTTTTTAGATTCAGGGAGCCACAGTTTAGTAAACAAAGTAGCTATTTTACATGAAAGCCCATAGTATGCCCTGAAGCTCACTGTGTTTATTATTGTTGTTATTATTATCATGCTTTTGTGCCGACATTCTTGGATTTTTGTTTTGTTTGTTTGACTCTCAATAAGGGGGACAGAAAGGGGTAGAAGAAAAAAGAGGATGTTGGCATCTTCTCAGAGGGAGAGAGGACGAGACTGACGGGAAGGGGAAGGAGGAGGAGGCTGAGGGGACTGAAAGGGACAGCAGGGAGGGTCATCAGAAGCCCAGGTCCACCCAGAGTGAGGTGGATCGGAGGCACTGCATTGCTGATCCGTGTCTTCATTCATAAAGGGATGGGTTGTATTTCAGAAGGAAGGCTGCGTGTCCCTTGTTGGAGCTGGGACAGCTGTGTGTCATATCTGCAGTCTCCCCCCTGCACGCCAAGGCCACCAGCTTCCAGAGCAGGAGCCTCCCGGCTGCGCCCCACCCACCAGACAGGCAGTGCTGGTGCTAAATGCAGAGGAGACTTCTCCTTAGAAACCCGGGTTAGCCACTTTGGGCATAAGGTGACTTATTTAATGTGGCTTTGAGACACTTCTTTAGGGCCAGTATCACTGCAAACTGTGAGAAAAGAGAAATCGTTTTCTTCCTTCTTGGTCTAAGGTGCTTGCCTACATTGCTGTCACTAAAAGCAATAGGACAAACGTAGGTTCTGGAGTTGGGTGTTCAGTTTTAATTTTTGGTACATGCTACCAAAGTGTAGTGCTGAATGTCATGACCAAGAGTGTAGTTTATTTTTGAAATATTTTGGCTCTAGAGAGGAAAGAACCCTCAGCTGATGAGACCCAAACTTTGACACATTCAGGGGCTGGACCAGCTTTTTTTCTAACAGTGGTTTTTAGGTCAGGGCTCTGGCTCTGACGTTGTGGTTGTTTGGGAGAGAACATGAACCATGTTTAATCTTCTGTAGGGTGTTTGTTCAGTTGGTAAATGGGGCTGTCAGCTCTGGCCCTCTTGCCAGCAAAGGCATCTGATTTTTCATGTACGGCATTAGTAACATATATATTTTTTAAAAGACAAGTCCAAGGCTTTGAAATATTAGAGGCAAAAGTGATGTTTTTCGCTTTCTCTACATTTACTAAAATAAATATTGTGGTTAACATGTCTGCTGCTGGGAGGATTAGTGTAGGCAGAAATCCCTCCCCTCCAGTTTTTTTTTTTTTTTCACTCTCCCAACCAAATAGTATTTTCTTTTCGGTTACATTTAAGTCTAAATTGCTGGGTTTGAAGTTTAAGTAAATACTTAGACTAGGCAATAGAAATTTCCAGTGAGCTTTCGTCACGTTGGTTTTGAGCTCTGTCAGACGAAAAGGCAAGCCACTGCCCTCCTCCGACCCCAGCTTTTCAGTTTCCCGGCTTGATGGATATGGAGGTTGTTAGGCTTGGCCCCTGGCCTCAGCCTGAAGGAAGCTGTTCCATCGTACATTTCAGATAGGTTTAATTCAGCCTTCTGTTTTAACTGATTTCAGTTTTTAAATTTAAATTGATCTCAGGGAACTCCCCTGTGGCCACCCAGCTTCGGATTGCTACTTCCACAGTTCTTAATAGGCAGGATGGGATTGGCTGAGCATTTCAGAGTGGTCCGTCAGGATGGAGGCAATCGAGAAGCAGAATCAGGAGCGCCCTTCCTTCAAGCTGAATTCTGGGACTGTGGGGAGTGAGGATCTAGGGACCTTCTGTTCCCCAGGCTGGTTGAGGACTTCTGGAGGAAGCCTGAGATTTGTACAGAGATAACCGGATGGTTGATTTTGTGCATCTGTGGTTGTGTGTGACAGTGATCCCCAGGATGGACTTGGGGTCATCGTCAGACAATCTGAACGTTTCGTAGTACCTTTGCCAAGTTGGAGAGTTCTCCTTGCTCACATGGTTTCTGGCATCCAACTTGGAGAAAACTGTTAATCAATACACATTTTAAAAAAATCCTTAGCACAAGGAGTTCTTTTTCTCCTTCAAGTTGGACTAAAGCTCAAAACTGTAAAGTTATCAGGTCAGTTGGCTCAGCTGTTTGTTTTTCATAAGCTTGGCAATGTTTTTGAGAAATCTTATTTTTCAGACTACTTTGTGTGAATGGAAGGTGACATTTCTGTTTGGCCAGCTACAGATTTGCAGGATGAGACACAAGCCACAATTCATGCAGCTCCATTTATAATTTAAAGGAGTAAGGAAAAAGACCCCATTTGGGCCAAGCGGTGGTGTGAGGACCCGCAGGTCTCTGCTGTGGTACTGTCTCCTCCTGCACCCTAGGGAGCCACCCCACATTCTTCTGTCTGCACCTCTCCAAAATGTCAGAGGCAAAGTGAGGTTTGTGAGACTTCACAAGAACCCATTTGTGAAGATGCCTGGGTAAGGAAGATCTCCTGCAGGAAGAAAATATCAACCTAGTCCCACATTCTTTCCTGAAAAATCTCATGGACAGAGGAGCCTGGCGGGCTACAGTCCAAAGGACTGCAAAGAGTCGGACACGACTGAACCGCTACGCACAGCAGTGAAAATGAGAATGATACAGTGTTGTTATAACATGTATTATGTACCTTTTATATCCAAGGAATGGGAACTGTGCTAAGTGCTTTACACGTATTATCTCCAGTGCTTATAACAAACCTGTGAAGACGCTGATGTTATCCCCATTTACAAAAGTGAAACTCAGATTAACTGAGTAATTTCCCCTAGGGCTTCCTGGTGGCTCAAACAGTAAAGAATCCACCTGCAATGCAAAGACCCAGGCTCAATCTCTGGGTTCAGAAGATCCCCTGGAGAAGTGCATGGCAACCGACTCCAGTAGTCTTGCCTAGAGAATTCCATGGACAGAGGAGCCTGGTGGTCTACAGCCCATAGCGTCACATGGAGTTGGACACGACTCAATGACTAACACACACACATCAAAGATCTGCAGAAATGAACACAGGTCTCTCTGGATCCAAAGCTCATGCTCTGTGCCCTGAGCCCCACTGTATCCATTCGGATTGCTGTTTAGCAGCAAGGAAATCATGCTTTGTCAGATCTCTGATTTGAGATCATGCAGATCAACCAGGTTCTTATCAGGGACTCGAAGAGAGGCAGAAAAATAAACCTTATTCTTTTGAAAATATTAATGGAAAGAAAAATACAAGTCTTCTGTTCTTTCTCACCTATGTTTTTCTTTCCTACCTTGTATTCCTGTCCTATTTTTTTTTTTCAAACTGTATCGAAATCCTATATCAGAATTATCTGCTTTAAGGCAGGGAGTAATTATAATGCTTCTTTGGCTAGCCACCTTCTTGTTCCCATGTTCCACAGAAGGGGGATACAAAAGCCCAAGAAAGTTGGGTCCCCTCCTTAGAGGCCTGTTCTATTTGAAACTGTGAAAACAAGAAACTGGGAGTTCTACTTGGAGTCCTTCCTTGTGGTCACGATGGTTCATAGGGAGCTGGACCGTTGAGATGGAGACTTCTTTTACCAAAGCTGCCTTTGACTCTCCAGGTTCAGCTCAGAACAGGAAAAGGTAATCACCTTTCCAAGAAAGCCACAATTCATTCAACATTTCCATCTGTGCCCATTTGGCTGTCCTCACTTGCTAAAACTTCCCTATCAAAGACCTTATCGAGGAAGGTTGTTTACAGACGTTGTCTTGAGTAATTTTCTGGCTACACATAGGCAAAGAATTGGAAAACTCTCTGTTGAACGTGTTGTGCACACTCGCTGGGTGAGAGTCCCTCTCATCCAGGGTAGAGGAACGTCTACACGTCTTGCAAGCAGCTAACCTATTTTCTAGCCTCTTTCTGTATTGCAGAAAGAGGGGCTGTTTGTTGCCTTGTGAAATTTCCTTGGCAAGAGTTCCATGTTTCTTTGTTCCATTGGCAAGTTAGGTTTTTTCAGTTCTAGAGGATGAATGGCAGGGTTTCTGTTGGGCTTAAAGTGGACTTTGAAGATAAAAGCTGAGGACATACCACTAGATTGTCAGAGTAATGTATGAGATCTAACATGTGCCACTTTGCCACCACTCCTTAGGGTTCAAAAACATCCTTGGTCTGTAAATAGGCACAGACTTGCAAGGGAAAGCACAGCTCACATTCGGTGGGAGTCTGCCACATGCTGGGCACTGCGCTGCTGAACGCGTTCCTGTTCCTCCTCACACCTTGCCACAGGTGGAGATGGTGTTACTGTCCCATCTTCATAGTCAGAGAAACAGGTACAAAGTCACTGATTTGTTCAAGATCACATGGCTGATAAGGAATGCAGGCACCTGAGATTTGAAGCTCTTTCCAAAGACTGATCTCTCTGTGAAATGTTACTGTCCATACAGTCCTCACAGGTATCTTGTTTGGTCCCTGAAGTTAATACATTTCAAGTAGAAGGGCACATAGTGTTGCTGAAGGCATTTCATTTCATTAGAGCATTCTTACCTATTTTGATTCTGAATCAGTTTCCCTGTAACTTTCACCCAGGCATTGGTCATGGTTCTAGCTTCAGAAGCCATAGAGAACAATTCCCCTTTTCATCTGACAACCCTTCTGATAGCCCTAGTGTGTTAGTCAAGATCCAGGAGGGAGACAGAAACCACACAGCAACTTGAACAGGAAACGTTCAAGTATTAACTCGGAACTGTTAACTAGGACTAGGAGATTGGTGACTTAAGGGTGAAAAGAGCTCCCAGGATTATAGGAAATCATCTTGGGGATTGAGAGCACCTCCCCAGGCTTGGTCTAGGATTCAGACCCACTGCATGGTGAGGCTGCTCAGGTGCCACAGGCTAAGACTAGCAAACAGGAAACCAGCAGCCCCTTTGGATACCCATGGAATTCAACAGGAGGCCATCCGGGGGTGTTATTGGACTCAGTGGGGTACTGGCGAGGGCTTCAGTTCACTCGGAACCACCTGAGGGCAGAACCTCAGCTGAGTTGCTGCTGAAGGTATCACAGAACTTGCCAGGAAACTGCCTGCAGAGGAGCTGCCAGACTCCTTAGGGAGCCTGTTGGGGTGTCTGTAGAACCTGCTAGGAATCCTCCCTTGGGGGTGCCACTTAACGTGCTGGAGAGGGGTGCTGCTCCCTGCCTGCTGCTCAGGTACCAAAGGAGCAATTAAAAAGGCACCCCTGAACCAGGAAGCAAAGCCCCTTACTTCCCAGCGTCCCTCCAGCGCCCTTTACTAATAAGGCTTAATGTCGTGTCAGCGGGCAAAGGGGAAATGGTGATGGGGTCGGCTGCCATATCACCCACAGGGCAGTGAAGGGTGAATTTGAAGCTGAGACGCAGTGCGTGACAACTGGCATACTCAGTTTAAAGAGATCCTGGATTCAGGTACCTGTACTATCCTCATCAGCTCCTCATGTCTCCCAGTTTGTTGGTACTTCTGTTGTAAGCGTTTGTGTGCTGGTCGCTCAGTTGTGTCTGACTCTTTGCAACCCCACAGACTAGTCCTCCAGGCTCCTCTGTCCATGGAATTCCCCAGGCAAGAATGCCGGAGTGGGTTGCCATTCCCTTCTCCAGGGAATCTTCCCGATCCAGGGATTGAACCCTGGTGTCCTGCATTGCAGGCAGATTCTTTATCATCTGAGCCATGCTGGACAGCTCTATTGCAGTACCCAAATCTAAACACAAGGTCTCCTACAGAGGTTCTCAAAGTGCAGTCCAGGAACTGCTGAGCATCCCTGAGGTCCTTTCACAGGGCTGGTGAGGTTGAAATTCTTTCTGTGAGAATGCTGAGTCACCCTGCTTTCCCACGCTTATATTTTTCACATGTGCATAGTGGGGTTTTCCAGGGCCTGCCCGACATGGGATGACATCACCACTCTACTGGCTGATGGAGTGTGTGCTCGTGTGTCTTGGGGTTTTAGAGTTTCCTTGGTTTTCATTCAGAATATAATAAATTGTGTGTGTGTGTGTGTGTCCCACATAAATAAAATCTCTTTGGGGATCTCAACAGTTTTTAAGGGCACAAAGGAATCCCGACACCAAAAAATTTGAGAACCACTGATCTAAAGATAACCACTGATCTAGTTAGAGCTATAACTTCCTTCACTTTTAGGTATTACAATTTATTCATGTTTTCTAAGGATTTGGATTTATGACAGGGATTTCTTTTATTTAACTGGAAGAGCGAACGGGAAGCAGAGAAGAATAAGGATGATTGTTTTTGTTCCAGATCCAGAGAAACATGACATTTTCAAGCTGCAATAAATGGTGCAGGTCCTATTTGGTCTTTGATGCTAAACAGACTTAGATTCAAATACCAGCTGTATCATTTAGCCCTAACCCCAGCCGATGTACTTAACCTCTCTGAGCTTTGTGAATCCTACTTTGTAAATAATTTCTGCTCCATAGAGTTGTCAGGAGGATGAATGACAGTGCAGCTATAAAATAAAGTATCTGGCATATACTGGTTGCTTAATGAAGGTTCCCTCCTGTCTCTCCACTTATTCTTACCCTGAGAAGGGACCTGCCTAAGAACCCCATGGGTAATGCAGAACTCAGGTCTCCAGTCTCTTAGTCCTGTGCCTATCCATTTATTCTGAAGATATTTTTTGATTATGTCATTCTGGACCAGGTTGATCATTGATTAAAAGGCACTGACCCATTGGATCATTTCCTTGGTCTCCAGTCCTTTCCCAAGCATGCTTTTTTTGGAGTTGAACACATTTTTAGGCCCTAAGCTTTTTCAGGCTCTGAAAGTGTTAGTCGCTCAGTTGTGTCTGACTTTTTGTGACCCCATGGTCTATAGCCTGTTAGGCTCCTTTGTCCATGGAATTCTCCAGTCAAGAATACTGGAATGGGTAGCCATTCCCTTCTCCAGGGGATCTTTCCGACCCAGGGATTGAACCTGGGTCTCCTGCATTGCAGGAAAACTCTTTACAATCTGAGCCACCAGGTGTTTTAGGCTCTCGGCTTACTTAGAACTTAAGGAATATCTTCTTCATATATATATGTGTGTGTGTGTGTATATATATATATATATATAAAGGAATATCTTCCTTTATTACAGGGCCTCTCACTTTCACAGGCCTCTTCCAAGAACCTAGGAGCACCCCAACACTGTTTTACCTGGACATATTGTAAATTATGCAGAAGTAAGATATTTTATCTGATGTCTCTTAGGGCAAGCTTTTTTCCTCCTGATTTTCCCTCTGTCACACTTCTCCTTCTCTATGGTGACTTTGGAGTGGCCACAGGCATTTTGGGGCTTCAATTCTCACAAAGCTAGACTATCCCACAATTATGTGTTGGGCTTCTGGAAGCAATATGATACCTTTTCTATTCTCATCTGACAAATGTTGCGTGAAGAACAAACTGCCCTCTGTAAAGAACCCTGAGGTCTGTGGACATGGGTCCTGTACCAAAGAAGTGTTAATTTCATGCTGTGCTAAATGCAGCACTTTAAAATGAGGAACCTGAGGTTGAATTGCTTCAAAGCAGAATGGGAAAAATGGAAGGCGAGGCACACGTTCGTGTGCCTTCAGCATACCAGAAAACCCCTTGTAATCAGACCTGGAAATTTGATATTTACTCTGTAAATTGGTCATGATGAGAAACCAAACCCAGTGAGTCAGGAGAGGGTGGCTGTTGAGGGGTGAGGTGCTAAGTTAGAAAAGCTGAACTCCTTCAGGGCCATGGTTTTGTGAGGGTAGCTTTGGCAGCCTTGGGAGCCGTTGGTGATGGAGATGGGCACTCTCAGTTTCTTTCAGCATGTACGTTTCCCAGAGGGGCTGCAGGCAAGTTTGGGGCTGGGTATACATACCTGGAAGGATTATGCAGAGGCGGTCAGGTGGTCGAGTCCTGGTGTTCAAACCTTGGACCTGAGAAGGAGGCAGGCAGAGCCCATGCCTCCTCCTGGCCTGTCCCTGTGACCTTCATCAAGTCGTTTGGCCCCCCTCTACCTCTCAGTTGTGAGTTGGAGTCTGTTTGTGGATTCTGGTTAGGACAACATTAAGCATCAGTAGTGTTGTAAGGATATAGAGAGAAGAGAGATATTTATAATATATATTCATCTTTAAGAATGTCCTCCTATAGTTGTGCACATGGTTTTTTTTTTTCCATAATCTTATTTATTTATTTTTGGCTGTGCTGGGTCTCCATTGCTGTACGGCCTTTTTCTCCAGTTGTGGAGAGCGGGGGCTCCTCTCTAGCTGCAGTGCGAGGGCTTCTCCTTCCAGCGGCTTCTCTTGTTTACGCGCGTGGGCCCTAGGGCACACAGGAGTTCAGTAGTTGCAGCACATGGGCTCAGTAGTTGGGGCTCCTGGGCTCTAGAGCCCCAGCTCAGTAGTTGTGGCACATGGGCTTAGTTGCTCTGTGGCCTGTGGGATCTTCCTGGATCAGGGACTGAACCCACATCTCCTGCGTTGGCAGGCTGATTCTTGACCACTGAGCCACCAGGGAAGCCCCGTACCTGTGGATTTCATGAGAGTCACAGCTTTGAGTTGATTCTTCTGTCTTATTTGTGAGACACGGCTTTCACCAGTTTATCTTTTCAAAGAAGTTAGAAGAGTCATAAATACCTTGTTTTGTTTTTTTCCTTTTTACAGATTCTCTGTGGCCCAAAATCCGGGTTCCGTTAAAAGTTGTGAGAACGGCTGAAAACAAGTTGAGTAACCGCTTCTTCCCTTACGATGAAATCGAGACAGAGGCCGTCCTGGCTATTGATGATGATATCATCATGCTGACCTCTGATGAGCTGCAGTTCGGTTATGAGGTAAGGAGGTCTCAAACAGTACATTTACATGTTTAATATTTATTGCCCATTATTGCTTGTCTTTCCTAATACAGAGGGTTATATTTCATTCTCTGTCTTTCCTAATACAGAGGGTTATATTTCATTCTCTGAAGTTGTGATTTCTAGTAGCACCCAAAAACTGCTTGGGAGTGTGGGTCACAAAGCTGTTCTTTAGAGCTTTGGGGAAACCCTATTCCAAAATGACAATTGTGCTGTCTGCCAATTTGGGGAACTCCCAAGGAGAGTCCCAGGGGGCGTTTTCAAAAGAGCATCTATGAGATTTAACAAGCCCCCTTTACTGATGTCTCCATGAAGAGCACTGCGCAGACTCAAGCAGCTGGGCACAGCCACAATAAAAACATCAGTAAGTGAAGAAGCTGGCGACACTGACAAACAGAAAGCAGACCCCATTGATGGCTTGCTTTCTGAGTTTTAAGTGCAGAGGCCGGCTGCCTGTCTTTGGGGAGAAGCATTCTCTATCACCGTTCATTCAGTGAGGCTGATGGATTAGGCTGGGTTCAAGGGTTAAGTATGGAGACCAGTAAAGGTCTCCCCAGGGGAAAGTGCCAGAGCCGAGGCCTGGTGAAAAGCACTAGGAATTGATGCGTCCTGTCAGGGAGGATGTCCGCGAGATGCCTGATGGCGACAGGCAGAGGCCTGCGGCTGCAGGGGCGAATTGGTGGTATCAGACCCAAGCAAAACAGAGGGTGCACATCAATTAGCCACAGCCAGCACAAGGGAAAGTGGGGGAATTTATCCCCAATAGTCATCCTGCTTTGGGGAGAGAGGTAACGATCTTTAGTTGACTCAGGATCTATTAAATTTGAGGTTCTAAGAAATCATGAAACTTTATTTAATGAAGCCATATTTGGTACATGTGTTTGTTATAGAAATTTATTTTCTAAGCCTTAAAAGTGGATTTTTTTTTCTTATTTTTTAAATCATCAAAGTAAGATAACACATTTACAGGAGACTTGGAAAATACAGAGCAAAGTTACATATAGTTCCACTATATATTACAGTTCTTTTTTTAAAGTAGGTAAATTAAGATTTTTAGTTGGAGTTTCAATATCAGACTTTCAAAAATTAATAGAATGAATATACAGAAAAGTAGGAAGATATAATAGACCTAAAAGGCACCATCAACCAGTTCAACATAATTAAGATTCATACAACTTTCACACAATAATAGGATACAAATTCTGTTCAAGTTCCCATACACAGTAAACTAGGAGACATTGGAATATAGCCAGGGACATAAAACAAGGTGCAAAAATCTCATGGTCTAAAGGTATTGAAATCATAGAGTCTATTCTCTTACCACTGTGGAGTTATGTTAGAAACCATATTTTTAAAGATATGAAAGTAACTCACCTATTTTCCAGTGCAATATGACATTTACCAAGAGATATCTTTGATTTAGCTATTAAAAGCTTCAATAAAGTTAGAAGACTGAAAAACAACACAGTTATTGCAGAGAAGAAAGTATTTAAGAAATTAATATCAAAGATACTTTAGAAAACCTCATGTATTTGGAAATTCAATGTCCACTAAAAGTGGATTTTAAAGGGAAGAAATAGGAATCCCCCTGTGACCACCAGCACCAAAAATTAAAAGCTCATATTCCCCCAGGTGTAATCCTATGGACTGTAGCTTACAAGGCTCCTATGTCCATGGAATTTTCCAGGCAAGAGTACTGGAATGGGTGGCCATTTCCATCTCCAGGGGATCTTCCTGACTCGGGGAGCAAACCCAGGTCTCCCACATTGCAGGCAAACGCTTTACCCTCTGAGCCACCAGGGAAGCCCTTTTTATATATAGACATAAATAATTTAACATACATGGAAATATATATAAATAATTACATATAATGCATATTATATATAAATAACTATATATCAGTTCAGTCGCTCAGTCGTGTCTGACTCTTTGTGACCCCATGGATTGCAGCACGCCAGGCCTCCCTGTCCATCACCAACTTCCAGAGTCCACCAAAACCCATGTCCATTGAGTTGGTGATGCCATCCAACCATCTCATCCTCTGTCGTCCCCTTCTCCTCCCACTCTCAATCTTTCCCAGCGTCAGAGTCTTTTCCAATGAGTCAGCTCTTCACATCAGGTGGCCAAAGTATTGGAGTTTCAGCTTCAACATCAGTCCTTCCAATGAACACCCAGGACTGATCTCCTTTAGGATGGACTGGTTGGATCTCCTTGCAGTCAAAGGGACTCTCAAAAGTCTTCTCCAACACCACAGTTCAAAAGCGTCAATTCTTTGGCACTCAGCTTTCTTTATAGTCTAACTCTCACATCCATACATGACTATTATAGAAAAACCATAGCTTTGACTAGATGGACCTTTGTTGGCACAGTAATGTCTCTGCTTTTTAATATGCTGTCTAGGTTGGTCATAACTTTTCTTCCAAGGAGCAAGCGTCTTTTAATTTCAGGGCTGCAGTTACCATCTACAGTGATTTTGGAGCCCAAAACAATAATGTCTGCCAGTGTTTCCACATCTATTTGCCATGAAGTGATGGGACCAGATGCCATGATCTTTTTTTTCTGAATGTTGAGCTTTAAGCTCAACGTTTTATAATTATATATAATGTATATTATATATAAAATATATTTATATATCCATTGAGTATAAAAGAAATTGCTGTGAAATAGGCTGATATGTGAATACTCTGGTCGATATCATTACTGGCCGGTGAAAGGCATGAAAATAGCTAGTAAAACATAGACTCAGTTTCCTGAGTTTATTTCCATTCATAGAGATGTGTTTCCCATCATCACACCTAGGGTGTTGGGTGATTTTTCATACACTATCATTCCCTTTTTTTTAAAAAAAACAACAAATTACTTATTTCTCTAGCCAACTCATGGCAAAAAGACCTGTTTTTTTTCCTGCCAATGTTTTCTCTCTCTATTGCACATAATGGCTTCAAACTGTATCCATGTGTTTGTTTTTGTGGTAAAAGGAAGGTAGGAAATGGGACCATTTCAAATGAGGAAAGGTAACCAAGATGGACTGAATGAAGTCTGATAAAAGAAAGGTACCCTGGATGAATTCCTTTCAACCATGGCTTAAAATCTTGGGATCTCAGGAATATTGCAGCCTGAAATCTCTTTCAACCTTTAGTTCATTTAGAGCGACAAAAAATTTATTGATGAGAGGAAGTGCAAAACCCAGAGGGACTGAGCTTGAATCTTCATCTCTTTCCCCTGATGCCCTGTGTTTACTCCACGTTACCTCTGAAGAAGTCAGTTGTGTATCAAGAGATAGGGGCAGGGACACCCTTCATCTCTAGTAATGGGGGTCGTCTCCAGATGCTAAGAAAGGAATAACTTCCCTAACTACCATCTCTGTGTTGCTTACTGTGTTCCTACCAATTTGCCGGGTGTTTACATGCATCAATGGAGATCAGTCCTGGATTTTCATTGGAAGGACTGATGTTGAAGCTGAAACTCCAATACTTTGGCCATCTGATGAGAATAGCTGACTCATTTGAAAAGACCCTGATGCTAGGAAAGATTGAGGGTGGGAGGAGAAGGGGACGACAGAGGATGAGATGGTTGGATGGCCTCACTGATTGAATGGACATGGGTTTGGGTAAACTCCAGGAGTTGGTGATGGTCAGGGAGGCCTGGCGTGCTGTGGTTCATGGGGTCGCAAGGGGTCAGCTGTGACTGAGTGACTCAACTGAACTGAACTGAATGATCTTTTCCCAAACCTCTTAGGCAGTTATTGGGTTTTGTTGTTTTTTTTTCCTTTCTTTACTGAGACTAAGCAAGATTAGATGACTTGCCTACAGTCACACAGCTAAATAAGTGGAAAAGTTCGGATCTGAATCCAAGTTTGGGTGACATTATATTGTCTTCCTTGAGGATTTTACCATGTCAGAGACTACTGGTCCTCAAAAGTAGTCCTCAGAACCATCTGTCACTTGTCCATCACTAGATTACCTTGGTACTAAGGAAAACAGATTCATTTCTCAGGCATCCCTACCACTGGTGCTTTAGGTTGCTGTTGTGAAGTTATCTCTTGCATGGTAATTGACACTATGAAAAAAGTTAGTACTGGACCCAAGTTTCTATTCTGTCACCATGGATGATTTATGTAATTGTGTATGGGACATACACAGGATGATTATGTAATCTCTCTGGGCTGTAGTTTATTCTCGCACAGAATGGTGCTGACTTTGTCTGCTTCACTGGGTTGTCATGTACGTTAGATAAGATTGTGTAGCGCTTAGTAAGTGCACGTTCTGGCTGGTGGGCCGTGTGCTCTGCTCTTTGTGAGATGCTCCATCAGCTGTTCCACCACGACTTCTGCCGTCCTTCTCACAACCCAGTGATTCATAGGGAGGGCTTGTGGTTGTTTTCATCATTCAGAAGGGGCAGTTCTCTTCTGGGGAGGGTACCCAGTTTTGTGTTGAATCAGAAGACAGAAGAGGATGGTACTTCTAAATCCTGTTTTTAATGCCAAAGCCTGGGATTATTTTCATGCAGACTTGATGGATTAAGAGAATAAACAAATCAGTTAATAAAAATTTATGTCCCAGGGGGTTATGTTGGAGCCCAGAACTACTTCTTTGTCACAGTTATCACTGTGTGTTAGGATTATATCTATCTTGTTGACTGTTTTTCATCCTTCAGCACTCAGATCAAAAGAAGCTTTCAGAAAGTCTCCAGACTAGAGCACTCAACCTCTTTGTAAGCAAATAATTGTGAAGTGTGTTGTTTAGTGTCTGCTTTTCTTCTAGAATGTAAGCCCCATAGAGACAGAAATATGGCTGTCTTATTCATTGCTGTATCCTCTGTGCCTAACCCAGCTCAAGCCATTCAGCAGTTAGTAATATTTGATAAATGAACAAATTTACATTACCAGCATGCACATGAAAGATAGGAGACAGATTATTCTGGCCTGCATGCCTTTCCTCTTTACTGTGATCCATAACCTAGATGCAACCATTTTAGAAAACAGTTTGGAGTTTGAAATGTTGAATATAAATCTACCATGTGACCCCACCATTCTTCCCACAGAGATTTACCCTAGAGAAATGAGAGCATATGTATACATAAATACTTGTATGCTAATGTAAGTTTTAGTGTTTGTACTTGCAGTGTGTGTTTCTAAAAGCCAAAAACCGGAGGAAAAAAAAAATCTTATCAGAAGTTGAATGAATAAACTGATTGTGGTGTATCCATACAGTAGAGTACTACTTAGGAATAAGTAGATGAGCTATTGATACGTACAACATAGATGTATTTAAAAATAATTATGCTGAGTGAATGAAGCAAGGTGAAAAAGAGAACATATTTTATGATTTCATTTATAGGAAACACAAACTAAATCTTCAGTGATTGAAAGATCAGTGGCTGCCTGGAGAAGGGTAGGGCAAGTCAATTTGAAAAATTTAGTAAAATGTGTGCCCCATCGGTTCAATGAAAGCTATAAAACATTGCTCAAAGAAATTGAATGGCTTCATAAATGGAAAGATGTATCATACATCTGAATCTGAAGATTCACTATTATTAAGGGGTAAGTTCTTCCCAAACTGATTTATAGATTCAAAGCAAGCACAGTCAAAATCCCAGAAGGCTTTTTTAAAAATTGAAATTGATAGCAGTTCTAAAATTGAAATGGAAACACAATAGACCTGAAAAAGCCAAAGCAGTTTTAAGAAAGAAGGACAAAATTGTAAGACTGCCTTATTTTAAGCGTAAAAAGCTAACGTAATCAAGACTCTGTGGTATTGGTGTAAACCTAGACGTGTAGATCAATGAAACAGAATATAAAGAGTCTAGAAATAGACTACATGTGTGGTCAATCAGTTTTCAGCAAAAGACCCAAGTCAATTCAGTAGAGGTGGAATAGGCTTTTCACTAAATAGTGCTGGAGCAATTTGATATCCATATGTCAGTTCAGAATAGATCTTGTCCTAAATGCAAGAACTAAAATTATAAAAACTTCTTCAAGGTAACAGTGAAAAAAATTCTAGTGTGCCTGAGCTAAGCAATGATTTTTTTTTTTTTAGGTAAGAGACAAACAGCATAATTTAGAAAAGAAATCATATTGGATTTCATCAAAATTAGCAACACTTAAAAAGACACTTCTAAGAAAATAAAAAGGCAATTTATAGACTGGGGAAAATATTTTCAGTATATATAAAGAACTATTCACACCTCTATCATGAGAAAACAAGTCAATTAAAAATGCGCAAAAGATTTGAGCAGTTACTTCATAAAAGAAAATATAGAGGTATAAACTAACATACGGAAAAACTCTCCACCTCATAGTCATTAGGGCAATTCTGCAGTAAAAGCACAATGAGTTAACACTATATACCCACTACTGTGACTAAATAAAATTGAAAATACTGACAGTGGCACATGTTGGTTAGACTGTGGAGCAACTTAGAGCTCTCATACATTGTTGGCAAAAATGTGAAATGGTACAACCAGTTTGGAAAAATGTTTGGCAGATTCCCATAAAGTTAGAAAAAATGTTGCACTCTTCTATGACCAGATTCCAAAAGAAATTCATAGCCTCACTCATAATATAGAAAATCTAGATACATCAACTTGCAAATGGAGAAACAATATGGAATACCTATGCTGTGAAATATCATTCAGCAATAAAAAGAAATAAACTACTGATACATCCAACAACGTGGATAAATCTCAGAATTGTTATACTGAGAGAATGAAGCCATGTGCAAAAGACTACTTACTGACATGTTCTGTGCATAAAATTCTAGAGTTGGAAAAACTGTGTTGCCAGGAGTGAGGGTGGACCTGACAGCAAAAGAGCAGAAGGAACTTTTCACATGATGGAAATGTTCTATTATGATTGTGATGATGGTTATATGACTATGTACTTTTATCAACACAGACTTTGAACTGGTGATTTTATTGTAAGTAAATTATTTTCCAAACCTGAAGAAAAATTGTGGGATGCAGCTAAAGCAGTTCTTAGGGAAAATTTATAACAAGTAAATGCATATAATAGGAAAGAAAAGGTTAAAAGCAGTTACCTAAAGTTTGTTCTATTTTAAGGAGCTAGAAAAAGAAGAGTAAGTTAAACTCAGAGCAAGTAGAAGAATAAAGATAAATGCTAATAAAAATCAATGAACTAGAAAACAGAACAACAGAAAATTAATAGACCCCCAAATTTACTTTTTGAAAAAATTAACAAAATTGATAAATCCCTAGCCAAACCACTCAAAACAAAGGAACACAACTTGTCATTATCAGGAATGAAAAGGAATTAAGGAAGGGTTGTCATTATAGATCCTACAGGCTTTTAAAGAATATTATAACAAAGAAGGGCTTCCCTGGTGGCTCAGATGGTTAAGAATCTGCCTGCAACACAGGAGACCTGGGTTCAATGCCTGGGTGGAGAAAATTGCCTGGAAAAGGAAATGGCTACCCACTCCAGTATTCTTGCCTGGAGAATTCTGAAAGATGACCACCAGAAAACTAGAGCTCATCAATGAATTTGGTAAAGTTGCAAGATACAAAACTAATACACAGAAATCTCTTGAATTCCTATGCACTAACAACAGAAGATCAGAAAGAGAAATTAAGGAAACAATCCCATTTACCATCACATCAAAAAGAATAAAATACCTCAGAATAAACCTACCAAAGGAGGTGAAAGACCTGTACTTAGAAAACAATAAGATACTCTTTTTTTTTTTTTTTTTAGAAAACAATAAGATACTCTTGAAAGAAATCAAAGATGACACCAACAGATGGAGAGAGATACCATGTTCTTGGATTGGAAGAAGAATATTATGAAAATGTCTGTACTACTGAAAGCAGTCAACAGAGTCAGTGCAATCCCTATCAAATTGCTAGTAGTATTTTTTACAGAATTAGAACAAAAATTTTTACAATTTGTATGGAAACACAAAAGATCCCAAATAGCCAAAGCAATTTTAAGGAAGACGAATGGGGCTGGAAGAATCAAGCTCCCTGACATCAGACTATACTACAAAGAGATGGTCATCAAAACAATATGGTACTGGCACAAAAACAAATATGGATCAGTTGAGCAGAATAGAAAGTCCAGAGATAATCCATGTACCTATGGTCACCTAATCTATGACAAAGGAGGCAAAATATACAATGGAGAAAAGACAATCTCTTCAATAAGTAGTGCTGGGAAAACTGGACTGCTACATATAAAAGATTGAAATTAGAACATTCCCTAACACCATACACAAAAATAAGCTCAAAATGGATTAAAGACCTCAATTTAAGACTGGATACTACAAAACTCTTAGAGGAAAATACAGGCAGAACTCCCTCTGACATAAATTGCTGCAAGATCTTTTTCAATCCACTGCCTCGAGTAATGAAAATAAAAATAAACAAATTGGACTTAATTAAACTTAAAAGCTTTTGCACAGCAAAGGAAACCATAAACAAAACAAAAAGACAATCCACAGAATGAGAGAAAATGTTTGCAAACAAAGTGACCAACAAGGGATTAATCTCCAGAATATACAAATAGCTCATGCATTTCAATGTCAAAAAAACAAACAACTCAATCAAAAAAGTGGGCAGAAGATCTAAGCAGACATTTCTCCAGAGAAGATATACAGATGATCAAGAGGCACATAAAAACATACTCAACGTAACTAAGTAATCCAAACATCACTAGAGAAATCCAAATCAAAACTACGATGAGGTATCACTTCACATTGGTCAGAATGGCCATCATGAAAAAAATCAGCAAACAATAAGTGCTGGGGAAGGTGTGGAGAAAGGGAAACCTCCTACACTGTTCGTGGGAATGTAAATTGGTATAACCATTATGGAGAACAGTATAGAGGTTCCTTAAAAAACTAAAAATAGAGCTACCCATGATTCAGCAATCCTACTCCTGGGCGTGTCTGGAGAAAAACATGATCTGAAAGGATCCCTGCACCCCGGCATTCATTGCAGCACTGTTTACAACAGCCAAGACATGGAAGCAACCTGAATGTCCATCGTCGGAGGAGCGGATAAAGATGTGGAGATATATATATATATACATTTTCACATATTTATGTGGAGGCAGAGGATGGGATGGTTAGATAGCATCACAGACTCAATGGCCATGAGTTTGAGTGAACTCTGGGAGATAGTGGAGGACAGAGGAGCCTGGTGTGCTACAGTCCCTGGGGTCTCCAAGAGTTGGACACAACTCAGTGACTAAACAGCAGAGTATCACCGAGTTAGGAGTCACACTAATAAGACATGTAGTTCATATTAGTGCTGTTCTCCCCATACCGTGCCACCTGCAAAGATTTCATTGTGTAACTGTTCCATTTTTGCCTCTGTGCCACTCAAACCCATTTGTTTGAAACCTCTTTTTGGTGAAGGTAAAAACACCTGAACATTTTGTTTCATATTCTGATATTCACAAATAATCCATATAGTCAGGAAAACAGACTCTCTACTAATGGTTTCAATAGAATGGATTTACCATATGAAAATTTCTAATACAAGGTGTTAGAGAGCTGAGAGGACAAAAAGCGAATACTGAGAAGTACAAAGGGTTAGCAATTCTGGAGTGCATCCACCACCCCTAGGATGGGAAAAGTGAAGGAAGAGAGGGAGGAGGTTGGGGTTGTTAGAACCTGGAAGCAAGGAAGGGACACCCCATCCCACTCCCTGCCCCCCAGGGCTGGGCCTTAGACCTCTGAGGGGGGTAGGGCCACTGGCTGCTACTGCTGGTAATTCCAAGGGGTCAAGATGAAGTTGGTTCTGCCAGAAGAGGTTAGAACCACCTGCCGACTCGGGTGAAATGCCACACTGTCCGGGAAAAGCAGGCAAAACAGAAGTCATTTCCTTCTCCTTTTCTCCAGTTTTCTAACTTCTGTCTGGTGCCCCTACTGACAGAACCTAACAGGAAGCCACCTAGCAAAGGTGAGATGTTTGCTGAGTCTCAGCCCCCGCATCACAAGGCGGAATTTAGGATCTAGGAGCTGCAAGTCCACCACCCCTTTGGCTACTCCACAGCCCCCATACACACCTTTCTACGCATATTGGTACTTCCATGCAGCAGCGACTTTATTCTTCCACTGAGAAGATGTAACTATCCTTTATGCAGAGAAAGGCCTCATGTTCCCTCCCCAGAAGGGGAGAAAACGAAGTCCCATTGGGCATAATTATCAATGTCTGTGTAATTATGAATTCCTTCTCTAATTTAGTCACAGGTCTCCTTAATATTTTATAACTTAATGAATGAATTCCAGACTTCCAATGCTGGACAAGATTGAGCAAGCACATCCCACCCTGTTTCTGGAAAAGAAAGACAGACTGGTTAGGATCCTCAGGACTTAAGAGATATTCCAGCAGTTCCCCTGGATTTTTTTCCCCTTCCTTTCTTCCTCCATCTCTCCCTCCCTCTCATATACCCTAGCCTCAGAGCTAGAGATGGCCATGCCACAGGGACAGATAACACACTAAACTAACATGCAGACAGCCATCCCCCACTTTCTCTTGTAAAGGCTGGGAAGAAGGCAGACATGCAGATGGAACCTTTCTGACCATACCCGCTTTACGCCAGGCAGATGCCACCAAAGAAGCCATATGTACCCCTGCAGCTAGATGCTGTGATTATGAAGATTGTCCACAAGAGCCCTGCTGTCCATCCCCATCCTGCACTAACAGGAGACAGGAGCAGAGACGGCACTCCTGCCCTGCCCCCTGTCCACTCTGGGGACTGTGGAGTGGAGCCCACCTGACCATCCATGTCCTCCACGAAGCAAATGTCAGTGAAGAGGCAGCTGCAGAGTCTGTTGGAGGGGTGCGGAATCCAGTCCACCATCCCCAGCCTGCACCAGAGAAGTAGACAGCAAGAGACAGCATCTCATCCCTTCCCAGCTAGAGTGGAGGGAAGGTTGTGTTAGGGAGGGATTCTTTAAATCTGTGTGTGAAGTTCTGAGCACACTCGTGCCCCTCTCCCTTCAAAGCAGCCCACGCATGAAACACTAGAACCAACACAACAAAAGCTATGAGAAATAAACTATGGTGTAGAATACTGCCCAGGTTCCAGATTGGCCTCTGAGTCGGGTAGACCAGAATAGCCCCAATATAGTCTTTGAAAATTAAATTGCTGTTCAGCCCACAGCCCATAGAAGTGGATCAGGACATGCATTCTGAACCTAAACTCCGTGCTAAAATTGAACATGTACAAGGCAGCAGCATTGCATAGTGATACTCAACATGTTCAGGAAAAAATCCAACATTACTCTCCATACCAAGAACCAGGGAAATTGCAACCTTAGTGAGAAAAGATAATCAGCAGTTGCCAACACCAAAATGACACAGATGTTGGAATTCTTGACCAGGATATTAAAACCGCTGCTTTAAAAAAAAATCCTCTAATAAGCAATTATGAGCACTGTTAAGTGGAAAAATAGAAAGTTTCCACTTTCAGCAAAGAAACAGAAGATATAAAGAAAAACCAGATGGTAATTTCAGTACTGAAAATTTCAGTAACCAAAATTTAAAACTTAATGGGCTCAATCAATGAATGAAAATAACAGGAAAGAATTGGTGAACTTGAGGATGAAACAATACGAAGTATCCAGTCTAAATAGCACAGAGAAAATAGATTGGGGGGAAAAAAAACAGACACTTAGGGACTGGTCGGACAATCACAAAACATATAACATTCATGTCATCAGAGTCCCAGTAGAGGAGAAAAAATGTGGGGCAGAAAAAATATTTGGTGAAATAATGGCTGAAAGCTTACAAAATTTGTCTGTAAGGTCATTAAATTTAGAGACTCAAGAAGCTGAGGAAACCACAAACATCCAAAGAATAAGTTGTATAAAGTATGTACTTTGTATATAAAGTCTATAGATTTTGAAATGATGTGTTCTTTTTCATTCTTGATAATTTTCATTTTCTCTCCTTTTCTTGATCAGCCTTGGTAAAGGAATGTCAATGTCGTGTTCTTTGCATAGAATCAACTTTTGATTTTGTTATACACTTTTCTTTAGTGTTTGTTTTATGTTTATTAACTGTCCTTTTCTTGATTAATCTCTTCCTCAGTTTCATGAGTTTAAGTTGCTGTTACTTTTCTAACCTTTTGACTTGATAGTTTAGATTAGTGATCTCAGTATTCATTTTTCTAATATATGCATTTCAAGCTGTAAATGTCTCCTTAATTAGTGCTTTAGGTACCATTCCAAGTTTTGACTTGTTCGATTTTTATTACCAAGTTTAAAATATTTTCTAATTTCTATTGTAATATCTCCTTTGACCCATAAAAGCGTTAATATATTGCATACTTTTGTCAGTTTTTAAAGTTATCTTTTTCTTATTGATTTCTGATTTGGTTTCACTGTGGTCAGAAAATGTACTGCATATGATTTCATTGTTTTGAAATTTATTGAGACTCTATGGCTCAGTAAGAGGTCTGTTTTGGTAAATGTTCTGTAGGCCCGTTAAAAGAGTAGACATTCTGCAGCAGAAGATTTAATGACCTTAGGAGGTCGATTAGGTAAGGTTAGGTACATTGGCACCTTTAATATAATCAAAATTTTTTATTTGATTATTTTTTATTCTTCTGTAGAATCTGCAACTTAGTTTCTTCTGATTTGGTTTGGTTTTGTGTGTGTGTATGTGTGTGTAGCCTTTAGCATATCTGTAGTAGTTAAAATCACAATCCTCTTTTAAATAAAAAATGGTTTAAGCAGTACTTAATATGTGGGCATCAAAGAGAAACCATGCAGCAGACCTTTCTTACTGTGACTCCAGAGACAGAGGCGTCTCCTATTTGGAAATTTTTCCGAAAGGGGCAGCCAGTAGTCCTCCAGCATCCAAGGTGGTTTTACTAGTCCTGCCTGGAGCCAAAAAATAGACCAAATGACTTCCCCCAGTCCCTCAGCTGTAATGAATCTAAGGGATCAGAAGTCAGGCAAATGTGTAAGGTGGGGTTTCTTATGAAATAATATCCAACGGCTATGCGTAGGAAGTGTCAGACTCCCTGTGAGGATCCAGGGGTATTTGGAGGTGATGCCAGCAGTGCGTGAGGAGTGGAAGGGAGAACCGGCCACTGCCTTAGTGGAGGAGAGTGGTGACCAGGGCCTGTTTGGATTATGATTCTGCTGTCCCTCTTGAGACCTAATATGCAGGCTCAGGCCCCAGAGTCTCTCACCGATCAGAGGGCAGCCTCACAAACAAGCATGTCTCACCAACCAGAGGGCATTTTAAAGCAGAGCTGGTATTGGAGGGTTGGAAGCATCACTCCACAGAGATGGTTTTAAAGCACCAGGCTCCACGGTTGCTTAAGGGGCTTGGAGCAGAGGCTGAAGGCAGCTCG
Source organism: Cervus elaphus (assembly GCF_910594005.1). Taxonomy (NCBI): domain Eukaryota; kingdom Metazoa; phylum Chordata; class Mammalia; order Artiodactyla; family Cervidae; genus Cervus; species Cervus elaphus. The sequence continues at coordinate 87,016,557 of NC_057815.1, forward strand.
GTGATGGCACACTCCCTGCCTGAGCTATGAGAAAGGAAGGCGGCCCCATGCAGGGATGAAAGAGCAGTGACGGGGGATGATCTCTGCTACCTGGGCTGTTAGCTTGAAACCAGTTGTGACCTCTGGGATCCCTTTCCCGGAGGCAGTTGTTGGAGCCACAGCAGTGCTCAGCCAGCCTCTGCGAAACCGTAGCTCACGAGGGGAACGTTGAGGCTGTCCTGGGATCCGCCAGCAAGGCTGCCGCACCATCCTGGTTCAGAGAGGAACCGACCCTCCCTGCGCCGGGTACCATTCATAGCACCCCAGGCAGAGGGCTCTCTGTCTTGGTGTTGGAATGGGAAGGGAACCTTGGAGACCATTCTGTTACTTCATGCTTTATTGCTGAGAAAACTGAGGTGTGAAGAGGTGAAGTTACTTCTCTAAGGTGTTTAAAAGTATGTTGAATATAACCCTTTAAGGGACACTCTAGCAAGTTCTTGGGACTGAAAGGCCAGACCCTGTAAGAAAGGCTTTTTTTTTTTTTTTTTTTCCTTCCAATGTCTGTGACTTGAGCACACAGACATTTGGATTCAAGACCTAATCCCTGGGTATCATTATTTATTTAATTGGAAGAAAACACAGGGGTCATTTGCCTGTTTAAATGGGTGGTATTCCCTGCTGGAAGGCAAAGAGCTTTGGGAAATGTTACATTCTCTCGCCAGCCCCGAAATCAGGAGCAAAAGAGTGATCTTCTCTGGCCCTGCATGTTTCTGACTTGTTTGACAAGCTCTAGTGAGCTACCAGATGTGGAAATTCTTTTCAGCCTGGGATAATTTATTTATCTGTTTATGTATTTTACCAGGAAAGTATCTATTGAGTTCTTGATACTCATTTGCAAGGAGCTCCTGGGGGAACAGTAGCAGTGTATAGTGTTACTCGAATGTTTGATTTTTCCCCCACCAACACGTCCGTCTGCTTTTATTTCAAACCTAAAGAGCTGAGAAATAAAATGCAACTTGCTCCTCCTCCCCTCCTCCGCCTTTAGGAGAGGCCGTTTAAAACATGTGGCAGAAAATGAGCCATGCAGACTTGGCTGGCTGTGTGAACCCGGGAATTTATTTTTCCTTTGGAACTTTGATCCTCATTTCCAACCATAAAAATTATTAGTAGCACTTAAGTGTTGAACATTTTTCACCTGAGAGATGTGAAACACTCTTGGCTAATAATACTGGTTATAAAGTCAGCCGTTCAGGTGGGGCTGAGAATTGACCACGAGCAGCCATGTGCTGTTTGGTGCATAGAGTGCCGATCCCTTCTGCTGCTGCCTCTGCACCCCGGAGGTGGTAGCAGCTGGGTAAACGGCCTGGGCGCTAATAAATTATGAGAATTTATCTGTGTTACTTTGTTCACAACTCCACAAGGTGATGGCAAGTAAAGAATCAGAAGAAGACAGCAAAATAGTGTGGAAGGCCCCACTTTTTCTTTTTTTTCTTGAAGTCACGAAACTATCTCCAAGTGGGTTTTCCTGCTGTAGAAGCACCAAGAGGAATAGCACCCAAGTTAGAACAAGCTGGGTTAGTGTGGCCACACAGGGGACTCGTACGCCGACTGATGTGGTGGGAGCAGAACTTGCGTTTGGGATGACATCAGAAGCTGGGTTGGTTCATCCACGTAGGGCCAGGTGACAGACAGGCTAAGAGCTCAGCTGAAAAGTTGAAGGCAGTGAAGAGGTGTTGTAGGTTTGCAAAGAGATATATGGTCCAGGCAGTGAGATCACAGGATGAATCAGAGGTGACAGGTTGAAGACAGGAAAAGCCAGTTAGATAATGGTTGTGGTAGTTTAACATTCATCCGGGTTGAAGAACGAAGGGAGAAGGGAAAGACAGGAGCCGCCAGGGCTCGGATTTGATTGGTGGTGAGGGAGCTTGGCTAGCTGGAGAATTCCAGAGCTGAGCCTCTAGTATCTAACAGTTACATTTTAAATAGAATTGGTTAACTTTAAAGGTCTCTATGTATTCATCCAGGGAGAGATGATATATTCTGTGATTTTAAATAAACTGTCCCACTTTTTCTCTTCTCACCAAAAGAACAGAAAGATGGAAACAACCCATCATAGACTTTGTGTTAACCTTTTTAAAAAGCTGCTGGATAACTTTTAAAGAAGAAAAAAAGGCTGTCTCTGTCCTCCTGTCCACCCCTCTGTGAGCCACCTGCCAGGGTCAGCGCTGCAGACACTGGGTCTTGGAGTGGGTCTCACAGACGTGTGGTTATAATCCTTCCGACCGGGAATTAACTGCTTTCCTCTCTAGACTTCAGCCCTAGAGTCCTAAATCTGACATTGTGCTCAAGAGCTGTTGGGAATCCAGGGAGGGTTTTCTTTACGGTACTTGGAACCACCTGTCTCATCCTGCCATGGGCCCTACAGCAGGCCCCACGACACCCTGTGGTTTCACCTAGGGCACCGAGAAGCTGGGTTCTTATAGCCGACATGGATAAAAACCCAAGCACCCTTAAAGGAGCGCCCAGGTGCAGGTAGCAGCCTGCAGTGGGAACCAGCCCACGGGTCCCCATCCCTCGGCACGTGGTCTGCCCCGTGGCTGCCCGGAAGGGCTGGGGGCTCGCGTGTTTCCTCTCCTCTCTGGATGATGGGCTGTAGCAGCGGCGCCCCCTGGAGCCAGCGCAGGACTCAGTCCGCATGCTGCTCAGGCGGCCCAGCGAGCCAGGCCTGTCCCTGCCTAGGGCATGGGCAAGATCAGACCTCGCTAGAGTGGTTCTGGATCAGCATTTATTTGTACTGAATCTACACTAAAGCTTTATGGTAGCTAGAACCATTTTGCCAAAGCTGAGCTTTTTTCTTTTTTTGGAATGTAATTGCTTTACGGTATTGTGTTACTTTACAATGTTCTGTTAATTTCTGCTATACAACAACATGCATCAGCCATATATCTATACACACACACACACACACACACACACACACACACACACACACACACACATCCCCTCCTAAGGGCCTCCCTCCTGCCCACCCCATCCCACCCGGCTAGGTCCTCATGGAGTAAGAAGCTGAGCTCCTGGTATACAGCAGCTTCCTGCCAGAAAGCTGAGCTTTGTGAAAACCAAAAAAGGTCTGGGACTTGTGGTGACTTCTCCATTTAGGGTCTGAAGAAGCCGATGACTGGAAGCTGTCTGTGAGCCTTGTGTATTACATCCGAGTGAGTGACAGTTCCCCTCAGAGTCCCTTTCCTGGGCCTGGCCATCCTACAGGTCAGTAGAGTGTGGACTGTTGAAAGGACATCTGTCTGTCTTTCTCCTTTCCTTTCATTCACGTGAAGAGTTGCCTTCATAGAGACTGTTGTCTCAAGACGCGAGAACAGGGTGGAACGGAAGGACCCGCTGGTGAGGGAGTGACTCGTTCTGTGAGGGTCCCTGCCCCCAAGGTTCAGTCAGAGCATCCCTCACAGGAGACCTGAGGAAGACAGGGGTCGGAGGGAGTCGTTCTCCCCAGAGTATGACCTCACTAGGGCCCTCTCCACATGGCTTCAGGCTCCCGGTCTCCAGCCTGTAGGAGACCTGAGTCCTCTGTTAGGCCTAGGCTGTCTCTAGCCCGCACTGATTTGCACCCAGACTCACAGGGCCTGGAGAGAAGCTAGTTCTTAAGTGCTGCGCTGCGCACGAGCTGCTGAAAGCAGACCCCAGGCAGCGGGCCCCGGGCCCACAGAGGTGCTGAGAGAAGCTGACGTGAGGTTTGACCTTTCGGAGCTTTCCTAAAGCACCCAGTCCCCATCAGAGAGTAAGTCAAACAAATATTAAGGGAAGGAAATCGAATATGTCTGCTGAACTTTGAAATAACATCTAATGGTTGGGGAAAAAAAAAAAGCACCCAGTGGGGAATTACAGTAGAGTGACACTTTTTCCTTCCCCACTGGGCAGAGTAAAACAGCAGGCCCAGAATTTGTTTGCCTAGCCGTGAATGAAACAGCAAATGGAGGACTCGGGCTCCTTATCCCGAAGAGGAGGGAGGTGCTGCCCGCTGGCACGTCTGACCACCAAAGGGCGTCTCCTCGCAGTCTCCCATCCCACGGAGTTGATTTCACGGTTCTCCGTGGAGCTTTGTGTTGGTGAGAGAGGAGCTCGCTGACCTTTCCACTCCCTGCCCTCTGTGCCCCCCACATCCCCCGCACCCCCGCCTCACCATCTTTTCTGTCCGCAGCACCGGCAGTTCTCTGCCTCAAGAACGAATGCTTGTAACGTGAAATAGTTATTTTAAAGAGGTGTTGGTCCACTTGATGTTTTAAAGAATGCATACTTTCCCTCCCCCTATTCTAAAGGAGATAACTGTCATGATATTCCAGCCCTGAGAGGATCCATATGTTTGCGGGTTATTGTTCCAAAACCTGCCTGTTGTCTCTTTGGGATTGATTACAGACCTTGGCTGCCCCAGGAATCCAGAGCTTGAGGATTTGGTTTATGATTTGGGGATAGGGGGAATTTGTCTTGCATGGGCTGCTGCTTTGCCTTGATTTTGATGGAGATGCTTAAAGGAGGTGTGTGGGCCAGACTTGGCATGGGACCAGGGGAAATGAAACCCACAGCAGCTCTCTCAGGAGGGCAATGCCCGCAGCCTTCCGAGCAGAATTCTGTGGTGTGGTCCCCAAGTGTGAAGCTACACCATGCATCGCCAGTTATAAAACTGCTTGCAAAGTCAGGACTTTGAGACAGTGGTTGGTGGGTGTCATTGCATTAGAAAGAGCAATTCCTGGTTTTGAAAGAATAGAAAGAAAGAAAACTTTAAAGGAATAGAGTAGTCCCCTAATCTTAGAAATGTCACAACTGGGAGAAGGAGTCTCAAGAAAGCAAGGTGGGCCAGTTGGTGTGATATATACAGTTCACTTCTCAGATCAGATTTATTTCTTGGTGCTCCAGAATTGGTGTGTAGGTTCACGTTAGTCATGATTATAATTGCTACTGTCTGTTGGCTACTTTAGAGTAAGAGTTGGCAGCCTTTAAAAATAAAATTTCTAGGATTCCATCTAGCCTTTGGGTTGGGCTGTAGATTTGAGAGTTGGGGCAGAGGTCCTGAACACATGTTGACAATGGCCCTGGAGAAGTAAGGAAGGGGCTAACTTCTTATAACCAAGGTCACTAATTATATCCACAGTATAGATCTGGGGCTGGACTGACAAATTCCCCTTGAGCGCGGTCCATTCAGACAGGATTATCTACTTGGTTTACTGGTGTATGCCTAGAGCTTGACCCATAGCGGGTGCTCAGTAAATATTTATTGACCGAGTGGACTTAATGTGATTGGACATTGAATTTTCTTATATATAGTTTCTGTAAGTGAATTATAAGGTGTTTTTCAAAGTTAAGTGATTCCATATTTTGTATTCGGGGGGGATATCTGATCTTCTCTGTGTTAACCTGCTAAATAGCAAAGAGTAAAACTTTGTACTAATTATTTATCTGATTGAGGGAAGTGGAGATCTCAGCCGAACTTTGTAATTTAATAACTTTCTTTTCCTTTCTCCCCTTAAAATTCATAAAGCTTTTTCCTTCTTCCTGCTTTACCACCCTCAACTTAACTTTTGAGTTTTTTTTTTTTGTACTTTTTCCTGCATCCTTACCTTATTTCATCTCCAGTTTTTTATGTGTCTGTCATTAGCTTTTCTAAATAGTAAGCTCCTTAGTAGCAAGATATATGCTTTATTTTTGTATTCACTCTTTGAAGTGTAATTCAGTCCCTAAAAATAGTTGGGGACAGCTGATTTTTGCCCAAAGGTGCAAATGCAATTTGGTGGAGGAAAGACAGCTCTGTTACATGATGCTGGTCAAATTAGTCATCCATGGGTAAGACTTTAACCTTGACCTAAGCCTCACACCATATAGAAAAATTAACTGGAAGTGAATCATGGACTTAAATATAGAACATAAAATTATGTAATGTTTGGGAAAAAAACTTGAGAAAAATCTTTAGGAGCTAGGACTAGACAAAGAGAAACATGATTCATAAAAGGAAGAGTTGGTAAATTAGACCTCATCAAAATTTAAAACTTTTGCTCTATGAAAGGCCTTGTGAAGAGGATTAAAAGAGAAGCTGCAGACTGAGAGAAAATATTTGCAAACAACATATCTAACAAAGGACTAAGCATCTAGGTTATATAACTCTCAAAATTCAGTAGAAGAATTCAGTAGAATAACAGTAGAAGACGAACAGTCCAGTGGGAAAATGGACAAAGGACAGGAGCAGTGATTTCACTGAAGAGGATATGCAGATAGCAAATAAGCCCATGAAAAGATGTTTGACATCCTTAACCATTAAGGAAATGCAGATTAAAATGAGAATTATGTAACACCTGTCAGAATGGCTAAAATTTTTTTTAAAATAGTGACTACAGATAAAGATGCAGAGAAACCTGTTCAAGATGCTGAGAAACTGGATCTCTCATACATTACCGGTACAAATGTAGAAGTGGTACAGCCACTGGAAAAATAATTTGTGCCACTTCTTATAAAACTAAGCATGCAACTACCATATGACTCTGCAGTTGCACCCTCGGGCATTTATCCCAGAGGCAGTAAAAATTTATGCCTACACAGCGGGCACAATGAATCTTCATAATAGCTTCATTTGTAGTGCCAAAAAGTGAATCAGCCCTGATGTCTTTCAGGAAATGAATGGTTAAACCAACTGTGGTACATCCACACCGTGGAATACCACTCACCAATGAAAAGGAGCAGACTGTTGATGTGATAACTTAGATGAATCTCTGAGGAGTTAAACTGTGTGAAAAAAGCTGATCCCCAACGGGTATATACTGGGTGGTTCCATTGTTAGTTCAGTTCAGTTCAGTCGCTCAGTCGTGTCCGACTCTTTGCAACCCCATGAACCGCAGCACGCCAGGCCTCCCTGTCCATCACCAACTCCCAGAGTCCACCCAAACCCATGTCCATCAAGTCAATGACACCATCCAACCATCTCATCCTCTGTCGGCCCCTTCTCCTCCTGCCCTCAATCTTTCCCAGCATCAGGGTCTTTTCCAGTGAGTCAGCTCTTCGCATCAGGTGGCCAAAGTATTGGAGTTTCAGCGTCAGCATCAGTCCTTCCAATGAATACCCAGGACTGATCTCCTTTAGGATGGACTGGTTGGATCTCCTTGCAGTCCAAGGGACTCTCAAGAGTCTTCAACACCACAGTTCAAAAGAATCTATTCTTCTGCACTCAGCTTTCTTTATAGTCCAACTCTTACATCTATACATGACCACTGGAAAAACCATAGTCTTGACTAGACAGACCTTTGTTGGCAAGGTTATATAGCTTTCTTGAAATTATGAAATTGTAGAGATGGAGAACAGATTAGCAATTGTCAGAGGGAATCTTGATGGAGGATCTGTGAAAGGTCGGTAGGAGGGACCCTCCGTGATGGCAGTGCTCTGCATCCTGACTGTATCAGTGTCAGCATCATGTTGTTAAGCCACACTGTAGTTTTGCAAGATGTTACCATTGGGGGAAACTAGGTAAAGATCATACAGGATCTCTCGGCATTATTTCTTACAGCTACTTTTGAATCTACAATTATCTCAATAAAATAAAATGTTGAATTAAAAAATTGTGAAAACTCAGTGTCTAAGGGTTAAATGTGTAAATGAATTAATAAATAGAAACAGTCAAATCTCTTCATGCCTATACTGTGACTTTTCTGTGGGATTGCCTTTCTAGAACTTGATAGCTGGATTAATATCTCTAAGATAGGTGGGACACCTTTGGATTTTTAAAGAAAAGCTGTTGAGGGCATCATCTGTTTTGATGGTTTGGACTTTATTCTAGTTTTTGCCTTTTGTAGTAAGCTGTCCCAAATCATTTTTGAGGACATAGATGGGGTAGAAATAAATAAGGAGTTTAAAAGAGTTCCTATGCTTCTTGATTCTCCACCAAGACATTGTGGAGTTTAGGCACTGAAGGAGGGCTCTATGGTTGATGAATGCATTAAAGAATCAGTTCAGAACCACATTTATGCTTCAGAGTCGGCCAGGATTATAGTTTGTGGTCAATGCCATTTCCTTCCTTTGCACAATAAGAAGAAAACAAACCTGGCCAGTTCCACGGTGTCTTCTGTGACACGTGAGTGATCTGAGTCCCCGGGGCAGTGGCTTGAAGTTACAAGTTTCTTTCTCCCTGCTGGATGGAGCTGGTGTCTTTGGTCCCCAGTCAGTCAAAGCAAGCCTCACCAAGATCAACTTGAAATTTTGAAGGCTCAGAAATGGCTATTTACACTAGAAATAGAAACTAGAGTCTCTGTTTATACCTCTTGCAGGATTTAAAGATAATAGCCATTTGGTTTATGATCATTGTTCTCCTTTTAACTTCATTCAGTAATCCCCTGGGACTAGACTTAGAAACAGTCATGACCCCCATTGGAGTTGAGGTTATGGAAATAAAAATGATTTCACGTTTAGTGGGTCTTAAGGAGCGCAAAATTTGAAAGCCCGTGACCTGACGCTGACCTGTGTCTTCCTCCTTCCATCCCCTCAAACTCACGTCACGTCTCCCCTGCCCTTCTATATCATCTCTCAAGAGATTCAGCGCCTCATGGAAAATATGGGTTGAGTTTAATCTTCCGTTCAGCTGCTCTTTGCTGATCCTTCCCTCCCAGAGCCTCTGGGTCCCGGGGTCCCAGTAGGTGCTTGGGTGTCCTACGTGGCATCTCACTCACTTACTCCACAGGCTGACGGGAGTTCCTTCTCTCAGTGGGTGAGCCTCTGGCTTTCTCTGCTGAATGGAAACCACGTTCACGATGAGCCTTTGGCTATCAGAAGACCAGCACTGAGGGGAGCAGAAGGTTTTGTTGTTTTCCCCGCCGCCTCTCGCTCCCTCTTCTGTTCCCTCCCTGCTCGTTCCACATACTCGTGGGACCCTTGACCGTCTCTGCCACCAGCTGCACCCAGCCAATCACACTGACTCCGGGTGTGACCTCAGATGCCGTCACCTGGCTTCCAGACAGGTGAGGGCCTGAGCTGGGGGAGAGGAGGTGCTTTTTAGAACCAGGAGAGTGGGTGACCGCAAGACTTCACGAGCAGGGGCCAGACGGGAAGTTAGGCGGGACCGCCGCCTCCTCTCCAGCCCTCAGCTTTCCCATCTGTCCAGGGAGGGGATCCTGGACCAAGTGACCTCTGCCTTCCCGATGACCCCCGAGTTAGTGTGGACGGGGCTCCACAGCTTAGACTGCTGGAGCGTGAGTCTCTCCTTATCGTCCCCCAGAGGCCCGTGGGCCCTCCATCTGAGGAGAGAGTGAGTGTCTCAGAGCCCCCTCCTCAGTGTGTCTGAGACTCACTCAGTCGTGTCCGACTCTCTGCGACCCTGCGAACTCTGTGTGTGTATCACTCTGTCACGTCCGACTCTTTGCGACCCCATGGACTGTAGCCCGCCAGGCTCCTCTGTCCATGGGATGCTCCAGGCAACAATACTGGGGTGGGTTGCCGTTTCCTCCTCCTCCTCTCCAGTGATGTCCTTCTAACAGTGGTAGCGGTGAAAGGCTTATTGGCGCACACTCCTCTTACCAGCTGTGGCCAGCGCTGGTCTGTCTCCTCAGCTTCACCACTGCCCCGGGCCTGAAGAAAGGGCTTGAGAGGAAGGTGATCATGTACCCCAGTGCCAGAGCACTACGTCCAGCCAGACCGGGGCGGATAGGGTTGCTGCCAAAACCCAGGAGCCTTCCCATGGTGCTGCTCTTGCCATTGGCTTATTTTAAACAGAACCCCACCTTGGGTTGGAAAGGTCTCTGGGGCAGACTGAAGTGGTCTATCTAATAACAGGTAAAGCTTAATACCCAACACAGCATGTACATGAATTTGCCAAAACCCATCAGCATTAGGGCACTCCAGATGACAGCTTTGGGGCTCACCGGCTCTAAGTGCCCAACATGAACATTTAATGGTGTCCCAGCCACCCTTGACGAAAACTGCCATCCACCACTGTAATTAAAAGCATGAGCTGAGAACAAGGCCAGTCAGTCCCTCCATCCCACTTCATCTCAGGAAATTCCAAATATAAAAGGTGAGCTTTCTTCCCAGAGGGCTGAGAGTAAGTCCAATAACCGGCTCCTCTGTGGAAACCAGCTAGAAATTGGAACCCAGGCAGCCTCCCCCTCTTCCATCTGGGGAGCCGGATGGGAAGGATGGCCACTAATTCAGAGGCGTCCCCAAGTCGGGTTCCTTGCAGCTCTGCCCTGACTCACCCACGCACGTGGCCGCAGGGCGTGGGCTGGGTCATAGCGTTCTGTTCCACTTTGATGGTCAGGGGATGTATGCAAGGAGAGGAATGACTCCTAGCCCCGTTTGGGGTGCCTTGGGCCCACCTTGCCTCGTCTCCCTCACCACTTCTTAGGCCGTCTCTTGGTTCACGAGTCCCGGTACATGAGGCTTTCCTCTCATGCAGTGGCGGTGTCCCTGCGGAGCTCTGCCTCTGAGAGTGTGATGACTGCGGCGGCCACTTCAGAGAGTCCCTTTCTCCTGGAGCTAACCCGTGAGCTCCTCACCAGACATCCCAGATGGGCGCCACCTGTTGTTATACCCACCCCCACCCCCCCGCCTGTTTCCTGAATCTGACTGTGGTTAGCACACACCCTGAGTTTAAAACACACTCACTTAGCTGGCTTAGACTATATAGTGCATTATCCTCTTTCCAGGAACATTTATTGGGTACCTGTACGTGTATGGCATTTTAAAACAAAGTTAAATAATGCAGACCAGCAACTGATCACAGTTGCTGAATTAGTTTCCTTGGAAATAGGTTAGTGGGGAAGAAGTTACAAGAATTTAGGCCTGAAAGTGCGTTAGAGGTCATTTAATCCAACCCCTCATTTTGCAGAGGGCGGAATGGAATCAGGGCCACTTGAATAGGTCTGGGGCACAACTCATCCGTGGCAGAGTTGTTCCTAGGTATACTTTAACCGTGTTCCCTGGTGCCCTTTGTATAGGCGGTCATCGGGGCTGCCTCCTGTGCCTTTTACACAAAGGTAGAAGATCTTAGTTTTATCCTCTAGGAGTGGGAAGCTACGAAAGACCTCAGGAAGCTTATAACAGAAAGAATATAAGTAGGTAACTCTGAAAATAGACACATGAGCGCAGCTGGCCATCCAGAGAGGAGGGGATTTCCATAATCCAGGTAAGAAGTGGTTGGGACCAAGATTATACAAATTAGATTGGAAGGAAATAGGATGATATTATGTTGTTACCATCTTTGTTGGAATAGTGATATAGAATAGGCCCCAAATATAAGGACTGTTTGGATTTCCCTAGTGGCTCAGATGGTAAAGAATCTGTCTGCAGTGCACAACACCCAGGTTCAGTCCCTAGATCGGAAAGATCCCCTGGAGAAGGAAATGGTAACCCACTCCAGTGTTCTTGCCTGGGAAATCCCATGGACAGAGGAGCCTGGAGGGCTACAGTCCGTGAGTCGCAAAGAGTGGGACACAACTGAGTGACTAACACACACACAAGGACTGTTCCAGTGACTGCCAAGCCAAGGCGCGGATCAAGGCGCTTCACTGATCAAGGCGCGGAGCTTGTTTTAACAGACATGGGCCTCTGTCTTCAAAGATGTGTGCAATTTAAAATAGATGACCCTGTATACAGGAGATGTTGATAGTACAGGCAAGCAATTGAATGATGGCTTTGTGACTTGAACATATTAATAGCTCTGGGAGCATTATTACTCCAACTATCGGGATGTAATGTGAAGTTTCAAATGCCTGCACTACAGTATATAAAGGCATCTGTTAGTAATGACAAAAGGCTGACCCCAGAGCATTTCCCTGAAGTAAAAAGAAAAAAAGTGGAATTAGGGTGGGAGGCGGGGAGCGATGAGGGAAAGGGGGTCGAAGTCGGGTTCCCGCTCTTCTGGCTGGGAAAATGCTTTACTGTATACCTAATCGGGCTTCGTACTACACCCGGGCTCTGCGAGAGAGGGCCCGTCCCCTTCCGTTCCGCTCCGTTTTGATCCTGCAGTCAGCTGCAGAGTTATAGATGAAGTGACAAGGATGGTATCTTGATTGCATCCAGCTGCCTGGAGTAAGTCAAGGGCAGAGAGGCCCCGCCTGAGGAGCCGCGCTCGCCGAAGCCTCCTCCAAAGGCGTCTGAGAGCCAGGACACTGCGGATGCTTTCAGAGCGGCGGTGTTCAGCGTTCTGTGACCCAGTGTCACCAAATAAGTGTCCCCAGAGAGAAGCCTGGTAAGTGACCTGAGCTCACAGGAAGAGGACTGAAATCAAAACAGCCTTCGACCCTAAAACTGAGCCCGTGTTGGTGTCATTGCTGTCAATGGGGGCTTGAAAATAAGGACCCCTTGGGAAGGTGATTTCACCTTCCTTCACATGGATTAGAGAACTGTGCTAGGCTGGGCTGTGCTTAGTCGCTCAGTCGTGTCCGACTCTTTGCGACCCCATAGACTATAGCCTGCCAGCCTCCTCTGTCCATGGGGATTCTCCAGGCAAGAATGCTAGAGTGGGTAGCCTATCCCTTCCCCAGGAGATCTCCCAATCCAGGAATTGAACCGGGGTCTCCTGCATTGCAGGCGGATTCTTTACCAACTGAGCTACCAGGGAAGCCCCAGATTACAGGGTTGACTCAAATACACGTGGGTTGGGGGGAGATGGGATTCAGCTTCCATCCAGCAGAGGTGCCAACGGAATGGGTGCGCCCCGCCCTGCCCCTTCTCCTCTACCTTGCCCATCACTGGTGCTGAGTGTTGTTGCTTGTGCTCATAGCCCTCCAGAAATCTCTTTCATCCCGTTGAGATGAATCGGTGATGGTGGTTGTGATGTGGCTTGAACAGGCAGGTGCTCGGTGCCAAGCAGAGAAACCTGGCCGTGCACTGTGGTGGGGTCTACCCCGGCCTGCAGGCCAGATAGAAGTTAGGACCCACAGACTGTGTTGTGGCTCCGTAATAGTATTGTATTATTTTAGTCTGCTGAAATACAAACCCCAGAGTAGAGAGAACACAGTCGCAGCATTATACATCTGAGGAAATGTTTGACACGGATTTGTTTGTCTGCGGCTATTATGATGACGCCTGTGACCAATTAGCTCTGTTGATTACAACATGGTGTTCATGAGGCCAAGGCTGTGGGTTGGAGAGGCCTGTTAGGTGAGCTGGTTCCACACAAAGGAAACCTCTTTCCACCATTCCAGACCACGTTCAAGACGCCAGTCAGACACCCCATGAAAGCAGATAGATGATCACAAAGATGGGGCAAGAGAGTGTAACGACTCAGCAAAGGTCCCTTACCCGCTCCTAGAAAAGCGATTTAAAACATGTGCTTTAGCAATGGTGAGTTGTTACTGTGATCTTCTCACACAAAGACTGTCACATTATTATGAACGGTGACTGGTGATCAGTACTGTTGCAGGCCTCCTTTCTCGATGACGTGTACTAGCTCTGGCTGTGAAGAAAAGAGGAAGGGGCCCTGGACCCCTTCTTTCCTGCTCAGCTTTTTGCCTGCCGAGGTTTTGCCTGTCCGTCCATGCCTTCAGCAGGAGTGCGTGGAAGGCTATCATGTGCTGACACAGTGCTTTGTACTTGGAATACCACCATGAGTCTCTGTCCTCATGGAGTTTAAACTCTGCGGGAGGAAAAGAGGTAAAAGATGATAAATAACCAGTGCAGTTTCGTGAAATGGAAGTTTGATGAAGAAAAGCATGGAGTGACGGAGTGTGATGAAGAATGGCTGGTCAGGGGATGGCGTTTACCTTGGATGGGAGGGTCTGGAAAGACCTCTCAGAGTAGGTGATAGTTAACTGGACACCTGACTGATGAGCAGGAACCAGCCATTTGAAGAGCTGGGGGAACAGCCCGTCAAAGAAATAGCAGGTGCAGAGGCCTTAAGGTCTAGTCACAGTTAAAGGACAGGGAGGCCACTGACTTGTCGAGAACGTGGTAAGAGAGGGAAGCTGGAGGGTAGGAAGGCTGTTTAGAACATGCTGAGGAATTTGCATATTACTCTTAGTCAGGAGGAAGCCATCTTTTGTTTTGTTTTGTGGGTGGAGCATTTTTTAAAGATCTTGTCAGTGGGATGTTATGGATTGAACATGCCTGAAAGAGGTATTCCCTTTTTTACTTTTCATCAAAAGACTTCCCTTGTGGCTCAGACAGTAAAGCATCTGCCTACACTACGGGAGACCCGGGTTCGATCCCCGGGTGGGAAAGATCCTCTGGAGAAGGAAATGGCAACCCTCTCCAGTACTCTTGCCTGGAAAACCCCATGGACAGAGGAGCCTGGTAGGCTACAGTTCATGGGGTCGCAAAGAGTCGGACACAACTGAGCGACTTCACTTCTTCACTTCAAAAAAGGTATGCTGAAATCCTAATCCTCAGTAACCTTATTGGAAATAGGGTCTTTTCAGAGGTAATCAAGTTAAAGTGAGATTGTCAGGGTGGGCCCTAATCCAGTTTATCTGGAATCCTTGTAAAAAGGAGAAATTCGGACACAGAGACACCCACTCAGAGAAGACGACCATGTGAAGACAGAGGTTTGGAGTGGTGTGTCTACAAGCCAAGGAATGCTGGAGATTGACAGCCACCCACCAGGAGGCAGGGAGGCAGGCAGGACCCTTCCCTGGGTGAGATCGCCCCACCAGCGTCTTGACTTCTGATTTCTAGGTCTCCATTGTTTTAAGCCACCCAGTTTATGTTATTTTTTAAAGCAGCCCTGTGCTCAGTCGCTCAGTCATGTCCAACTGTTTGCGACCCCAAGGACTATAACCCGCCAGGCTCCTCTGTCCTTGGAATTTTCCAGGCAAGAATACTAGAGTGGGTTACCATTTCCTACTTCAGGGGATCTTCCCGACCCAGGGATCAAACCCACATCTCTTGCATCTTCTGCATTGGCAGGTGGGTTCTTTACCCCTGTGCTACCTAAAAGGTGCAGGGGGGTGGCGGGTACTAGCATGCTGACTTTGGGAAAGAAGTGACGCATCCTCCCCCGTCTCAGTGACTCTCGGATGTGGGGCAAACCTCTGGTTGCTATAGCATGTATGACCATATGACTTATATACATGTGGGTAAATATATAATGAAAAAATATATAAATTAATAGGATGGCGCCCACTTGTTGAATTACCCTATAAAGCATACCCTACTCTTCTTTTAGAAATGGTCCTTTTAGGGATGCTCTGTAAAGGATGGTTTGGAAGGGCAGGGGTGGAAGCAAACAAATTGGAAGGCTGTTGCAGTAATCCAGTAATCCACAGTAATCTGGTAATGATGGTGGTTTGAGCTGGAGACAGTGGTAATAGAAGCGGTAAGAGGGCATCAGAAGTAGAGCCAGCAGTACTTGCTAGAGGACTGGATGTGGGGAAAGAGGAAAGGAGTAAAGGCTGGCTGTTAGCTTTTGGCCTGAACAGTTGGATTAGATAATTTACTGAGACAGGAAAGACCGAGAGGATGGCTTTTCCCAGGCTGTGGAATCAAGAGTCATGCTTCGGACATGTTAAGTTTGAGGTGCCTGTTCTTAATCCAGCTGAAGGTATTAAATAAGTAGTTGGTTGTGTCAGAAACATTCAGGGCCAAACCTGCATTTAGAGGTCATCAGAGTTTAGACGGTATTTTAAAAGATTGAAACTAGATGTTACTTGGGGGGAGAGTTTAAGAGAGTATAGCTCTCCAGGACTAGGCCCTCGGGAACTCCACTGTGTAGAGGTCTGGGCAAGGATGAGGACTTAGTGGTGCTGAGAAGAGGCTCCAGGACAGCTAGTAAATTGTCAGTCTTCACTAATGGTTAGTGGTTTAAAGGCTAAGGAAATTGGATGGAGATACATGGAGAAAAGTATTGGATGTACCCCACTCTCCTATACCAATTCTGTTTAACAAAACTATCTCAGAGCCTTTCCAAATGTGGAAATCAAATTTTTGTTTTCAGTATGTTATAGTTTATAAAATCAGGCAACTCCTCTATACCTGAGGCTTCCAAAAGATCATAAAAAAATGTCTTTGTGCTCCAGATAGATTTTTTTTCTTTTTCAGAAGCAGAGACTTTGTAAGTTTCCACAGTCATCAAAGTTTACCATAAATCACGGTTTCATTTATGCTTCATTTGTGTATTCATTTAGAGTGGAGCCTATTTCACTAATCGCCTGTTGAGAGATGATATACCTTGGCCCAATTCAAGAAGCTATTATTCTACATTACTTGAAGTTTCCAAGTACGAACCTGAAAGTTATAGAGGAAATTAGAATCAACATTTCTCTCTGAATACTGGCAGAAGAAATAGCACCTGTTGGATCGAATTTCTTCAGAAGCCCATGCTGCTGTTAGTTTGTGAAGCTTTGAATGCAGGGATTCTGTCATTTAAAGAACTGGGCACCATGCCTGGTTGTTGTCTGAGCTGGGAGCCGACTGCTGGTGTGTCTCTGTCCTCAGGTCTGGCGCGAGTTCCCTGACCGGCTGGTGGGTTACCCGGGCCGCCTGCACCTCTGGGACCACGAGACGAGCAAGTGGAAGTACGAGTCCGAGTGGACCAACGAGGTGTCCATGGTGCTCACCGGCGCGGCCTTCTACCACAAGGTGGGCGGGGCCGGCGGGCGGGTGGGCGGGGCCTTCTACCACAAGGTGGGCGGGGCCGGCGGGCGGGCGGGCTCGGCCAGCGGGCCGGGGGCGCCGTGCTTGCTTCACTGCGCCCATGCTAGTCTTTGCCAAGTTGAGGAAGAATGTTCTATTTAGAGAGCTTAGAAAGGCCATGTTATGTGATATTTAAAAAAAGATAAAGTTATTTTTCTAATTATTAAAATATTACATGCTCAAATATGGAACAAATTTATTGTATAAGAAAAATCACTTAAAGTTCTATCATAGGACTAATAGTAGATAAACTGTTGGGTTGGCCAAAAAGTCCATTCATATTTTCCTGTAAATCTTATGGAAAATAATGAATGAACTTTTTGGCCAATACAGTATTATTGTTATTTAGGTGTTTTTTCCAATTTGTCTTTATTTACTGATTCACACATACAGTTGTAAATATTCTCATCAGCTTTTTTGCATGTATTAGGAGTTTTTTCCGTATGTCATTAACATTTTTTCATGAACAACCTCTACTTAACATAATTGCTAATATACCATTATATTAATATTCCATAGATCATATACAACTATTTCTCTGTTATTGGATATTTAGGTTGTACCTAATTTTTTTGCTAGATAATGCTCTATATCAAATGCTTAAATAATGATCAGTATCCATTTTCATAACTGTCTATACTTATGATCTTTATGATAGATTCCTAGAAGAATTATGAACATTTTGGGGAGGTTTTGTTATATATATTCATTGGTTGTTCTTAATACCGTTTGTGCCAATTTACATTCTCACCAGCAAAATATAAAAGGTCCTATCATACTCTTTCTTGCATGAAATACGTTTTTTAAAAAATACGTTTTTAAAAAATACGTTGATTTTATTGATTTCACTTTGATTTTTTCACTTGGGGTTTGAAATTCCTTTTGTGAATTTAGCCTTTTGTATTCCTTCTGAGAATTGTCACTTTATGTTTTTGACTCTTTTTTATTAAAGGGAGAGATTGAAGGGTATACATTGGACTTTAGAATATTATGTTTGGTGGCGGAATGCTCCCTGGGACTGTGTGGCTTAATTAAACAGTAATAACTTGTCAATTGTCAGCAGTGGCATAAGGAACTGATGTCAGGAGAAAGATCTGTTCAGCCCAGTGCAGTGAAGTTGACTTCACTGTATTTATATCAATTCCTTGTTGTGATCTCAGCACTGCTGCCCTCATATTTTTCAGGGCTCTTGATCTAGAAATGAGTTTTTTTTTTTCTTAGCAAAGGATAAATAAATATATAAGGTGTATAATTCTTGGGGCTATGATAGACTGATAAATACCTTTTCGGCAGATGTATTTCTGTATTACACCACAAGTTTCTATATTATTTCATACATGTAGGTTATGGTAGTTTTGGAATTGCCTCTTTTTTGTTTTACTTTAATAAAGGACATGTCTGCAATGTCAGTCCACCATCAGTATATCTCTGTTGCTATCTGCAGTCCATGGGAAGAATATAAAAAACAGGGTGGAGCACTGTGACTCAGAGGGAAAGATTCAGTAAAGCTCAGAATGTAGTGTGTCTCTGAACAATATTTCTTAAACACATGCATTAATCAGTCCAAAGGGCCTGCATCTTACAGGGACTTCACACTGTACTGTATGTTCCTCTGCTTACAATAGGTGATGTTTTTAAAGAATGACAGTGTTAAAGACAGTTGGTCACCTGACCACAAGCATTCTAGTACTTCCTTTGCCCTTTGTATTGATCCAACATCGTGACTCCTCTTATGAGAGAAAGCTTGTCCCCCTGCTGTGGCTCAGTTTCTCTTTGTATGTCAGCCACAGGGAACTGCTTTTTGAATGTGTCTCCTCTTTTGTCTCACCTGGCAGTATTTTAATTACCTATATACCTACAAGATGCCTGGGGACATCAAGAACTGGGTGGATGCTCATATGAACTGTGAAGACATTGCCATGAATTTCCTGGTGGCTAACGTCACAGGGAAAGCTGTCATCAAGGTAGGAGGCATCTATGGCCAGCTCTGGGCACATCTTGGGCACCTTTCTGAGTCTCCAAAGTGTTCATAGCTATACATGAAGACTTGGAATAGATGAACTTTCAGCTGCCTTTTAGCTTTAAGATTCTATGATGGATGTTTCACATTGTGAAATTGAAGCTCGGCATATTTTCTTTTGTTATATAAAGTTTCTTTAGTTATAGTTTTTTAACTGCCAGCATCGGAAAGAAAGTCTATAATGGTTAATCTACAAATCGTGTTTGTTTTAAAAATGTAATTTTATTCTCAACACTGATTTGGAATCTAGTTCTTCTAAAGAATGCAGTTATATCTTTCTTAAGGTGGCTGATTTTTTTTTAAAATAAATGTTGAGAAGATAGTATACTTTGTACAGTTATACCGGTAGTTGTCCTGCTGCTGCTGCTGCTAAGTCACTTCAATCGTGTCCGACTCTGTGCGATCCCAGAGATGGTACCCACCAGGATCCCCCGTCCCTGGGATTCTCCAGGCAAGAACACTGGAGTGGGTTGCCATTTCCTTCTCCAGGTAGTTGTCCTAAGCACTGTTTTAAGAGAGTGATTACCAGTTTTTAAAAGTACCTTTCCCATAGCATATTAAAAGCTGAGAGTATGTGAAGATCATGTGAGGTTCTTTGTTTCTATAATAGATGTCTATTCCTGAAATGTAGGTCTTGTCCAAATCAGGTCCCTAGAAATGTAGAGAGTACACTTCTTTGTATCAGTGGAGTCATCTTGACCTTTTTTCTTTCTGGATTAGAATTCCACATGTGAAAATGGCCAGTGCTTCTAGGCCAGATTCCTATACTGGAAGCTTATACTGGAAACGTCTTATGACATTCCAGAGTGATTCCTCATGCTATTAATATTAATTGATGAGAGAAGCCAGATTAAGCCAGTGACTAAGAAAAGAGGAAAAGTCACTGTCCAGACTTGATCCAGTCTTTATGCTATCCCTTGTCTCTCTAAATAGCTCAGTGAACAACTCACTGCAGGGACAATTAAAGAATGTAAATTGCAAAACTAGTTTTAAAAGAACTCCTCTTATCTCCAAGTTCATTTTTTGACATTCTTCAAGACATTCTTTAGCTGTGCCTTCTTACTCTGGACAATAATTCCTCGAGTCTGTATACTTCTTAGTCGGGTCTTAGTAATCTAGCTTTCTTACCCGCCCACCCTCTACTGTTTACTTATCTTCACTGGGTTACAATAGCAGCCTCCCCTGAGTTTGCTAGAAAAAATATTCAGAGTTTGAGGTGTGGGGAAGGTGGTAGGGAGAGTCAGGGAAAAGGATTCAGAGGGCAAAGGACCATTGGATTTTTTTTCCTGACTCAAAGGGGTTGCAAAATAACCTGACGTTTTCAAGAGCATGGTGCCGCCCGTAGCATTTGCCATTAGCTGGAAAAAGGAGAAAGAGTGCCTGTTGGAACTAAGGTTACGGTGAAAGTTATGGGAAGCTGTATTTCATCGCCCTTATGGCTGCAAGAACAAATGGTGTTTATACAAGGACCTTGGCAGTGAGAAAACAGTCATTAAACAGGAATTAAGGAGCTTGTCATCACCACTTCTTTCCAGTTACAGAAGGCAAAAGCCCTCCAAGCCTCTTTTATTGGGCCCTTGTGAGTTCTGCCGTTGGCCGAGCCAGATAGAATTGAATGGAGGAACGGTGAGGTGTGTGTGTGTGTGTGTGTGTGTGTGTGTGTGTGCGCACATGTGTGCACGTGGAGAGGAAGCAGGCATCTCAGCTTACAGAACAGAAGCACGCAGAGTGGTGTCACAAGCATGATTTTATTGTCCTCAGCACTGACAGATGGGTATATTTTTGTGCTCCTCTGGCAGGTAACACCACGAAAGAAATTCAAGTGTCCTGAATGCACAGCCATTGATGGGCTTTCACTCGACCAGACGCACATGGTGGAGAGGTGAGTGGGCCTCTAGACAAAAAGTCTGCCCTGGCCTCTGATCCCCATTTCCTGCTTTGGGCCTGTTTATGGGACTTTGTTGCAGATATAAGGACAGCAGCTGGTAGCCATAGTCACCTCCTTTTGCACGTGGGAATTGGGTTAGTTCAAGCCCAGGTCACCCAAAGAATTAATTTGGAATGCTACTCACTCAATTTGTAATGGCTGGAAGGGTCTTAAAAATATAGCTGGCCTTAAGCTCCAGAAGCCAGATTATCCATGTGGACTAAGCAGTTAACCATCCACAGTCACTCAAGTGGAAGTGAGCTAATTCTGAGGAAATCCTGGATTGGTTTTCAGGGTAGTCTCTCCATGTTACAGTAAAAGTTCGATTAGAGAGAATGATTAAACCAAACCCACCAGAGGCCAGATTACCGTTGTAATCTACCAAGAGCAGAATTGAAAGCACAGCTCTTTACGTTTCAGAGAGAGAAGCGGGGCGGCTCTGAGATACCCGCTTTATATTGATTCAGTCACTTTCCCATAAGCACCCGTTTGTGTGGATGTAATACAGGGCCTTGTCGGTGAGTATGAAGGAAGTGGGAGACGTCCGTCTTCCCTTAAGACCGTCTCACTTGTGTCCCCAAAGCCCCAAGCTTCAGATCTCCTGAATCAAAACCAATTCTTCCAAAAGGCAGCCTCTTAGATAAGACAGCGAGCTCTGACAACCAATAGCATCTTTGTCAAGGGACCAGAATGCGTTCAGAGAATGTCGTGATGGCTGTTAGAGTGAGATATCTAGTTCAGGCTCCCGTGGGCCTCATGTGCATCTGCGTGCAGCACTCGTTTCTGAACTCTATCAGCTGTGTCAGAGTCCTTCAAGCCTGGAGTTTGTGGTACAGGAGATCGTTTCAGTTGGCCTGGATCCTTCTATAATGCTTTATTCCTTCTCATGCTTACTTCTTACTCTTACTCTCTAAATAATCTCTTTCGTATGTAAATATCTTACCCAAATGACTTGACTTTTACCAACTGTCCATATGAAATAATATATTATTGTGACTTTGAAATATCTGTCACTGGTATCAAGTATCACCTAGTCAAGGACAGTGACATTACTGACACAGCTCATTTGGAAGAGACCCCAATTATAGTTCTATTAGAGCACATGAAATTGTTACTTAAACCTGCTGCCATTCTGTGTTGAGAATTTCATAGCATTAAGCAATTAGTTTTTGATTGGGCTGAGTTACATGGTGGGTCTTATGGTCTAAGAAAGGAATTGTATTTAGAAAGTTTCACCCAATACTGGCCTTAAAGTTCATGCTAAAGCTGAAAAACTGAGATGATAACAAATGCAATGAGAAAGATTTTCAGTTAGGTATAATTATTACTAAACACTGAAGAAAGTAACTAAGGGAAATGTGGAAGCTTCCTCTTGGGAAGAGGGTTTTGAAAATAGAATAGGCACTGCCCAGATGTTGGTAGGCTTGATTTTATCAGATTTTTATAATTAACAACAGTAGATAATACACATGTGTCTGTGTGTATCTAACCTAATCTGAAGCTATGTGCGATAAGTCAAAAGGAAGGCTCAGAATGTTGTAACTGGTCAAAGGAAAGAAAAGTGAGTTCTTACTAGGTCAGTTATTATGAATAATTTTGTAAGAGGTGGCACTTGAAGTGAGCCTTCAAAGATTGCTAGGATTCCAGCTCCAGGCAAGAAGAGGAGATCCTCCGCAGGGGAAACCAACCGGATGGTCCAAGGTGTATTTGGCAAGCAGTCAAGATATCCAGCTTTGCTAGAGCAGAGCATCCTGGCCCATCAGTGCCAAAGGGCTTTTTTCTCTAGGCTCTGGTAAGCCATGGAAGGTTTTTGAATAGGGAAGTAGTTTGTTTAGAGTATTGCTTTGAGATGGATTTGGAAGGAATGCATAGAGTGAAATTAAGGTCAGATTGAAGAAAGAAGAACAGTTAGAAGGCTTGAACTAAGTTTAGTGTGGAGAGGAAGGGTTGAATTAAATTACACACTTTTTTTCTTTTTTCTCCCAAAGGAGAATGTGCTAGCATTTGATGTCCTACTGGATAGGTGTGGGGAGGTTATGGAGGAGTTGATTGAGATAGGAAGAATGGTAGAACCTTTAACAGTGTAAATAATATAATTAGGAGGGACGCTAAGTAGGGGAGGGGAGGACATGAATGTTGTACCTTTAACAGTGTAATTAATGAGGCCAGGAGATTTTAATGGTGTGTGAAGTTGGAGAACAGTAAGGCAGGTGAGTTTGGGCTCTTACCCTTTATATATGCAGATATAGATATAGAGCAAGCAGTTGGAAATATAGAAATATTTTTTCTATATTTTTTCTATATTCTAAATATAGACTATAGAAATATAGGACTTTAGAAAAAGATTGAAACAAAGATGGAGATTCAGAAGACATCCGTCCAGAGATGACAATTGATTGAAGAAAAGCTATGGGTAGAATCTTGAGAAATTCAGACATTTAGGAGACAGAGGAATTGGAAAGAGAGAAGCAGGCACTTGAGAGAGGCCAGGAGGGAACCAGGGTCTCCAGTGCCCAACAGCACTGGGGACTTTGGAAAAAGTAATGTCGTAGGGTGATGGGCTGAAGGGCAATAGCGTGTGAGCTGACAGTGAGGAAGTAGAGTCAGTGATGACAGACTCCCCTTTTGAGAAATGTGATGGAGAACAGAAGGAAATCAATCTTGAATTAATTAGAAACTGCAAGCAAAACTATTTGGATTAAGGTTAAATGACTGAATTATTAAATAAGACACTTAGGTTGAGTGGGAGGGGGATATGATTTAAGCCCTATTGGATATGGAGTTACAACTGTAGAATTTTTCACTTGTTTTGTTTTGAAATAGTTTCCTTTGCGGAATCTGCGTTTTTGCGCAGAACAGTGAAAGGAGTTAGCTGCTCTGCACCTTCTGACCTTGGGTTGAGTTGTGTGGTTCAGTAAGCTTATTTATTCTTATGTTTGGGGTCTGGGATCAGAAATCTCAGCTGTGGAGGAGAGTACTTTTACTTTTTCCCTCCTGGAAACAGGTCCTGCTATTAGTTAACTTAAGAAAAAGAAGATTTTGTAACTTCATTTTGCCCAATAGCTTTACCCACGTCAAGACAGTATGGCAGACAAACAATGCTGATTTAAGAAACAAACATTGTATTTTGATTCAGGTCAGTCTTCATTCAAATTATGAATTAGCCACTTATTAGCTGTCCATCTTAAGGAAATTGACTTACCTTATCCTGAACTTCCAATCATTTCATCTCTGAAAATAAATATATTTACTGTCATATTACTGTATCCATTCAGGAATTCAACAAATAGTTATTGAGCATTTTGGTATCAGTGCTAGGGATGAAAGAAGTAATAATACAGGAAAGTCTGTAGCCCGGGGCCTGGCAAGGTTAGTTCACTTCCCAGTTTCCCCAGTGCTGACCCTCAAGCCCCTTGTTACTTTAGGTAATAGCATGAGTTTGAAAGGAAAACAGAAAGTTATTAGTCTTTTCTCTCCTGGACACTTACAGCACTTCAGAGATAGACATTGGCCATTCTTAGCCTATCTGTACTTGGTTAGGAAACCAAGCTAGGGGGACAGTTACTGATACGGTAGCTGGACCCCCAAGAGAACAACTCAGGTGGACCCACCAGCATCCAGCCCAACTCATAATCTACCCTAACTTGTTCCCCACCCCAGCTCCCCTGCATGAAATGAAGGTAGGAGACGCTGTTGGTACCTGGCAGTCGAGGACTTTGTACCATTCAGCATGGGCAGTCGCTTCTCCAGGGTGGGCTGCGTGGAGAGAAAGGAGGACTCAGTAGCCTGGGTCAGCCAGGGGCAGCTGTCAGCAAGTCAAGCTGGCCTGAGCCCCAGTGGCCTCTTGGCTGTGGCCCAGCCCGGTCGGCCAGTCTAGTTACAGAGGAGATGTTGTCCTCAGTGCTCCCCAGGGGCCGTACAGCCACCAGCCCCTGCCAGGAACCGTGATTCTTCTTTCATCCATGCTCGCCGGCACCCTATGCTGGGCACGGCTGGGCTTTGCTGGCCAGAGTCTACAAGCAGAGTCACTGGAAACTACAAGAATCTGTCCGTGTTTATAGGCAGAACAACTGTCAGAAGTGAGACCTTGGGGAGATTTGACTTAGTCTGCCGCTGTCTTGACCCCATAATCTAAGGTGAGAAGAGCTGTTGTCCAGTGCTTGCTTCCTGTCATTTTATTAAACCTCTCTGTCTTTTCCCCAGTCTCCTGTCATTTTGGAACCTGAGACTGCGACCTCCTGGGTCTCGAAAGACTGCCAACAGGAGGGGAGCTCAGTGATCTGAGGGCCATTGTAGAATGTGATAGAAAGACCCAGGCCTCTGTTACCAGCGCAAGCCTGGGATTGAAGCCAGCTCCACCATCTTCCAGCTTAGGGTCCTTGGGACAGTCCTGTAGCCTCTCTCAGCCCAAACTTCTCAAACGACACCTACCCTCGGGCGCATGACGGGGGATACTTAAAGCAATTGCTGGGGTCATGTATGGAAATTAGCTGGCACTTAATAGGAAATGGCAACCCACTCCAGTACTCTTGCCTGGAGAATTCCAAGGACAGAGGAGCCAGAAGTCTGAAGGGCTACAGTCCATGGGATTGCAAAGAGTCGGACACGACTGTGTGACCAACTTTCACTTTTTCACTAGGTGCTTAACAGTTCTTAATTTCCACCTTCTCTCTTTGGACCCTAGAATAATGATAATAAACAAATGTGTCTCATCTCATAGTGAAGACTTCAGCCTCAGCAACCAGATTGCCTGGGTTTGGCTCTGCTCTTACCGGTTATTTGGCTTTGGGCCTGTCTCTGACCTCTCTGTGATATGCCTCTGTCTCCCCATTGTGCTGTGGGAAGGATAGGAGACCTGCCTCGTGGGGTTGTTGTGAGGGGAGACGTGAGTGACTAGTACATGCCAAGCACTTTTAACACAGCCCAGAACATAGAACAAATGTTGGCTGCTGTTGCTTTGTGGCTGTGGGCACAGTGATATTATTAGCTGGAAGAGCTCAAAATGAGATAGTAACTCATTCTGACCAACAGAATAAGCCCAAGAAAATGATTGATAATAACTGGCTTCTTTATTAATTGGTTTCTTGCTGAAGCTCAAAGGACTCAAATAAAAGCCGTCTACTAAAATAGCTTGAAGCAAGGCTTACAGTCTCCAAGGGCAGAAGAGCCTTGCAGTCTGTGTCTTGAAATTCGGCCCTTCCCTGGGAACCGGTTCTCAGGTGCCGTGGGCCTGACTGAGGAGAGAGAATACTGACTTCGCTGAAATCCATCCTTGAGGTCCCCTTAACTTCAAAAGCGGTTTTTGCGGGCTCGTTTTCCCGCTTTGGTCTGACGCCGAGATGTCCTCATTATCCGCTGTCACACTCAGTTGGCCTGATTGACCAGAACCTTTCCCCCCGTGTGTCTGAGCCGCTCCCCTCTGAGGGCGCTGCTCACGGGGTGGGGGTTAGAGGCCGCACCCTCCCTTCATCCAGTGCTGCTAAGTCGCTTGTTGCTGCTGATTCTAACACCAGAGCAGCTACAATTATGAAAGCTGTCCAGTGTGAACTTTGGCCTTCACAGAGGAGCTTATGGAAGTGGACTGATAATTCCCAGAGATCCCCACTCAACAGCCCTCGATAGATGTTGGTTGAATGCCTGAAATGTTGTTTGAAATTGAGGTTCATGGCCCCCCCGTTGTCTCCTCTGCCTTCCATCGCCCCACGTGTAGGAGCCTTCCTTCTCCCTTTTAAGCTCAAGCGAGCTAAAGCCGAGATCCAACCCTTTGCCTTCTCTTCAGCTGGCAGGGATGGGGTTAAGGCATGTTGGCAATTAATCCACCTTGGTTAGAGGCCTGCTTGTAAGGAGCTGGAGGAATGAATGGAATTTGAGGGGGAGGGGGAACGATACTCTGACCTCTGCAGGCCCATGGCCTTCATACAGCTCAAACAGCACCCCTGGTTCCCTTTCTTCTTCTGAACTAATAGAGCACCCCCAGATCACTTTGTTCCTCCACAGCCTCCCAGCCGTGGGAAGAACCTGGAAGCACGCTGGGGATCCTTGCGCTTCTCTGGCCAGTGTTGAATACGATGTATTTTTGCTCTCAGCTCTCAGCCTCTTGAACGTTTTCTTTGTTCCCCACCCCTGTCCCTCTCATCTGCACCACTGCCCTCCGCAAACCCCCCAGGTCCGAGTGCATCAACAAGTTCGCTTCCGTCTTTGGGACAATGCCTCTTAAGGTGGTGGAGCACCGAGCAGACCCCGTCCTGTACAAGGACGACTTTCCTGAGAAACTGAAGAGCTTCCCCAACATCGGCAGCTTGTGAAGCAGGCCGCTGGCGGAGGTCTCAACACGAATGCCCCACAGAGGAAGAGAACTCGGCCCCCCAACACTCTGACCCCCGGATTTCAGAGTGGAAGACTGGCACCTCCTCACCTGAAGAGCAGAGGCCCCAGGAGGACATCTGAGCACCTCTTGCATCCTCTGATGCTCTTAATTGGTTCTTTCTGAAAACTCTAGGTGGAAGCCTGTGGCAGGCTCCAGGGGAAGGCCAGATCAGGCTTTCTTTGTTTCCAGCTCCAGTACAATGATCTGAGAGGAACCGTCCCTGGCTCTAAGACTGCTGAGAAACCTCCAGCCCGTTTCAGGTCTGTGATACCATGTAAGAGCTACCTGTCTCTCACTTTTCGTAATGTCAAATCAGTGAGTTCTTCGGAGGACAAGCCACACCCAGAATTTGGTGCACAATCCAAGCATCTTAGTGGCATCTGACGCCTTGGGAGCACCAGCTGCTGAGTTGGAATCTATAAGTTCCATGAAACTCTTTGGTTTGGCTTTTGGATATGATTAAAATTATTTTTTATTCTGTTTTGTACTACATCTTAAATATTTGTTAGGGGAAGCACACTGATTAAAACCGCCCACCCTGGCCAGGCACCATAGTAACCATTTGCATGAGTTGTTTTATGACAGGAGATCCTGATAAGGAGTACGGAACTAATAAGCCACCACCAACCGGAAGAGTTCGGGAAAGGTCAAAAGGAAACACCGCGTGTCTGTCCACTTCCCAGAATCCCTCTTGCTAGCATCCATCTTGGCTGAGTGATGAGTGCGCCACCAGGAAAGACTCTGAATTAGAATGATTGGCCAAAGACTACCCGGAAATGAATCCCATCACCATAAAACCCAAGACTGCGAGCCATGCGGCAGAGCAGTTCTCCTGGGTTCCCTTACCTACTGCTCTCCACCCGGGTGCCCTTTCCCAATAAAATCTCGCTTTGTCAGCATGTGTCTCCTCAGACAATTCATTTCCGAGTGTTAGACAAGAGCCCAACTTCGGGCCCTGGAAGGGGTCCCCCTTCCTGCAACAAATGGCGACCACGAAGGGACATCTTCTTTGCTGAGACTGACATCCTGACCACTTGGGGTACTCAGGGGCCAGCTTGCCTGCCAATGGACCAGACCCAGCGGCCGCAACTGGGACCCTTTTGTCCCTGGTCTCCTCCTGACGCGGACAACTGGCCAGAGTGCCCCGACCGGTAAGAAACAAAAGACTTTATTGACCTCCCTCCCCTTCCCTCTCTCTTTCCTCTCCTCAGCCCTTCCTATCCTTCCCATTTTTCTAGTCCCCCGGTCCTGGACACAGGAATCTGGTCGAGGGCCTCAGCTTGAGCTGAGGATTGGAGACTGATCACCTCCTCTTGGCAGAGAACTCGAATTTTCTGGTCTGGTTTCTGGTAGGGCCGAGTTCCAGTCCTCCCTTTTCTGGAAGCCCAGGGAAAAGTCCCGTAACACCTGGGTGTCTGCAGGTGGCAGGAGAGGTCTGTAAGGCCACCCCTTTTGCCCCCCTTTCCCGCCTCCTCCCCCTTCTTTCAACCTGGCTTCCTTTCCTCCTTTTGAAATCTTTGAAGACATCTGAAGTTTTGTGTCTCTATAAAAGTTTTTCTGAGAGACTGTATTCTTGTATTTAAGAGAGTGTCTGATGAGGACTGCCAGGTTTATATGTGTGTGTTTTAACTCTGTTCTGTGTTGTGATTTGTGATGGCCATTTTGCTTTGTTTGGCTACCATTTAGACCTGCCACCATTTTGTTAGAGCTTGATTTTCTTTCCCTGTGCCTTGAGACCAGGGCTCTCAGGAACACTTATCTAGACCATCTCTAACTCCTGAGACTGAGAAAAAAAGAAAAAAGCCTTTAAAAATGTTATTTATTTCAGCTTTTTTTATAAACTAGTAAATTTTATATTGTAATATCTAATTCATGACCAAACTTAGAAAATGAAGCTAGATCTTGCAGTGTGTCTGTCTAAACATGTCTTGGTATGTTTTTGTCTCTGGGTAATATTTTTTAGGTTAATTTGTAAATGAGCTCTATTTAATTGGCTTAAAAAAGGTAAGCGCTTACAAATCAAATAATTCTAAATTAATAAATTCCAGGTTCAGGTGAACTGGGAAATATTCAGTATTAAATACCTGATTTAATGTTTTTTGTTGACCTATCTAATATAGACATATCTTAGAGTAATTAACATCAAGTAGAATATTTTCATTGTACCTAGGTTTAATATAAGTTAAATATTATACCTATTACAAGTTTGTCAACAAAGAAATTACCTCGAGTGAAAAAACTTCTAAATAATGTAAATGAGGTATGAGTTTATATATAAACTCTGTTAAGAATAATTATTCTTTAAAAATATCTGTCTACAATAGTCTCCCCAAATTGGTGTAACTTGAATTTCTAAGGGTTGTGCTAAACTAAGTATTAAAAGTCTATTAAATAATTAGGTCATTTCCAAATGATACAAGATTTTGAAACATTTACTACTAAACACTGATTTCCTTTTACAGAAAAACTAGAGATTTGGGACTATAAATAAATAATGTTTGATGCCATCCTAAAATGTTTTAAAAAAAGCAAGGGTTTTAGAAATTATCACTGGTATTTATGCTCACCAATCTATAAAATGCTAATATAAAAGTTAGCTCTTGGTTGCTAAAGGAAAGCAGGAAGTGTGCTTTCAGTAAAAAAAGAGTAAAAAAATACTAAAAAGAGTTATGCATGATCAAGATTTTCTAAAATTAGATTACAATTAGTTAAATAAATAGATTTTGTTAAAAATGACACGGTCATAAGAAAACTGGTTAGAGCCAATTAGGTCCAAGATGGCAGAGCTGACTTTCACTAGACCTTGAGCCTTGGTATTTGCGCCCATTGTGACATATCAACAAGCTAAATGATACACCCATCAACATTGACTGAATCTGACCAAATGTTCTAAAGCTTTTAATTGATCTTTTTGATAAAACTTCCTGAATCAAATTCTTTTGAAGTTTCTTTGACATCTAGCTAACTTTGGGGTGTTTCAGAGGGCCCCTGAAACATCCCAAAGAGAGATATTAAACTGTTTATTTGGTTGGTTAAATTACATGAAAAAGATTATCAAATGAGTAATAAATCCGCTCATGTTATAATGTATAAAAAGTTACTAATACAGGTATCCTAGAAATTATATAGAGTTCTTAACATTTTGATATGTCTTGGTGTTCTGATGAAAAACCTGATGACTTCACAAAAGTTAACAAAGGACTGAATGAACCAGCGAATATGCTTATAACTTTTATGGTTTCTATCTGAGAAATTACAGGTTTAAATTGTGTGTTTTCCGGGAATAGAAAAAACCTTCCTCTTAAACTAATTATAAAAATAATTTGGTAAAATTACACGTTATAAACAAGACAATTATATTTTCTCTCTGACTCCTCCAGAAATTTAAAACTCTTAAGTTTCCAGTAAGTTTATCAAATGAGCTAAAAAGGTTATCCACTAACAGGTACAAAAATCTCAAGGAATTTTTGAGACCTTAAAAAAAAAGAGTTCACCTAGGTTTGTTAGACAAAATCTGTGATAAGCCTTTGGTGTGAGTTTCCCAGTCCTGTTTTATATTAAAAGTTCAGTCTGAGATCCTATAAGTGTTTCAGCAAAATAAAAAGTCTATGATCAATTCTGTTATGTGATATTAATGTGAAAGTTTGTTTCTAAAGCGTATCTCAGTAATCTATCTTTGGACAAAAATCAGATGCCTCATGACCTACAACCAGGACTAGAAAAAGACATAATTTAAGAGACTGTCTCCAACCTGGATGGAAAGACTTTTTATCAGGTACTCTTAACTAGCTCATACACAATAAAACTGAAGGGAAATTAACTTTTAGATTAATTCCCACTTCCAAAGGCCCCTACACTGGATTGGTCTATAGAGAAGACAGCTGACCTGATCTCACCTTAAAATGATGCTCAAACAAGAAAAACTACAGTACACCAGGATGAGAAGACAACGACATCAGAGGTAGACAGCTTGTCCAAGATACTGGACCTGATTCGTATGATCGTTTATAGTGTTCTCTTGACTTCTTAGACCTTTGTATATAAATCAAATGCTTTTCTATCATAGGCCTGATACTATGCTAGTTTTAAAAATCAATCCAATTGTTGGGTTTGTGGCCAATTATCTGTGTCTAGCTCTGGGTTACTTTGGTAAATTTCTCTACTACAAGACTCTAACTGGTTGGCCCTGAGGAAATTTACTTGGAAAAATTATAGTCATATTCAAGTTACTGTGATACTACCAGACGGGATCCCCTCACTGGGCCAATTAATAATGCCTACTCTGACTCTGGCTATAAATTTGAGCCTTTTTCTATTCCTCAAGCTCAATCAGAGCAACAAAAAAAGTTTTAACAAAAGAAAAAGAAATCTCCCACAATTATGAGATAGATTTATATAGATAACACTATGGTATGGCTATGGTAATTTAGGTTTAAAGTCTCCTCTGTGTTAAAAACAATTAAATCATACTAAAGATAATCAGTCTAGTAATACTAGAAAACTGGGCTGTGTGCCTTATAGATGGTGGTGCCAATGTATAATTTCCCTGAAAGATAAAGATTTGTACAGAGTAGGCTAAGTCAGACGACCTGAGATATACTGGGCTACATCTTACAGAAGCTCTTAGGTCTTACTTGTGACTTTACTAATATTGCTGGCTACGTTTTTTGTATTTCACCTGTTTTACAGAATTGCTATTTCTTACAGTGCCAAATGTGTGACTGAGGCCTCTGATAGAATAATATATAGTTCCTTATGAAATCGATGATGATGACAGTGTAACTCTAGATATGAGAAAAAGCAACAAGAGGGAATGTTTTCCTGGACCAAGAGGCTAGTAAGACAGGTGGTCCAGAGAATTTTAGATACTGTTTTATGGCCTAATCCAGTAACAGCACATTGAGAGGCCGGTTGACAAAATCTTTGCCAAACCTGAGAATGGACATTCTCAGCACCATGGGATAAAATGGTCATGAAATGCCCCCCTCAAAGTCGTGGTCAAGTTTGTGAGCAAAAAGGGGCTTTGCCAACTGAAGATTGACACTTGCCATCTACATCTACAGCGAGTATATCATGGCCACTGCAACTGCTGACTTTCAACGGCCCTGAAAGGAGTTCAGGGTGAGATCAAGAATGAGGTGTTCCATGCTCTGGGAAAAACTGGCAGAACAGGCCTTCAGATAGATCTTTTCAAGAGATTTTATGAGTCCCAATTCTTGCATCTTCTCATACCTAGAGAAACACTGACATCATTAATGGTGCCATCTGCTTTGGCTATTAAAGAAAAAATTTTACAATTAAAAGTCAAAATAGAGTACTCAGTTATGGTTCAGACATCCTGGGAAATAACCAGGTGTTACTATGGGTGTAATTTCAGATTAGACATTGTATTGCTAAACACTTGAGTTTTCTGAGTCGTGTCAGGCTTAGATGCCACCATTCTCAAAACAATGTCTGCTGGAAGCTAGTAACTTCTACCTCACTTTTTATAAAACTAGGCAACTGGCCACCTGGCTACAAGTCTCCCTGAAGTGCCAGGTCCAGACTGGATTTCAGGTCTGTTCTTCTAAAAGAAAGAGATTTACTTTGTCTATTAAAACTCCAGTTATCCCTTCTCTAGCTATTACTAACTGGGTATGTTACAACAAAATGGCAGACCAAGGGATTGAGACTTTAATCATACAAGGCTCAGATCTAAGACTTGGAGCTCAGGAATACTTCCAATTCAGTGTCTCTTCTCCAAGCTGAGGCGGTCCTATGCCCCATTTTGACAAAAAGTTATCACAGTCATAGTTGCCCTGTTCCCTAAATAAAACTGAACAGGACTCTGCGGGGTGGTGACTCTGGAGTACAGATCTGCTGTACTGTAAAATATAGGCTTTATTCAGCCTCCTTGACCTTCCCTGAGTTCCAAAGGGTAGATTCAAACAATTGCCAATCAGAGAAGGAAAAAAATACAGAAACAGAGGGGAAACAATCAAATGGTGGTACAGCCTTGAGACGGGTCCTGGTTCCTACTCAAAAAAAAAAAAAAAAAAAAATATGCATAACAATGTCTTTTGAGTTCTACAGAACTAGAGCCCCCACCCAGGTGGAAGATGGTAACTTCAGACTAAACATAAGATTCTTAGAACACAGCTCTGTTGCTTGACCACCAGCCAATCATCCCAGCAGTGCCTCCTGTTTCTGGGGACCAGTGATGACCATCCTGTTAGGTCTCCTGTTTGGCCCCTGTCTATTTTACCTCTGAGAGGCGCTGACAGTTTCAAACTAAGTTGCTGTTATTACAAGAATAAAAGCTGGTTTCAGATATAAAATACCCCAACTTAGGTCAGGTATATAGAGACTTCTGCTCTGCTAGGCAGGCCTACACCC
This sequence comes from Cervus elaphus, assembly GCF_910594005.1. Classification (NCBI taxonomy): domain Eukaryota; kingdom Metazoa; phylum Chordata; class Mammalia; order Artiodactyla; family Cervidae; genus Cervus; species Cervus elaphus. Next base: position 87,049,836 of record NC_057815.1, read on the forward strand.
AGGCACAGCAGGAAGAAGTTACAGAAGAAAGAGACCTCCGCCCCAATTCCCAAGAAGCATCTTGAGTATGAAGTCTCTCAGGGGGGAGTTGTTAGGGGAAGCACACTGATTGAAACCGCCCACCCTGGCCAGGCACCATAGTAACTATTTGCATGAGTTGTTTTATGACAGGAGATCCTGATAAGGAATACGGAACTAATAAGCCACCACCAACCGGAAGAGTTCGGGAAAGGTCAAAAGGAAACACCGCGTGTCTGTCCACTTCCCAGAATCCCTCTTGCTAGCATCCATCTTGGCTGAGCGATGCGTGCGCCACCAGGAAAGACTCTGAATTAGAATGATTGGCCAAAGACTACCCGGAAATGAATCCCATCACCATAAAACCCAAGACTGCGAGCCATGCGGCAGAGCAGTTCTCCTGGGTTCCCTTACCTACTGCTCTCCACCCGGGTGCCCTTTCCCAATAAAATCTCGCTTTGTCAGCATGTGTCTCCTCAGACAATTCATTTCCGAGTGTTAGACAAGAGCCCAACTTCGGGCCCTTTAAGGGGTCCCCCTTCCTGCAACATATTGATTATGGAAATTTGTTTTTGTGCGTGTGTAACTTACATCTTCTGACCTCAACTCCAGCCTCCTTCCCAGGTCTGGGAAGACAGTGGGCCAGGAGGTGTATCTGGTGCCATGTGTATCCAGCAGAGAAGAGCCTCCAACTACAAACATTCATGGAGACAATGTGTCCCCAGACCTACAAAGGAGTCTCTGTGCTGGCTGATTAGCTCTAGATATTCTTGGGGGAAAACAGAGGGCCTCTCATTCGGCCATACGCCGAGTCGCTCTGCTAGTACCATGTTGTAAAACTGAGGGAGCTGTGACCCTCACCCCAAGGGGATGCCAAAGTCTCCCTCATCCTTTTGGTATAAACCTAACGTTAGCCAGGGAGGCTCTGGCTAGTGTTAAATGCTGCTATAACAACTGCTTTGTGAGAGTTGCCGGTATATTTAAATCGTTACATTTCAGCATTTAGTAATACTGCACATGTGTGAATTATACCTCTTTAAGCTCAGTTGATGAACAAATCTACTCTGGCAAATGTTAGATGTTAAGGATTCGAAACAGATTTATCTGACTCTAATATTAAGATTAGCCACAGTTTGGGCTTTAGCCATAACATATGTCCCCAGAACACAAAATACATAACAATTTACTTGGAATATGGATATAATTACTGCAACTTAGTTCTGTGCCAGTCCAAGTCACTAAACCACCACTCATTGTTCTGTTGAGTGACATGGAGGTGAGCTGGTCTCATGCTGGTGTTTTCAGACTTGCAGTTTTAACAAGAATCACTTCAGATGTGTTCCCATGGACTCTGAGAGGCCAAAGAAAACTTTCAGAAGTAGCACAATTGAAAGTGGAAATCTCGAGTCTGATCTTTCATATCTAGGCCTGGTGGGATGGCGAGCTTGGCAGAAGGGATGAGATAGCATCTCCAGGTCATTCATTTGGCAGTCGCAGACACTGGAGCCGTGATGTATTCATGTGTTGCCGCTGTGAACACCAGTGCTTAATCAATACTTTTGATTTGAGTAATTATATCCTAGTCAGCAGGGGAGATGGGAAGGCATTTTGGCCTCATAGTCATAGTACTGGGGGTGATACGATAGAAACCAAGAGAAAGGGGTTTTCTCTTGTCACCCAGATACCAGTAGCTGACACAGCGAGCACCTGTGACCATCCTAGGGGCACCCTTGCTTGTTTTCCGAGGTTTGGGGCAAGTGGAAGGGGAGGGGGGCCTCACATTTAAATTCTAGCTAAAATCTAAGAACTGTGCTAACATTACATAACGTGTTACACATGTTAATGTACACCCTCAGTATACATTAATAGCACTCTGCTCTTTTCAGATGACTGACTGCAGTACATTAGTGGCTAATTTCTAAGCCAGTTCTCCCTCTCCAAAGGGGTATCTTTCCTTCTCCTCCTTCCCTCCCTCCTCTCCCCCTCTCTTTATTATTCCTTTGATTCTGGAAGAGAAATGCTTCAGTAGCAGGTCATTGGGAGCCCAAGGGGACTGAGTCAGTGGACCTTTATCACCTTCTTAGAAGACATTGGTCTTCTAAGGGCATTAAAACTCCCTTTCAAGTACCTAACTACCCCAAGAAATATTGGGGGTTAGATTTTGCACCATAGCATACAATTTTTTTTTTTTAATTATAGAATAAATATTACATCCTAGGCACTGGAAGCAAACCTCAAAGCTTCTGTCCTAGGAAAAGACAGAGGGTGCAGGTCACAGGGGAAAATTCAGGACAGGAATATAGCAAGTGCTCATGATTCATGGATTCGGAGGGGACTGGGAGCTCCACCCCTGTCCTGTGTTGATGTATTTCTGAGCTGCTCACCAGCAAGCCTCACCCGTAAGCTTGGGCCAGGATCATCTGCCCTTGGGATGCCATAGGTTCTGGTTTCAGAAGCGGAACAATAATGCTAATTAAAATGTCATGTTCTGGCCTACAACAGACAACAGCTGGTTTTAGATTAAGAAATCTTTTTTAAGGAATTGCATCGTACTGACCTGCACTGACGATGAACCTCAGCTGGCCCTGACCTTGGCCCAAATGTGTGTACTAAGTCACTGGCCTTTGCCCCCAGGGACCTAACTGGGATGGGCCGGCCTGCTTGAAATGCCAGTGTTGAGTGTTGTGTGCTCAGTCGTGTCCAACTTGTTGAGACCCCGTGGACTGTAGCTCACTAGGCTCCTCTGTCTGTGGGATTATCCAGGCAAGAATACTGGAGTGGGTTGCCATTTCCTTCTCCAAATGCCAAAGTTGGAAACCCTTTTTTGCTGGTTAAGTTTAGGTAGCTGTTCATATTCTTATCTGATGTATTTTAGCAAAGCTCACACATGTTTAGGCAAAAACCTCCTTTTCTGGGAAAATTAAAGAGGAAAATATCCACTTTTGTCCTCAGAATCTCTGGTTCTTTCCTGTAAATGATGCTATTCTGTCTCTTCTTCTTACTCGGCATCATGAAGGTCAGGACTCTGGCTTCTCTGCCGCACCTTATGTGCTTCCAGCTTGTGGTTTTTAGAAGTTTCTCTGCTGCCTCTGGAAAGAGTGACCATCATCCTGGCCCATGCTGACCAGGACTGGGAGCTGGAAGAAGCCAGCAGCCTCTGTGCTCTCACTTGCCAAAGCGTGGCTGGTAGCTCTCTGATCCGGCTTCCTCCTGGGACAGTCTTTGGAGGATCCTTGCCACTGAAAGGCCACAGGCTTCTGCCCACGAAATCTCAAGGTCTGATTGCTGGGCTCAAGTCCAAGACCCCTTGGTGGTAGAATTGAAGAAGTCGATGAAGCAGAGTCCGGGTTGGGAAGTGGTTCACTCCTGGGGGGACTCTTCCTGGCTCTCCAATCACAGGATCGCAGAGGAATCCAGCCAAGAGGGCAGAGGTTTCGAAGGTTCCCCATGGGCTAGCTTCCTTGAGCCTGCTGGGTTTCCTCGCTCTCCCAGGGGCGTCTCCAGGGTAAGCTGTTTTCTCCAGTTCTGTCGGCCGTCTTCTGATGCAGCAGCCGAAGCCGCAGCACGCCGTTCCCTGAGGAGCCCTGGCTCGGGGAGGCAGAGGCAGAGAACGCCCAACTGGCCCCACGCCCCTTCAGCCACTTCCCGAGGAGCCGTCCCGGTGGAAGTGCCAACTGGATTGGCAGGCGGCGGCCGTCCAGGGAGGCTCTGGAAGAGACTTGAGCTTTCCATTGAGGGCCCAGAGGCATGTGAACCCTGGAGGCTGGCTGCTCACCTCACCCCAGAGCTCTGTCCCAAGCCCCAGGGCTCCCATGCTAGGCCAGTGTTCGCTTCTAAATGAAACGGGGGGGCAGCTTTTGGCCCCACTCTGCCACCCAGGCCTGGTGGGATGATCTGAACCGGTTTCACTGAGCTGCTCCTAACAGAGGACAGTGAGGCAGGCTGGATTCTGCTCTCATTTGTAAGATTTTTCCCCTCTCCTAAGCTAAGGGCTTCCCTGGTGGCTCAGTGGTAAAGAATCCAACTGCAATGAAGGAGACGCGGGTTCAATCCCCTGGGTCAGGAAGATCCCCCTGGAGAAGGGAATTCCAACCCACTCCAGTATTCTTGCCTGGGGAATTCCATGGACAGAGGAGCCTGGCGAGCTACAATCCATGGGGTCGCAGAGAGTTGGACATGACTTAGCAACTAAACAGCAGCGACATCATCCTAAACGAAACTCACAGCCTCTCTTCCACCTCCATTAAATAGACTGTCAGGGCTCCCCAGCCTCAGGCTTTGTGATGTCCCAGGTTCCCTGGGACAGGGTGTGGTCTGTCTAGGCAACCTTCTGCAATAGCTTTTTCATGTCCGGCTCACCACTGCTTGCAACACAGGGCAGGTGACGGGGCAGCTTGCCCCCTCTCCCAGCTTTCCAGGCATCTTTCCTTGTCAAGAAATTGTTGAGTCACCCACCTCCATGTCTGGCATCTCAAATTTACAGCCTTTGTGGGGTAGAGTTTTTTCCTTTCTTCTGCTCCCAACTGGTTGAGCCTCTGGTTGCACTACTTCACAGCCTCCCTGAAGGGCACCAGAGCCATCAGGCAGAGATGAGGAAAGGGAAGGATGTCTGGGTGCCACTCGAGAGGTACCAGGCAGCTATGTCTGATAAGAGGTTTCCCCTGCAAAGCACCAGCTCACTCGTAGCATCTCAGGAGCTGCCCTTGGAGTGACAGCTGCCAGCAGAGCTGGAATTGGAATCTGTGTGTCTTGGACCCAAGCCTCCAGCCACTCCATCCACCCTCAGAGCCTTCCCTTCATAGTGTATCAATGTGAGCTCTTATTTACAGCCGCCAACTCCTATCATTAACTACTACGCCCAAGAAGAAGCTCAAAGAATGTCTAGATTTCTGGTAATCACAGCTTTAAGAACAACCAACTGGTTACTGACCAAGATGAGGGAATAATTCAGCCATTCAGTTTTCTAATTGTTCATTCATTCATCAAAATGTACTCTTTGCCAGAACCTGTGCTGCATCTGAGACAGAGTGGAATCAGTGGAATAAGACACAGTCTTGACCTCCAGGAACTTGGGCTCCAGTGAGAGTTCTTGGCTCTGTAAGATGGTGTGGAGCCCATCAGAGGCCTAGGACTCCACACACACACGTTTTAGTCCTGACTGTACAGGAAGATTCCATTTCGTGAACACCATCTTCACTGGTGCCCGGAGGAGGCGAGGATTGTTGTTTCCCGTTCTCATAGCGCCTTCCTTTGAGTTGAACCCTGGCCTTCCTTGGCTTTGAGGGACTCCATTCCCTCGCCTTAGTTCCCTCAGCCAGAAATTGAAGATGGCAAGAGCGCTTCGACCTGGGTGGGTGAGATGCAGTGATGTATCAGATCTCTTCCCCCTCTTTACCCAGAGCCCTTGCCAGATTGTACCTGGTGATGCTGGCAGCCAGCCCTCTTCCGGCCCCTATTTCTGCTCACCCTGTTACCAGAGAGCCTGGGAGTCTGGATCCTATCTGGCCCCGTCAGGGTAGATTACCAAATGAGTGGTTCTTTTGCCCCAGTGCCTTTCCTGTGCTATAAATAAGCCCCATGTTTATTTTCTAATGTTATTGAAATGAGCACTTGGGATTTGGGCCTCTTGACTAGTCCGGAGAGCGTCCACCCGGGGCCTGGTGAGAGCCCTGCGTGGCTGGCTGCTGTCTGAAGCTATTTGGAGTCCTCCCCCTGTGTTGTGGACGTGGCTTCATTTCAATAGTAAGGGCTGAATGCAGCCCTGTATCTGCTGATTTTCAGGTTTCAGCTTTCTGCCAGCCTCACTGCCTGCTTAGAAGTAAAGCTGTGTTTCTCATTAAGGGGATAACAGCCACAATTGAGATAATTAACGAAAATTGTGTATTGGTGGCAGCAGGTCCTATAGGATTTCCAATAGTCTACTTAGTAGATCCTGAGGGGCTTTACCTTCATCTCCTCCCTCTGCCTGTCCTGTGCCCAATCTCTGTTCTTGTTTTCTGGACATAGTCCCAGTAATTTCTCTCCATACAGCCTTGTTCTTATCAGCAGTTTGGTTTGATATATTGACAACCTGACTAAATGAAGATTTCGTTAACTGCATCTTCTCCAAGACACAGAAGATGCAAGGATTTCCCCCCCTCCCTTCCCATAGTATCTCCCGTTTGCTGGTTGTAACTTGGCCCTGTTTAAAAAGTTATAAGAGGAATATCTATTAATAACAGATAGATGCTCTATTCAGTACTATGGCTGTGCCATCCCATGGGACAGTGCTGAGACAGAATGGAAACATCTGACAGCCCAATGCAATGTTTTATATGCTATGTGGGTGTCTAGGAACTAGGAAGTGTTCCAAATTAGGATTTCCTCAGGAGTGGTTTCTAGCTCCTTCAGGCTTTGATGATGCATCAAAAGTATCCAATGAGACTGAGCAGGACACAGCATTGTCTATCAGAACTTGGGCTAAAGATCATTATCTACTGCTCAGGAGGGATTATTCTGATAAGTCACTAAGTAGAGAAATGTTTACGTGAACAAACCAGAACCTATAGCCTATTATTGAACAGTTACATCTAACAACCAGATTTAATTCACTTTCAGACATGGGACCAGAAGAAAGTGAATTTTCACTCATTTGATTTTAGTCTACTGACTCCTAAAGATTCTTTTCCCTTAAAAAGTACAACGTCTTTTGTGATGGATTCACATTTATTGAGCACTTACTATGTGCCAGATACTGTTCTCAATTATGAAGATGCTGCATTGAACAAAGTGCCTACTCCCGCTAAGTGTACATTCTAAGAAGGAAGACAACCAAAAAAAGTAAGTGAATACAATTTCAAATGTTAAAAAAAAAATGCTATGAGGAGAACAAAGCATAGTAAGGGGAGATGGTTAGTGACTTGGGCATGAGGAGATATTTAAGATGAGTTGGTCAGAAGTGACATTTAAACACAGATCTCAGTGTTGAGAAGGAGTGGAGACAGAGGGATGAGCTAGCATAAAAGTCCCTCAGGCAGGAAAAACCTCAGCTTGTTTTAAGAACAGCAGGAACTCCTGTGTGGCTGCAGTGTATTGGGTATGGAGAGCAGGGTAGGGATGATGCCAGAAAAAGTAAGTCAGGGCCAAACTGTGTTGGGATCATGCCGGACTAAAGGGTTCTGGATTTTTACTGTGAGTGTGATGGGAAGACACGGGGAGGTTTTAAGCAGGGGATTGGCATCCGAATGGGGTTTTTGTCTGAAGAGTCATTTCAGCTATTATGTGGAGGAGAGGCAGTAGAGAACGAGAATGGAGGAAAGGAAAGCAAGAGGCTGTGTGGAGGGGGGCAACTGAGAGATGAGAGTGGCTTCGTTAGACTAGGGTGGTGGCAACAGAGATAGTGAGGCGTTATCCTGGGGGCAGAATCTGTTGGACTCACTAATGATTTGGTTATAGGAGGTGAAAACAGGATTCACAGCTAGCTACTAGGTTTTTGTTGTAGCTGAGTGACACAGTTAAGGGAAATAGGGCAGGCTGGGCGGGGAAGGGCAGAGAAGCGTGAGGGGCCATCGAGAGCCCCACTGGGAGGGGTTCAGTTTGCGATGTCTCTTGGTCATCTAGTGGTAGTGCTGGGTAAGATGTTAGGTATCTAGAGCTTAAGGGGAGAGTTAAAACTGAACATACAGATGGGATTTAAAACCACAGGACTAGATGAGACTGCCCAGAGAGTCGGACTATGTAGAGAAAAGAGGACTGTGGCCTGATTTACAGGTAGAGAAGAAAAGAGGAGCCAGAAAAGGAGATTGAGGAGCTGCCAGTGGCTGAGGAAGAAAACCAGGAAGATGTCTGTAAGACAGACTGTGATGAATTAGAGATACATACTCTAAACCCTGAAGTAATGGCTAAAAACATTTTAAAAGGAGGCGTAGCTAATAAGGCAATATTGGAGACAGAATATGATAAAAATATTCAGTCAAAAAAAATTGATTGAAGAAAAGGAAACAAAGAACAGATGGGACACAAAAAAGTAGGGCACTAGACTTAAACTCTACGTATTAATAAGTAAGTAAGGGTTAGTCACTCAGTCGTGCCCGACTCTTTGCGACCCCATGGACTGCAGCCCACCAGGCTCCTCTGTCCATGAGACTTTCCAGGCAAGGATACTGGAGTGGGTTGCCATTTCCTTCTCCAGGGGATCTACCCAACACATATTAATGTCATTATTAATATGTTAACTAAGGGCTACAAGGGCTTCGTAACCCTTAATTAACATATTAATAATGACATTAAATGTAAATGATTAAACGTTATAATTAAAGGAAAGAGATTTTCATTCTGAATTAAACATCAAGGGCAATCATATGCCATCTATGAGTAAAGCACTATAAAATACAGTTGAAGTAAAAGAGTAGAAGAAATTATACTAGACAAATATGAATCACAAGAAACTGGAAGTGATTTCATCAATAAAGGACAAAATAAACTTCAGTAACATTCCCAGGGAGAAAGAGGAATAATTCATAATGGTAAAGGTGTCAGTTCATTAAGAAGACATAACAGGTAATTCTAAGTAATATAGGCACTGAATAATAATGCTTAAAAATATATGAAGCAAAATTGACAACTGAAAATGAAATAGAAAATCCACAATTACATTTGGATATCTCAGCACTCCCCTCTTAGTAACTGATAGAACAAGTTGATAGAAAAATCAGAAAGACAGAGATGATCTGGATAATGCTATCAACCATTTTTGCCTAATTGATAGTTATGGAACACTTTACCCACCAATAGCTGAATAGATATTCTTCTCAGGTGCACATACAATGTTCAGCACCTGTGTGTGGCACCATAAAAAGTCTCAGTTTTAGAGGAAATGAAAATACAAGTATGTTCTCTGACCAAAATGGAATTAAATCAATAACTGATATCTGGGGGAAATCCCTAATAGAAATTAAATAACATATTTCTAAATGCATGGGTTAATAAAGACACAAAGCAAATTAGAATGTAGTTTCTGGTTAATGAAAATGAAAACGTACCCAAATGTGTCAGGTGGAGTACTTGGAGATCTATACTTGAAGTGCTGGTGTTAGAAGAGAAGAAAACTAAAACTAATTATGTAAACTACTACCTTAAAAAAATTGAAAACAGGGACTTCCCTGGTGTCCAGCGGCTAAGACTCTGCACTCCCAGTGCGGGAGACCCGGGTTTGATCCCTGGTCAGGGAACTAGATCCCACATGCTGCAACAAAGACCCAACTCACCCAAATAAATAAATATTTTTAAAAAAAATTGAAAACAGCAAATTAAATGCAAAGTAAGTGGAAGAAAGAATAAAGATAAGCTTGGAAATAAGTAGAAGATGGACAAGCAATGGAGACTCAAACAAAAGCTGGTTCTTTGAAAAGACCAATAAATACTTTAGACTGTTCAAGGAAAAGAAAAGAATATATAAATTACCAGTATCACAAATCAAACAGGGAGCATTGGTACAGATTTTAAAAATATTAGAAGTGAAATAAATACATATGAAAACTTTATACTGATAAAATCTACAACATAGATGAAATAGACGCAAACTTTGAAAGACACGAAGTGATGAAAACTACCTCAAGAAGAAATAGAAAATCTAAATAGCCATATCCATTAAAGCAGTCAAATTTGTAATGTAAAACTTCACACAAAGAAAAACCTAAATCCACATAGTTCTACTGGCAAATCATATCAAATAATTAAGAAATAGCACCAATCTTACACAAACTCTTTTCAGAAAATAGAAGAGATGTGTCCCAGCTCATTTTATGTGGCCATTATTATCCTATTATGAAAACCAGACAAAAAATGTTACGGGAAAACCGCAGACCAAAAGCCCTGCTGAGCATACACACAAAGTTCTTTTTAAAAATTAGCAGGCCAAATCAACATACAAAAAAATAATACAACATGGCTGAAGAATATAAAGTTTGTCTAACATTTGAAAATGTAATTCACAGTAGGAATAGAATAAAGGAGAATAATCATATGATTATCTCAATAGTTACAGAAAAGGTATTTGACAAAATTCAACATCCATTAATCTGTTTTTTTAAAAAAAGAAAAACAAAAAAAACCAGAAAACATATATCCACACAAAGACTTGTACACAGATGCTCACGACAGGTTTGTTCATGATAGCCAAAACCTGGAAAAAACTCAAACAGCAAATAAATGCATAGATAAATAGTGGTATATCCATACGATGGAATACATCTAAGCAATAAAGATAATGAACTACTGAGACACACAACATGGATGTGTTTCCAAAATAGGTGAGCAAGTAAGCCAGACACAAAAGAGTATGTACTTTACATACATACTATACGTACATACAGGGTTTCCCTGGTGAGTCAGGGAAGGGCGCAATTCACCCTCAATTGTTCAGTCTTATACAGTAGGCAGGACTATTAGGGACTTATATCCTCTATTAGTTTGATTATAAGCTCCTTGAAGGCAGAAAAGGTTTCTTTACCTATTTATCTGTATTATCTGGTATAGTATTACAGCAAGCATTTAATAAATGTCAGCTGGATGGCTGGCAAATCTGTATTCCACATTAAAACATGATAGAAAACACTAAACTGAGGCAACAGAACTGGAAGCAGGGGTAAGGATCTGCCTGCAATGCAGGAGACACAGGTTCAATCACTGGATCAGGAAGATCCCCTGGAGGAGGGCATGGCAATTTCAGTATTCTTACCTGGAGAATCCCGGGATTGAGGAGCCTGGTGGGCTACAGTCCATGGGGTTGCAGAGAGTTAGACATGATTAAAGCAGCTGAGCACATACATACATACAAACAAAAATACAATCCACTTATCATTATAAGGTTTACAACAGGCAAAACTAGAGGGACAGAAGGGAGATCCACATTGTCTGTGGCTGGGGATTGCCTGGGATAAAGGCTCAAGGGAACTTTTGGGAGTGAGGAAGTTTTATATTTTGATCCTGGTGATGGTTACTTGCATATATATATATATATATATATTTGTCTAAACTCATCTAACTCTACATGCAAAGTTGATGTGTTCTTATGTAAGTAATACCTCAATAAATATGATTAGTTTTTCAATGGTAGTCAAAAACTGTCATCTTTTACAGTTCCTTTGCTTTGTCATGGACCAGCATTCCTTTTCCCTCCTTTACCTGGATGTTCGCTTAGGGCCTCAGGGTCCAAGCTGCCTCCGGTTCTGTTGCCTCAGTTTAGTGTTTTCTATCGTGTTTTGATGTGGAATGCAGATTTGCCAGCCATCCAGCTGATATTTATTAAATGCTTGCTGTAATACTCTACCAAATATTGCAGATAAATAGGTGAAGAAGCCTTTTCTGCCTTTGAGGAGCTTATAATCAAACTAATACAGGAGATAAGTCCCTAATTGTCCTGTCTACTCTGTAAGACTGAACAATTGAGGGTGAATTGCACACATTCCCTGCTGTGGAAGGAGTGTGCGATCAGTTCTGACTTGGTGAAAGGGTGAGACCTGAGGTGGGCTTTGGAGAATTCATTGGTAGAGATGGGCACTACATGGATAGGGGTGTGCTGGGAGGTTGGGTGGCCACTTTGACCTGAGGGGAGTGTAAGGAAAGAAGAAGATGAGAAAGTATACTGATGTCCTAGATGTGTAGGAGCACTAACTCCAGGTTGGGACTTTAGGAATTATGACGCTGGATAGGGGTTTAGGGCTAGACAAAAGAGCTAAAATGTTTGTGGGCAGTGTGACGGCTTTGCAGATGATTGTTCTGGTTGGGAGGGTGATCAGAGACATCACCACTTTGGCATCAGCACAGACGAGGGGGTGGAGCAGAGAGGGACCAGGAATGGGATGTAATTACTAGCAGTAGCCTAGGTGATAGGTGACAAGGAACTGAGCCCAGTGGTTGCTGGACTCATTTGGGAACTTGCTGGGACCTGTTGAGATGCTTTGGGATATGAGGTTGAGAAGAGCAACCACTTCACCCATTTAACACATGCCAGCCAGTCTTCCTGTTACAGACTAAATTATATCCTCCATAAAACTCAAATATAGAAGCCCTAACCCCCAGTGCGACTGGATGAGGAGATAGGGCCTATGTGGAGGTAGTAGCGTTTAAGTGAGATCATAAGGGTGAGATCTTAATTCATTAGGACTGGTGTCCTCAGAAGAAAAGGAAGAAACAGCAGAGCTCTCTTTCTGCATGAGCAAAGACCATGTAAGGACACAGTGAGAAGGTGGCCATCTACAAGCCAGGAAGAGAGGCCTCCCTGGAAACCAAATCTGCAGGCACAGTGGTCAGGGCTTCTAGCTTCCTGGAACTGTGAGAAAATAAATGCCTGTAATTTAAGCCACCCAGTGTGCGCTCTTTTGTTACAACAGCCCAGACAGACCAATACACTGCTCACCACCAGATTCCTCACCACCCACCTTCCCAATTCCCATAAATAGAAGATTGAGGGTCCCTGGTGCTTTATATTCTGATGACATACTTTTGTGAAACAGTACCCCAATCTCTGGCTTCCTTAACCCCATTGGCCCTTCCCAACTGTCAGAGTGTGTAATCCCTCCTGTCTCTACAGCTCTTAATTATTTCCAAGTATTTTAACTCTTTTGGATTTTATAACCACTTGTCTCACTTCCTATGACATAAGCAGGCAGGAGTTGGTTTGACCCCATTTTACAGATGAAGAAATTGAAAATCGGGATTTTCGTGGCTTGACTGAGATAACCAAGTGGAGTTGCAAAGTCAGCCCGTTAAATCCAGCTCTCTCACTTCACTGCACGGCTTCCTGGCCTGTGCTTTTCTATGCCTTCGTCTGGAGAGAGCTTTCTGTTCAAATCTATCTTGGAGAGGAGATGTGGGCTGCCTTTGGGCTTCATTCTTCCCTTCCTTCCCTTGTCCTCCCAGCATGCACGCATCTGCGCGCACGCGCGCGCGCGCGCACACACACACACACACACACACACACACACACACACATGCATTTATTTTCATTCTCTCTCCATAGTGTAGCTCGGCCGTAATGTCATAGCAACAAGGAGCTCCTCCTTTTCCCGCAGAGCCTAACCGTGACAGATCCACTGTGGGTAGAGGACAAAGAAGGGATGGGCAGGGGGCTTGCGATGCAACCAAAAGAGAAATCTTGGAAGGTGTGGCAAGAACACTGTAGCCCCTGGGCTGTCTGAACCGCATCCTGGCCAGGGCTCTGGGGGGCATCTTGTGCGGGCCCCACAGTGGGTTTGCTCCCACTAACAGTTAAGGCAGCACCTTAACACATGGTGTGCACATGGTCATAAACCGAAGCTCCTTTCGGAAGTTTGCCCTTCCTCAAGGCTGTTGGTCTGTGTTGAGCTAAAAAAAGAAAATCTGTTTGGAATCACAGAATTCCTGGGAACATGTCAACTCTCACACCCCATTGTCTCTGGAGCTGGCATGCATCTTCTCACTTCTGAGCCCTGTTTTGGGGGACGGGCTGTTTGCGGAGGGCCTATTGTTCCTGAGCAGCTGAGCATGCAAGTCTGGGCCTGTGTGTGTGTGTGGAGAGAGACCACCACTACTGCATCACCCCCCACCAGCCAAATCAAGGATTTCTGCTGAATCACAGACCAGCCCTCTTGTGGCGCCCTGAGGTTGGTAATTGTTCTTGTAGCAAAGACCTGGGACAATGGGATTGGTGAGAAAATTTCTCTGGGGGTTGAAGCAGAGTGGAGGTGGGGAAGTTTTAGAGCATGAAGATTGTCAAGGGATGACATGGGGAAAAGCAGGCCTTGAGCCCAAGGATAAATGGGAAAACCTCAGAGATGAGCACTCTCAGATTACAACACCTGGCCATCTTGAGGAGATGCCTCATGCTGCCCAAACCCCAAGAACCCTAAAGAGGTTAGGCTTCCTGTCCTGACCTTGGCTCATCGGGGATGCATATGACCCCTGGAAGAACAGGATGGACAGAGCCCACAGTCAAGTGGAGGCTGTGAGTTCACACCAGGCTCATCTCTAGCCTTCCTCTTCCCATCCTGAACCAAAAACAGAGCCTCTCCTCATTCCTACCTTTCCATTCATTCTCCCAATGAATTACAGTTACTGAACGTACAAATTTTCTGAAGGATTCATTCACGAACAGAATTGGCCTGTCTTTTCTTGGCACTTGGAAGGCAGCTAGGGCAGTTAGACAGATACCTAGGTAACTCACACGGTCTCATATCCTAAGATACTATTATAAACAGTTCTGTGGGAGCATGGAGCCACAACCACTGGCCTGGGGGTGGAAGTTGGGACGGGGCATAGAATTAAGGAAGACCTTCCCATAGGACATTCTTATTAGGAGGAAGCCATAGAGGATGACCAGGAATCCTCCTGGTAGTGTGGGCTGGTGACAGGGCACAGGCATTCTAAGGAAACAGATGGCAAGGCTACCACTGTAACCAAGTGAAAGGCCCCAGATGGTTTGGGGGGTGGGCAATGAGTGGTCCTGGCAGCCAGATAGGGAAGGACTGAGCCACAGTCAATGTTCAAGGAAGCCCTGCTGACAGGGGAGTGTCCTCCCCAGCGATGCTCCTCGGAGGCACAAATCCCAGGAATGGGGTACTTGAGTCACCAGCGAGGACCAGATGACCCAGTAGCCATCCTGCCCTTTGGCGGTAGCACTCATCTGGACTCCAGATACTGTTGGGGTTGCTAAGCAAGGATTGCAGGCAGGCAGCTTCCCACGCACAAGGCATTTCTCCCTCTGCTTCCATCCCCACCTTGGGACTTGCCGGTGACTCGGTGTGGAGAGTCCAAGAGCTGCCATGACCCTATCAGATGGCAAGGGTCTTTTTTAAAAAACAAGTTCCTAGTTCAAGCCAACCTAAAGCCATCTGGGTCTATAAATGAATGAAAACTTACCCTAGAGTTACGGTTGCAGGAAGGGGCACCCCTTCCAGGGCCCGAGAGTGGGCTCTTGTCTAACACTCGGAAATGTATTATCCAAGGAGACACATGTGCAGACAAAGCAAGAGACTTTATTGGGACGGGACACCCAGGTGGAGAGCAGGAGCGTAAGGGAACCCAGGAGAACTGCTCTGCCACGCGGCTTGCTGTCTCGGGTTTTATGGTGATGGGATTAGTTTCCAGGTTGTCTTCGGCCAATCGTTCTGACTCAGGGTCCTTCCTGGTGGTGCATGCATTGTTCAGCCAAGCTGGATGCCAGTGAGGAGGATTCTGGGCGGTGGTAGAACACGGGGCAGCTCCTTTTGACCTTTCCAGAACTCTTGCAGTTGGTGGTGGCCTGTTAGTTCCATGTTCCTTACTAGGACCTCCTGTCCTAAAGTAACTCATGCAGATGGTTACTGTGATTCCTGGCCAGGGTGGGCGGTTTCAGTCAGAGTGCTTCCCCTAACATGGCTCCAGAAAAGCAGCATTTGCATAGTCAGAAGGAGACAATGAAAAAGAGCTTCATGTCAGACTCAGAGCTGGTAGCCAGAGGGTGATGTCTTTCTCCCGGGAATAATCATTGTCCTTCATGTCCTATTGCCACATCAGCTTACAAAGCCCATGCACGGGCCATCTCCATGCAAACCTCCCCCCGAACTGGTAAACTGGGCAGACAGGCTTCTTCCCTCCTTCAGATGCAAGAGCTGAGGGTCAGGCAAACAAGGATGCCTCCCCTTCAGCGTACAGAGGGGTCCCTGGGAGACTAACTGCTTGAGTCACCTTTAGGTTGGAAAGCAAGGAAGCGCCTCTTGCATAGCAAAACCTGGGCCTCCAGCTTGGCTTTATAATTTGTATTAAGTGCTTTGCTTTAAAAAATCCCCAGGCCTTACCTCCTGCAGGTTCTCTCAGCCACTAAGCATTAGAGCTGGGATGGAGAACTGCATCTCCTGGAAGCCTGTCCTGAGCCCTTTGTCCTAAGCAGCCGGGTCTCCCCACCCTGACCTCCAGGCCCTGGCTGGCCCCTCGCTTTCAGAACAGACCCCGGAAACCCAGATGGCACCAGTGATATTTGGAGACGCAGGGGCGGCCCCTGGTTTCCCTCCACTGCTTGTCTGCCGTGGAGGCAGGTCCTTGGGGATGATGGGGGGGGGGCGTGCTCCAGCCCCTCGCAGGCCATGCACCCCTCTTTGTGCAGGAGCCCTGGCCGGCCACCTGTTGTTAATCTAGCCCTGGTAATCCATTCTGTACTGTGTCAGCAGTTCAAAAGGGCACTGTTAGTATTTTTTGCCGACTTCAATTAACGTGAGATTTCAGAGGCCCCTCTGATCACATTTCATCTGTCACAAGTTAGGAACAAAACAGACAGGTTCCAGTTGAAGGGAGGAAGGAGAAGGAGTTTATTGCAAACAACAACCAAGCAGACAGTTTGGGCCGTGCCCAGCCAAGGGTGCTCTGCAAACGCATAGCGGCGTCCACGCTCTATGTGGCCCCACGCCTGGACCCCTACGTCCCCTTCTCGTCAACAGTCCAACAGTCCTCCCCTACTCCCAAAGATGTAAGTGCAATAACTTACTTTAAAAGGCAAGAAATTTTTTTTAATATTTTGCTATAATGTAGTTACATGGTGGTATAGGCAGTAAAACTTTATGGAACCGACCTCCTTTTTTTTAATACATTTTTTTTCTGAATTTTTAATGTATTTTTCATATATATTTTTAGTATTCCACCCCAGGCCATTAAGCTAAAGGAAAAGTTGCATTTATACAGGGTTACAATATCTTACAAGGAGAACAGTCATTATTGATTGAGGTTCATGTTCCTTCCAGCACTCAGCTCTCTTTTCAACCCACTGCACACCAAACAGACTATTAGACATTGAAAACTGTCCTTCAAAATCAGTAGTATAAAGGCCTAGCTCTATGTGTGTAAGTGAAGGGGAAGAAGGGACAGGGGAGGGCAGGCGATGTTTGGTTGACTGGAACACCCTTCCTCCCCCTAGCATCTTTACGTCACGTGGGCTCCCCGGGAATTTGAGGAGTTGAGTTTTCGTTGTCTTCCCAGTTTTCTCTTTTGTGGTCATGGATTATTATCCTGGGGGCCCGTTTGCCCAGCCATCCTCACTCCCTGCTAGGCCTGTGGGCTTTGGCACCCGACAGGCCGTCAAGCAGACTGGAAGCCCCAGGATGTCCAGCCCAGGGGGAGAATGGCTGCAGCAGGATTCGTGGTCATTTGCACGGAGGAGCTCTTCTTGTCGACCCAGCCGCAAGAGGGCAGAGGGGACACCGGCGCTGGGCCCGATGTGGCCGCGGCCACGTGTACTGGAGACCCGCCTCACGCTTGCTACCCCCACCCCCTAGCAGTGTCTGTGAACCAACCTGGCCGCCATGCTTCCCCACGCTGGAGGCGTGGCGGTGAGAGCCGAGAATCAAGTATAGTGGAAAGAATTCAAGGAAAGTTCCAAAGCCCGTGTCCTCCGAGTGCCGTCGAAGACTCAGGGACAAGCCTCTCCGTGTGTCCCCGGAACCCTCTCTCCCCCACGCTGCCCTGGGAGCAGCGACGGCATCTGAGGGTGGTAGCAGCACCTTAGTGTCAAGCCTTGGCCGCCGAGATTGGTTCCCAGCAGGATTCGGGGGGCTGGCAGTGTGGGGAGGCTGCCCAGGGGGCCTGCCAGCCACCCATTATTTCCGGTTTGTGTGGCCATCTCTGTTGAGATTTTAGGCAAAGAGCAAAGGAAACCCCACCTCTTTTAGCTTATTGGCTTAACAGTGACCCCCGGAGCCATCCACTCTCCCCTGCACCTGCCTTCATGAGACCGTGCTCCTGAGGATGCCGCCAGCCCAGAGAGTCCCGCCCACGCTTGCTTTAGTCATCACAGGAGAGGCTGCGGGGTCCCTCCCGCCCCAGCAGCTGAGAATGCAGAAGGCCTGGGCCCAGCCCCCAACCCTGGCGAGCTCCACGCAGCATCGGTCATTAGAGCCCCTCCCTTAGCTCTGCCTCAAGTGAAACGTGGCTCAGGATGATCACCTTCCCCACTGGGGACTGGGGTCATCTCCATTGTGAAGGGATTGCGCAGACTAGAAGGTTTCTGATCCCTTCCCCCTCAGTGATTCTGTGATTGTTAGAGTGTCAGGCAGGCCCTAGGGGACTGGGACAGGGCAAGGGCAGGTCTGGGGCGGGTAGCTACCCATGGGGAGATGCAGAGGTGTTTCATATTGACGTTTAATCTAAATACTTAGCTGCGTTGGTGGGACAGGCAGTCAGCGCCAAAGAGCCTTCTTCTATCGGAAGATTTTTCTTCTCAAGCTTTGGGATGAAATTTGCCTGACTGAGGTCTGGCCCAGGTGGAAAGCAGACACACAGCAGAACTGATCGCCAGAGGTCCCTTCCAGAAGGTTCCACTTAAGAGCCGTGTCTCTCCCTTCCCTCCCCCTCGGGGACTATCCTGGTTCTGTCTCTCTGTCTGATTCTCACCCAGGTGAGAACATACCTCCCAGGTCTTTCCAGCCACGATGGCATTTAAGGAGGAACTGGGGGCATTGTCTCCATCCTGAAGTCATTTCTTCCTTCCTCTTCCTAGATTTTGGGAGTCGTTTCAGCCAAGCTTAGAACTAGAAAAGGCTTCCTAAGAGTCATTCCCAGGTCCTCAAACGTAGAAAACATTTAAAGCTAAACCTCCAAGAACATTTAATTCAATGTCCAAGACGCTTTTCACTTCAAGAAGATCAACTTTAGAGCTACTATTCCCAAAGAGGTCTGACTCTTACTAGGGGGAGGTCGAGATCAGCTCCTTCCATAGTCCTGTTTCCGGAGCATATGAGGACTTGAGACACAGGTGGAGACTGTCACGTCCCCCAAAACCTAAGCAGCTCAAGGGGGAGGGTCTCACCCCTCCCCACCCACCCAGGAGACTGTGCTGTGTCCAGGCCCCTGGGCCTGGTAGACCTAGCTCTCCTCACTGACACGATTGGGGTAGAAGTGAGAAAAAGCAGGCCCTTTTCCTCGGAGCTACCTACAAGGGGGCCTCCCAGCGCTCAAAAGGCCTGCCTTGGAGGACAGGTACCCCGTGCCCCGAGCTTAGCTGACCCCTGGGCCCTGGAGCTGAAACTCAAATGGAACCCCCCTGAGAAGGACGCCCCTTCCTGCAGCCAGGGAGATCTGCTTCCAGAAAGCACTGTGTCTAGAACAGAGCAAGCGACCCCAAGGAGCTCAGCCCCACATGAGCCCTCCAGAGGCCAGAACGAGGGGCTGGGGTCGCCCGTGCCACAGGGCAGGAATGCCAGGGCGGGCTCGCTCTGCCCTAGGCCCGGAGGAGCTCGGGGGCCCGGAGGAATGCGCGGAAGGCTCTGGGCGGGTGTGGCGCTGGAGCCCGCTAACTGGGAAGGCCGTCTGAGGCTGCGTGGGGGCCGGCCTGCCGCCCAGAGGCCGGGCAAGTGTGCCCTCGTCCTCTGCCAGATCCCTCAGCCCGCTCTGAACCCTCTGGCGCCGTGCCCCCAGGCCCTAGCGGCTGTGTTGAGGCGCGAGTCCTTCCGCACCAGGACACTGGCCCAGCAGCCCCAGCGAGTGACCAGGATCTTCAGACTGCCCCTGGAGGGGCCGGACTGGACGGGGAACAAAGCTACCCAGACCTGTCCCCTGCCACCACCATCCTGCTTGAGGCGGGGCATCAAGGCGGCCGGAGACGTGTGTGCACGAGCCCTGCCCCCCCGGGACGCCTCCCTGCAGATCCCCCCGGCTCCTAGAAGCTTGCCTCCAGCACCGCGGGCGCCGCGGGCAGCGGGCCTCCTCCCCTGCACTGTTCACCCAGATCTGGAGTCTCGGGGTGCGCGGGGGCCAGCGTTGCTGGGCGATGGCGGGCTCCTTCGGCGCCAGCTCCTCTCTCTCTCTCTCTCTGCGCAGTCCCTCTGGGTGCGTCCAGACAACGTGTGGGGGCTGTGTCAGCGTGCGCACAGCGTGTCTGTGCGTGCGGGACAGACAGCAGGACCCGGGCTCCTCGCGTCCAGGGTGAAGGCGAGGCGGGTGCCTTGGGTCTAGGAGGTTGGAGTCCGCGGGCTTTGAGGGAAAGCACAGGAGATGGGCGGCAGAGGCTGAGTGGGCAGGGCATCTGTTCTCCAGACACGGTCACCGGGCTGGTGATCGGGGACCACACAGCAGAGGGAAGGACGGACGTTCCCGTAGCCACTGTAGCCACAGCTGGTCCAGGTGGGAATCTAGATCTCGACTCAGTGGTCAAACCGGGCAGGGCAGAGGAGCAGGAGTGGGGAGAAAGGGTCTTCAGCTTATAATGGATGCAAAGCTGCAAAACTCGGGCCACCTGGCTGCCTCCACTGCCTCTGGCCGGGAGCGGAAGGCCCGGCCTCGGTGCCTGCCGCCCCCCACCCTCCCCGCAGTCCCCGGGGGCCTCAGACTTGGGGCGGCTGAAAGTGCTGAGGGTCAGGCCCCCGGGCCCAGGCCAGGTGCCCAAGAGGGGAGTCGAGTGGGGGGGCCGGGGGCCTGGGGAGCGTGGGCGCGGCCAGTGCCCCAGGGCGGGGGAGGGCGCAGGGCCGGGGCGGGGCGGTCTTGTCATGTGGCCCAGGAGATGGCCGCGCTGTGCTCCTTGGCCTTCATGCGGAGGGCCGCGATGCTCGAAGTCTTGCGGTCCGGCTCCCCGTTGAGCTCATAGCCGTTGAGGCCCGGGCTGAGGCCCGCGGCTCCGAACAGGCTGCCCATGTGCGTCTGGCCCACGTGGCTGCCAGCCCCCGAGACGCTCAGGAAGTCGGTGACGCCGCTGGCCCCGGAGCCGGGGGGGTGGGCGTGCGGGGACATGCAGGCGGGCACCGGGTCACAGGGGACCACACACGCTGGCACGGGCGAGGCGGCCCCGTTATTGCCGATCCAGGACGGGTTCTGAATCTGGGGAGAGCGGAGGGGGATGTGTCACAGGCTGGCGGGACAGGGGGGTGCTTCCCTGTCCCTCGCAGGTGACCTCTCTTCACTTACAAACCCATCCTGATGATAAAACCACTCCAACCTCGGAGGCTCTCCAAACCTGCCTGGCCATCTAGCCCCCTAGGAGCCTCGGGGTTTTATGCTCCGGTTCCTCCGTTCCCAGGTCCAGGAGAGCAGCAGAAACTCCGTTTTAAGGATTGAACTCCAAATTCCATCAAGAGTCCAGTGAAAGGGTCATCCTGGGGCACAGCTCACCAGCTGAGGGCAGCCTCTGATTTTGTTTATTTGACCACACTGCTTGCGGGATCTTAGTTCCCTGACCGGGATCCCCCTGCAGTCAGAGTCAGAGTCCTAGTCATTGGACCCCCAGGGAATTCCTGGCAGCCCTGGATTTTAGACGCAGAGGCAGACTCTGTCTCTCCACCCATGGACCCGCTTGGGGTCAGCACCTGGGCCTCACCCCACTCCAGCTTCTCCCCAGGCCCAGCACACCCTTGTGATTTGATCAATGGGAGGGGACACAAGCTCAGAGAGCTCTGGCATTGGGAACATTGGCTCTGGGGCCGTCCACTCTCAGAGTGGACGGTGGGGGCCTCAATTCTCTCAGAAGCCAAGGTCAGTAGCGGAGGTCCTAGGGGCTGGTGCCCTTGAGGCTTCAGAAGTAATTCAGGGTCCAAAAGGGCTGCCTTGGGAGGTGGTAAGTGGATGGATGGAACCAGGCAGGATGCCCACAGCTTCCTGGCTGGGGGTTGGGGAGGCGGGTGGAAGAGGTGGAAGGTGCTCGGGCAGCGGGTGAGGGGTTGAACTGGACACTTTGTCTTCTATCTGTGCAGCTAAAATCCTTTCCCCCTCCCCAGCTTCCCGCTCTAGACCCCGTTTTCCCTCAGCATTTACAGGGAGGCAGAGCTGGGGACTCAGCCAGAAATGCATCTCTCCTGGATGACGGGGGCGGTGGGGCGGATGATGGGCAGAACAGGCTCTGAGAAGGAGATGGTGCACCTCCCGGCCACGTGAAAGGGCTTCTCAGTGGTCCTGGAGCAGCTTCTGCCGGCCTGCCCCCGACCCCCACCCCACAGTGTTCGGTACTTTCAGCGAAGTTTGTAATAAAAGGAGTGACAAGAGATGCCATGGGGACTGCAATGACAACAAGAACGCTTGCAGGTTCGGGTGATGGGGACCGCCTCTCTCGAGAAGCCTGGGGGATGTGGTGTGTGGTGCTGCATGAGAATGAGCATGAGCCCCTCTGGCGTGTGAGGTCGGGCCGCAGAGGTCAAGGCCAAGGAGTCCGGGCTGGGGGGTGTCCATCCTCCTGGGGACAGAGGGAGGCTGGCTGGGAGGAGGGAGAGAGGAGAGAAAAATATGGGTGGGGTGGGAGCTGATGCAGGTGGTGTGTGTGCAGGAGACCACCCCCACTCCCCATTCCCCAGCCTCATCCCTGGGCCTGCCCCCTGCCCCCGACCATGTGAATCCTTGGAGCGGCAGGGGCAGCACGGGTCTCTTTGGGTACCCAGGGACCATGGGCTATCTCAGCTTCAGGAGAGTGAGAGGTAAGGGAGGCTTAGGAAGGCCTGTGGCCTGGCTCACTGCTGGGCGGGCCCAGGCTTGGGGCCGAAGGTGGAGGCCACAGCACAAGGAAGCCTGAGAGGGAGGAACTGGCCGCCTCTGCAGGGCAGGTTGAGGGACGTCAACAGCACTTGGCCCCAGATGCATCTCTCCAAGGGTCCTGGCTGCCTGACTTCACCCACATCGCTTCCCGTCCCTTGACATCCCACTGAGGACCCGAGTGCCACCAGGATGAGGGGCCGATGGACAGCCGGGGAAGAAGACGCTCTGGAAGGGATGGGAAGAGACGGCCAGACGCCTGGGAGAGCCATGCACACGCAAAGCAACCTTCCTAAATCCATGTAGTTCACAAAGCACTTTTGCACAATCTAATGCGGACCCTCCAACAAGCTTGTGAAAGAATTGAGGCAGTTGCTTTTTTTTTTTGGCCACATCGTGTGGGATGTGGGATCTTAGTTCCCCGACCAGGGGTTGAACCTGAGGCCCCCCGGCCGTTGAAGCATGGAATCTTAACCACTGGGTCACCAGGGAAGTCCTGAGGCAAGTGCTTTTAAAATCCCCAGTTCCTAGGTGAAGAAACTTGAGGCTCAGATTTGTGACTTGCCTGAACGGAGAAAGTTCTGGAGCTGAGATGACAGCCTAAATCCTGGGTCTCAGAATCCCACATTCATTCCAGCCTTGCCTCACTCATGTCCTCCAGCTTCGGGACCCCCTTCTCCTAGGAAACACTCTGGGTGGCTCCCGGTGGCCTAGAAGGACCCTGGCCTTCAGCATTCCTCAGTTCCGATGCCCGTCACCAAAGTGGCCGAAGGAAAAGTCATTCTCACCTCCTCCCCCAGTCTCCCCTTCCCTAAGGTCCAGCCAAGGCTGGGTCAATGCTTATGCTGGGCAGAGAGAATTCTGGGCTTCCCTCATCCTGGAGACACAAGTGCACTCCTGGAACGGGCCTGAGTCGGGGACTTGGAGCCCCCAGCTCTCTCTCTGGGGAGGGTGCTCCTCCTCAGGGCACCGGAGCAGGCAGCTGGGGGCAGGGACTCACCTGGGCGTAGTTCTCTGCTCGGGTGAGGAGGGGCAGCTCATAGGCCGTGGAGAAGTGGGTCCGGACCTGCTGCATTTGCCCAAAGCGTTCCCGCTTTCTCCACTTCGCCCTCCGGTTCTGGAACCAGACCTGCAGGACAGAGCAGTTGCCGCCGGGGTCAGGCCCGGAACTGGGGCCCCCGTGTTCGGGGCAGCACCAGCCTTGCCCTCAAGCCCCTCCGGCTGTAGTTATAGGGTCAAGACTGTGGGGCTACAGATAACACATCTACCTTGGTCTCTGTGCTCAAGAGCTGACAATCTGGAAGGATCGACGCTGAGAGCCGGGAAGGCAGTTTACACCCCAGTCGTAGGCGCGATGTTGGGCCAATAGGTTCATTTTTCTGAGCTTCAGAACCCAGAGCAGGCAAGTGTCACATGCACACAGAACACGTCACCAGTCATCTCAGCGGTCAACTAACCAGCCCTGACATGGGGCAGCCCAGTTCTCTGGGGCCACAGAATACTGGGCAGAATCTGATGACAGCTGTGAGTGCTTCACCAGAGATTCATTCTCCTGGGTGGTGAAGTGGTAAAGAACCCACCTGCCAATGCAGGAGATATAATAAGATGCCAGTCCGATCCCTGGCTCAGGAAGATCCCCTGGAGGAGGGCATGGCAACCCACCCCAATATTCTTGCCTGGAGAATCCCATGGACAGAGGAGCCTGGCGGGCTACAGTCCACGGGGTCACAGAGAGCCGGACAAGACTGAGTGACTAAGCACGCACAGAGGATCACACACGTGTGGTTTTTCCATCGTTTTCCAAAATGCCCGGGCTTCCTGGGACCTCTCGGCCTAGATTCGGAATTTCCACTTCCTGAATCCCCCATGCAGCCTTTTGTGGAAAGAGTCAGGACCTCTTGGGTTACAGCTTCTCTGGGAGACAGGGCTTCAGCTGGGCTGTCAGAGGACGGTCAGGGACAGCTTTGTGGAGGGAAGGTGGGGGATGGAGGGACAGAAGTCCAGGCTGAGTTTAGAAACGGCCCGGCCACGCCACCAGCTGGGAGAGCGATGGGAGGGGAAGGATCACGGAATCAGATGGTAGGGGCCCTCGAACACCAGGTAAGAGGGTCGCCATCTGTCACTAAGCACGGGGATGCTGCGTTGACTTGACCAGGGGACCTCTTGGGGATTTGTGGTCTCTGAGTCAGGTGTATGAGCCAGGGTCTTGTTTGATCATACTTAAGAAAAAAATTGAGAACCTTCAAACAAAAGCTATTGGGCTTAATAGAAGCTTCCTTTGCAGTAGCGTTTCTGGCAAGCTGAGAACTTTCCCGAGGCTCCTGGGCAAGAGCTGGCCTTGGGGTCTGGCACCCCTACGGGTGACTTGGGGTCTGGGGAGAGGGTGACGGGGACCAGGGAGGATGGGAGAGGGGGCGTGAGCAGGCTCGGCTGCAGGCTGGCTCCCAGGCTTTAGAGCTTCTCAGAGGGAGATTTCTGGCAGTTTGTTGCACACCTGCCCGCTGACTCCGGTGCAGGGCACGCCCCTGGCAGCAGGGCCCAGGGCACGGAGCTTCCTGGGAGGAGGGAGCCGGAGCTGGGCCGGAGGCCTTGGCCCGCCCCCTGCGGGGCGGCACAGAGGCTGCTGAGCCCATGGGTGCCCGCTGGCCTGCCCGGCGTTTCCACGGGCCTCAGTTTGTGCATCTGGAAACTGGGGCCAGCATCTGTGCTGCCAGCTTCCCGGGGGCTGTGCCTCCGAAGTCAAGGTGAGCTAGAGGGTAAGTGCTTCAGGGAGTTTTCAGACTTCGCCCTGGTTTATTTATAGCTCCTTTCCTACAGTCTTTTTCAGGAAGAAAGAAGTCAAAAAAGAAGGGGTAGGTGTGGCTCATGTTAGTGTGGGGAGGGAGCGGGGAGGAGGGAGGTGGGGCTGCACCTTCCCAGTCAGTATACAGGCACCAGCGTCACATATACACACAACACACACAACACACATACATACAACATACACACAACACACACACAACACACAACATACACACACACACACACCACACAACATACACAACACACACAACACACAACACACATACACACAACATACACACAACACACATACACACAATACACACAACACACATACACACAACATACACACAACACACACACAACACACAACATACACACAGCACACACACACAACACACAACACACACAAAACACACACAACACACAACACACACAACATACACACACAACACACACAACACACATACACATAACATACAACACACACAACACACATACACACAACACACACAACACACACACAACACACAACACACATACAACATACACACAGCACACACACAACACACAACACACACCACACACACAACACACATACACACAACATACACACACAACATACACACACAACACACACAACACAATACACATGCACACAACATACACACAACACACATACACACAACACACACAACACACATATACAACATACACACACAACACACATACACATAACACACACACAAGGAGAGGTGAGTCTGCACCGTCCTAGCCAGTATACAAGCACAAGCGTCACACACACACACATCCTGAGCTGCTGGCATTTCAACATCACTTTGTTTTCCATCTTGATGCTGGTGCAGGAGAATCCGCTCTCCTGTGTCCCCCACTGGGGGCTGATCCCCTCCCAGGCTGGGGCCTCAGCCCCTGTCCCAGAGCCTCCCGGGGGGGCCTCCCCTTTCCTCCCAGGGCTCCTGGGGTCCAGGCCCAGGCCGCCCACTGGGAGCCAAGGGCGGATCGGGTCTCCTCTCTGGGCCGCTGAAATGGGATCCCCCTTTATCAGTGGCCTGGAATGGGGGACTGGGGGCAGGATGAGAGAATGAATCAGAGGCGCTTGTTTTCATTTCATGTTTAATTTCCTGCAGGCTTAGCTCAGTCTTTCCGCTCCTTCCTCAGCCTCCCAGGGTTTTCTGGGGAGGGGGGAGGCCAGGGGGAGGGGAGAAGCCCACTGGAAGCATCTAGATATACGACTGCTTTCTTTCTTCGGGGCTGAGAAGCCTAGAAGTGAGGTTGCCGCCGTGGTGGGGGCTTCCCCCTTGAGTCTCCGTGGACTCAGGTCTTATGGTGGGAGACACGGGTGGGAGACACGGGTGGGGAAGGAGGAAGTTGGTGTCCTGCAAAGGGGGCCTGGGGGTGAGGGGAGGAGCACAGTGGGGGTAGATGGAATGCTGGCTGGTGGGGGGTGCCTGGAGCCCAGTGTAGGGGGCGGAGGCGGGGGAGAGGGGCGACCTGGGTTATCTGGGAAGACAGATGAGCTGGGGGAGAGGCAGCTGAGAGCGCTCAGCCTTTGGGAAGGGAGTGAAGAAGGTCAGGCAGAGGGGTTTATTTGCAGGTTAAGATGGAGATCGTGGGAGGCGGCACGGCTGTGGGGAGCAGGCCGAGGGGAGCAGGCCGAGGGGAACAGAACTGCCCACCTCCAGCCCCTGCCCCCAGGGCCTCACCATGCAGACGAGGCTGGAGCTTTTCTGCCCAGATAAGGCTTAAGCTCCATTAGCTTCCTGGTCTTCACTCTCATCATGCATAAACTTGGGTGGTGGCAGGGGTATCCTCCCGGGCCCCATCTGTGCTCACATGCATGGGCCCCCGAGGCTCAGAGCATCCTCCTATTTCTGACCCTTGAAGCCGGGGCGCTGACAGCTGCACCCCTAGAGGCCCTGGGCCTCAGGCTGTGTAGCCCCTAGGCTCATCTCCACTGGGCAACCCTGGGCAGGAGAAGGGACCCGGCGGCCCCGGCCTTCCCTTCAATGCGTCACAGCAGCCCAGGACCATCCCGCTCCCGGCCCACCCCGGCCTGGACCCGCTCTGCACGGGCCTCTCCCCAGGGAACCAACCGTCTTGGCGGAGGCCCCCGCTAACCGCAGCCCATCTGGGGCCAGGGCGGGGTGGCCCAGGGCGGGGAGGCCTATGTCTTATTGTCTTCAGACACCAGCTGCGGAGATTGGAATCCCAGACAGCACAGAGGCCCCTGCAGCCCCTGGAGCGGCTCCAAACTCCAGGTTTCTTCCCAGGAAAGTCCATCTCGGAGGTGGGGGGACCCGTCCCTGTCCCCACCATCACTCTGCGCCAGGTACCTGGCTTCCCATCAGCTGAGTACGGGCCCCCAACAAACTCATCCGAGGCAAGCAGGAGGTTCCATCCCCACTCCCCTCCTCCATCCCCAGGGCATTGCCAGGCACAACCCAGAGGTCTGACGCACTTGCCGATCCCACCCACCCTGCTGCCGTTATACGAAGTAAAGCCTCAGAACAATTAGGCACGTGTTCTTGGTGCAGCAAACTACAGGAAAAGAAGGACTGGGCTGGAACTCAGGGTCCCTCATTCTCTTCTCAGCACAGCCACCCCATCACCTTTCCTGAGTAACCTGGTCACGGGTGATGGTTTCCTGCCTCTGGGTCTCTTCTTCCTCGATGGCAAATGAGAGAACGAGGCGGTCCTCTCCAGCACTGCTGCTGCTGCTAAGTCGAGTCAGTCGTGTCAGACTCTGTGCGACCCCATAGACGGCAGCCCAACAGATTCCCCTGTCCCTGGGATTCTCCAGGCAAGAATACTGGAGTGGGTTGCCATTTCCTTCTCCAGTGCATGAAAGTGAAGTCACTCAGTCGTGTCTGACTCTTAGTGACCCCATGGACTGTAGCCTACCAGGCTCCTCCGTCCATGGGATTCTCCAGGCAAGAGTATCTCCAGCACTAGCCTTCTAGAATTCTGTGGTCTTCCCCTCAGATGATAAGACGGGCAGCACAGCACAGTTCCCCTTTTTGCTTTGGCGGCTGGGAAGCTCAGCGTCGAAATTGGCGCTCAGTGAAATCTATGATCCTTAGCTTAGCCTAGATCTTTGACATAATTACCTTCCCATTTCATGACGTTGTTATTGTTCTAGGATGAAAATAATAAATCTTTTAAGTGTAAGCTGCCCCAGCTCCTTTTTGGAAGCAGGCATAAATGTGTGTGTGTGTAGAGAGAGAACACTCTGCTTCAGCTGTATTCTGGTACCTGAAAAATGCTAAACATGCTGCAGTGTCATTTCGTGTGTTTACTAGAAGGATCATCCTATCAATGCTAAGTGAATTCTACTCCTGGGCACTTCTGTCCATTTGTTAGGGACTCACATGTGCACACACACGTGTACATGTATATCCGGCACAGAAAATGGACAGTTCGCTTCACATCAACACAGCACCTACAGGAATGTCCCATAACCAGCGGCTCTCTCTCCACCAACTCCTGACACTCCTCTCAAATCCACTGGCTGAGCTGAGGCCAGATGCTGAGGTTCCTGTCCAGAGTCTGGGGCGCCAGAAGTCACATGACTCAGGTGAGACAGTGGGTGTGAGAAGGTTTCTGGAACCACAGTGAGGCCTCAGCTGCCTGTCTTCCTTCCCCAAACACTCACTGTGAGCTGGAGAGGAATAAGGTGGGAAGCTTGCTTTAGGGAATTTATGAATAAATGAGCTGACTGTTCAGAGTCCCCTGCTGTTTCTGGATGGCTGTGTATTTACTGGCAACTACCAGTCTCTTTTACACGTTAGCCATTTTAGATGAAAACATTTCTGGACCATGTTATTAATACAAATGTCTCTGCCTTGTTAAACAGAGACTGATGAGCCTTTTATTGACACCGTAGGGCTTCCCTGGTGTCTCAGACAATAAAAACTCCACCTGCAATGCAGGAGACTTGGGTTCGATCCCTGGGTTGGGAAGATGGAGAAGGACTGGCTACCCATTCCAGTATTCTTGCCTGGAGGATTCCACGGACAGAGAAGCCTGGTGGGCTACAGTTCATGGGGTCTCAAAGAGTCGGACACAACTGAGAGATTTTCACTTTAGGAGCACTCTACTTTCCTGGTGGCTTATGCGGTAAAGAATCCTCCTGCAATGTAGGAAACCTGGGTTTGATCCCTGGGTTGAAAAAATCCACTGGAGAAGGGAATGGCTACCCACTCTAGTATTCTTGCCTGGAGAATCCCACAGACAGAGGATCCTGGCAGGCTACAGTCCATGGTGTCACAAGAGTCAGGCATAACTGAGTGACTTTCACTTCACTTCAGGAATACTCTGCAGAAGATTCTTTAGTGAAAAAATGCAAGAAGGGCACCCTTGGGGTCTGCTGAGTAACAGGGCTCTTAGTCCTGGCATTGAAAGGACCCCAGCTGAGCTGTGCTGCTTCTTTAAAAAGATTCCTCTTTGCTTTTAAGCTGTTGATTTCTAAAGCCCACTGGAGAGGGAAAAACTATTACCTGCCAACACTTGATTTGCTATTTCAACATGGTTTGGGTTGGGAAGGCAGGCTGAACATGGCATTCACTTAGTGTTACATTGAAGCTCGAGCTTTAGTACATGGATCTTGACATCTGTGGTTGGGGTACTTAGAGGACTTTGCATCCTCTCTGGTTTTTCCTTCATTACAATTTCATGCAGGGAGGGGAGACACACCTCTCTGGACAAAGGAGGTCAGTTGGTCCACATATATTTATTTTTTGCCTTTTCTGATCTTAGTTCAGCCTTCTCTAATTGGTGGGGATTATAGTGATGAAAAATCAGATTGTACCTGCCTTCAAGGAGCTCATATTCTAGTGAGAGGAGACAAACAGATGACATAATTTAAGCCAATAATAAATTCTAAGATAAAATAGGACAAGGTGAAAAAAAAAATAGGACAAGGTGGTAGAAGGTGACCTGGTTTTGTGTTGTGTTAGGTTGAGCTGTGTTGTGTTGTGTTGGGTTGGGTTGAGCTGTATGGGGTCCCACTGTGGTGCATTGAGTTGTGTTGGCTTGTGTTGAGTTCTGTTGGGTTGAACTGTGTTGGTTTAGGTTGTGATTGGTTGTGTTGAGCTGCACCAGGTTGGGTTCTGCTGGGTTGGGTTGAGCTGTGTTGGGTTTTGTTGTATTGTGTTGGGTTATGTGGGTTGTGTTGGGCTGTGTTGAGCTGTGTTGGGTTCTATTGAGTCAAGCTGTGCTGATTTGGGTCATGTTGTATTGTTTTGTGTTGAGCTGTGTTGGCCTGTGTTGAGCTATGTTGGGTTGAACTGAACTGTGTTGAGTTGAGCTGTGTTGATTTTGGTTATGATGGGTTGTATGTGTTGTGTTGGGCTGTGTTGGTTTAGACTATGTTGTGTTGTGTTGGGCTCTACTGGCCTGGGTTGAGCTGAGCTGTGTTGACTTGAGTTGTGTTGTGCTGTGCGAGCTGTGCTGGGTGTGCTAGGCTCTGTTGAGTTGTATTGTGTTGACCTGACTTGAGTTGTATTGAGTTGTGCTGAGCTATGTTGGGTGTGCTGGGCTCTGTTGAGTTGTGTTGAGTTGAGTTGTGCTGTGCTGAGCCGTGTTGGGTGTGCTAGGCTCTGTTGAGTTGTATTGTGTTGACTTGAGTTGTGTTGTGCTGTGCTGAGCCGTGTTGGGTGTGCTGGGCTCTGTTGAGTTGTATTGTGTTGACTTGAGTTGTGTTGAGTTGTGCTGAGCCGTGTTGGGTGTGCTGGGCTCTGTTGAGTTGAGTTGTGTTGACTTGAGTTGTGTTGAGTTGTGCTGAGCCGTGTTGGGCGTGCTGGGCTCTGTTGAGTTGAGTTGTGTTGACTTGAGTTGTGTTGAGTTGTGCTGAGCCGTGTTCGGTGTGCTGGGCTCTGTTGAGTTGTGTTGTGTTGACTTGAGTTGAGTTGTGTTGTGCTGAGCCGTGTTGGGCGTGCTGGGCTCTGTTGAGTTGAGTTGTGTTGACTTGAGTTGAGTTGTGTTGTGCTGAGCCGTGTTGGGTGTGCTGGGCTCTGTTGAGTTGTGTTGACTTGAGTTGAGTTGTGTTGTGCTGAGCTGTGTTGGGTGTGCTGGGCTCTGTTGAGTTGAGTTGTGTTGACTTGGGTTGAGTTGTGTTGTGCTGAGCTGTGTTGGGTGTGCTGGGCTCTGTTGAGTTGAGCTGTGTTGACTTGAGTTGTGTTGAGTTGTGCTGAGCCGTGTTGGGCGTGCTGGGCTGTTGAGTTGAGCTGTGTTGACTTGAGTTGTGTTGTGCTGTGTGAGCCATGTTGGGTGTGCTGGGCTCTGTTGAGTTGTATTGTGTTGACTTGACTTGAGTTGTGTTGAGTTGTGCGAGCTGTGTTTACTTGAGTTGTGTTGTACTGAGCCGTGTTGGGCGTGCTGGGCTCTGTTGAGTTGTACTGTGTTGACTTGAGTTGTGTTGAGTTGTGTTGAGCCATGTTGAGTTGTGCTGAGCTGTGTTGAGCTGAGCTGTGTTGATTTAGTCTATGCTTGTCTGTGCTGGGCTGTGCTGAGCTCTGTTGGGTTGAGCTGTGTTGGTTTAGGTTACGTTCTGTTATGCTGTGTTGAGCTATGTTGGGCTCTGCTGGGTTGTGCTGGGATTAGTGTTTTGATGGTTGGGTGATGGTAGGGGGCAATAGTCATGGCAATTGGGAAGACTTCTCAGAGGAGGCATACTGAGCAGGAACCTGAAAGATGGAGGAGGAGGCAGCCAGCTTGGGCCAAGAGAAGAGTTGGATTGTCTGGGTTTCTGCCCATGGGGCGCCATGGACGTCTTTTCAGTTCCTCCTGTTTCCTTTCTAAGAGATAGGCCTTCCAGAGCAGAGACCCATCATCATCATCACCTCCTTCGCGAGAGAGCTTGGACTCACACACCACACATAACTCAGAAGCATAGCCGATGGGCTCCTTGCCCCTCCCCTGGGAGCCCCAGGCCAGCTCCAACCAGAGCAAGAAGCAGGATGGGAAAGTGAACAAAAACAGAACTGCTCTGGTTACGGCAGGTGTGCAAGGGGTGAGCTCCTTGCACTGAGGTGAGGAAAGCCCTGGTGTGACTGGGGACGGTCAGGCGGTCCGGGCTCGGGCCACCGGCGGAAGGGGCCAGCCCACTCCCCCTGCCCTCCCAGGCGCCCTCACTGACCTGCACGCGGGCCTCGGTGAGGTCGGTCCTCATGGCCAGCTGCTCCCGCGCATACACGTCGGGGTAGTGGGTCTTCTGGAAGACCTTCTCCAACTCCTCCAGCTGGTAGCTGGTGAAAGTGGTTCTGTTCCGCCGCTTCTTGCCCTTGTTGCTCTCCGAGTCGGCCTTCTCCAGCGGGCTGGGGAGGTCGGCGCTGGCGCGGTCCTGGGGCCCCTTCACCCCAGCTTCCTTCACACTGAGGTAGCTGCTGTCCATCCCCACCGTGTCAGAGTCGGGTGGCAACTCTGGCTCACCCAGGGAGCTCTCTTTGGCTGAAGGGGGAGGAAACAAAGTCAAAAAACCAATGGCCGAGCCCAGCACGAGAGGTAGGAGGGACGGGGGAGCCATTCCCTGCTTTTCCCTTCTCGGGGAGGTATTGGATGCAAGGTCTGGAGGCCTGGGTACTGATGTCATTAACGTGCTGTGTGACCTTGGGTAAGTTTCTTTCCCTCTCTGAGCCTCTTTACCATTATGTCAGCACGAGCCCCTTTTAGCACCTACGTCCTGTGACTCCGGGCCAGCCGATCTGACCTCTATAACATTGATCCTCCATCCCCACTGACCCTGGGCTCCTCCCTCTAGAAGGACTCCCTTTGGCCAGAACTTCTCCTTTGGGTGTTGAGGATGTTGACTCAGTCCTTTGGACTCAAAAGCTCAGCCAGCAGCCATGTCTGGCCCAACTGGCCTTCAGGTGAGAAGGAGAGGCTCTTCCTTGCCTGGCCTCGTTCTATTTGGGGTTCAGCATCCTCCCCGCACCCAGGTCGGGGCTGTGTTTACTAAGGAAAGAGGGGGTCCTCCCCGTGATATGCCCAGCATGCTGAGCCGGGGGCCCCAGCAGATTTACACAAAGCTCACCGCCCCAGAGCCCACAGCCACCGCTGTCTAGCAGAACGGGACTCTGCCAGCTGATTCCTGGATGCTCAGAGCTGGCAAGGACATTAGCCAGTGCAGGTCAAGGTGAGGAGACAGAGGCCAGGGTGGGAGGACCAGGTCATCCTCGTTCAGATAGCCCCGTCAGCGCCCTGGGCAGACACACTCGCCCCAGGGCAGAGGTTAGGGGACAGGCTCTGCAACTGGCCCCAGGGTGTGAGTCCCCCCGTGTCTGACTCCTGAGCTGTGTGCTTGGACCGTTCACTGAACCTCTCTGTGCCTCAGTTTCCCCCTCTACGAAACGAGGGCACAGATACTTGGATCTCCCTCATGGGGTAGCTGTGGGATTAAAACGGCTTACAGGTAGTTATTCCCCATTCTGGTCTAGACTTGTGAGCAGCAGAAGAGTCCAGCCCTGGAGGAGTCCTCCCAGTGGGCAGGGCCCTCCCAGGAGCCCCGAGCACAGGAGTGGGTGCGGATGGGGTGTGAGTTCCTCTCTGAGCCAAATTCCATTGGGGACTGCGACTTTTAGAGAGTGAAATAACATACAGGATAATAAGACACGTGTGGGGAGCATCTGACAAAACCTTTCACATGTGAAAGCTCTGATCACGACAAGCATTTGCGGTCGGTGTGGGCTTGCACCACTCTGACCTTCGGTCTCCTCTTCTGGGAATAGATCTGAACCGCAGGGGTTAGGTATCATCAGGACGGTGCCTCTAGCCCCAGTCCCTTGATTCCGACCAGATCCTGGAGCCGAAGCTTCGGATCCGCCCTCCACCCTCCCTGGCGCTCTGTGTTTACTGGGGGCTCCCTTATTGCTGGGGAGCTGAGAGGGACAGGTTGCCTCTGTCATCCCCTCCAAGGCGGTGAGGAAAGGGAGTGGAGGTGAATGCTCAGAGCAGGCCTGGAAGCAGCTTCGGGAGGCTGTTCCTGAGGGCCACGGATGCCAGCAGGCTGGGGGGCCGGCCCTCGGGCACCACGGAGGACACCCGTGTGAGTCCAGGCACACGCAGACCGCCACGGCTTCGGTGACAGCGTCATGCAAACTGCAGCTGGCAGCTGGGCTGAGAGCTTTCAGCAAAGATATTTATCTTCCTGGCAGACAAATACGTTTTATGTTTTGGGTTTTTTTTTTTAAGAGAAGAAATCCCACCCAGTCTCACCAAAAATAAACATCTCTGTTATGCAACTTCCTGGAGGCCAGATTGGGGGGGGTGGGCAGTGGCTGTAGCCCCTATCCCTTCTGCCCAAGCACTGCTGCCCAGACCCCATCCCATGACCCTGTGGACCCTTCCCGTATCCTCTGGCATCCAGCCTGGGCTCAGGAACACCCCACACAGCAGAAGGGGCTGGGCCGTGCAGGGGAAACTCCATGTTATAAACATCGAGGGACGGTAGGGACTAAACTCCTGTGTTAATTCAGGGGAAACGGAGGCCAGAAAGAATAAGAAGTGTGCCCTAATTAGGGACAGGGTGCAGCCTCTCAGCTCTGGGCCAGTCCTTCACTGCTACCCCATGGTCTAGGGGCCTTTCCTGGGGAGAGAGGGAAGACCAGAAGGAATCCCCAGGTCCTCACGTAATCAAGAGGCGTGGTCTGCACATCAAGGAGGCAGAGAACCAGTCTGTGAGGATGAGAGAGCCTGGGAGAAGCCCACCCCTGCTGAGATGGTTCTACGCTCACTGTGGGCGGACCTGGCTGAACACCCAGTCGTCCAAGTAGAGAAGTTTCCCCACCTCCATCCACCCACTGAAAGGGTAGGAGTGGGGAGATAGCATGGTGTGGGGAGCAGCATGGGAGACCCCAGGCCCTAGGTGGGGCGATCTGCTCTCGCCCCGGCTCTCCTGAAGTCTGCCTGTGACTTCAGACAATGCCTTCCAAGTGCCAGAGCCTCCCGTGCCAATGGGAGCAGGCACGCCCCGTCCGCACTGGGGAGAGCAGGCAGGAATGGCGTCTCGGCCCCGTGGGGCAGCCCTCCCGCCTTAGTCTCCAGTGGGACCTTCCCCTTCGGGCCTGGAGTGGGGAGAGGTTGGGGGCACATCTGTCCAGGCAAACATCAGCTAACTGGAAAGGCTTCAAGATTTCTAGACGGAAGGGATTCTGGCAAACCGAGGCCTCTCTGGTCCTTGAAGAGGGACAAAACCTTCCAAATCTCAAGTCTTGATTGTCAATCATCTTGCTTTAGGTGGCTCCGGTGGTAAAGCGTCTGTATGTAAAGCAGGAGACCCGGGTTCAATACCTGGGTTGGGAAGATCCCCTGGAGAAGGAAATGGCAGCCCACTCTAGTACTCTTGCCTGGGAAACCCCACGGATGGAGGAGCCTGGTAGGCTACAGTCCATGGGGTTGCAAAGAGTCGGACATGGCTGAGTGACCTCACTGACTTCACTTTAGGTTCTGAGGCTGGGCTCCTAATTGAGACAGCAAAGGAAAGTCCCCCCAGGTTCTGACCCAGCCCGTTAGAATGACAAGCCAAGGTACTCATTCCCAAAGTGCCAAACTCGGGGGCATCAGTTCCCACCTCCCGCCACCCTATAAGCATCTGCACCCAGTGCTGTCATTCAAGCCTTGGTGACGGAGCTCATCGCCCCCAGGACCGCTGGGCCATCTGTCCACAGGTCCAGCCTGTGTCTGTTTCCTGCAGTCTGGCTCATTGGCGCGGCTTCTAAACCTCCATGGGCCTTCCCCAAAGCAGCCCTGTGGACATCTGAGGATGGCTACCATGCCTCTGAGTGGTCCATCCTCCTGTAACAGCTCTCGCTGCTGTTCTGTAGGAGACCCTGAGTTTAACCGGCCCGTGTGAGCCAGGTGAATGCCAGGGATGGGATGGGTGGTAGTGCTGGGCTCCGGGCAAAGCCAGCAGATTGCTCTCCAACTAGCGGATCCAGAGAGGCTGGGTAGAGACTTGCCACCGTGGCCCTGGGCCTGGTCAGGATCTGAGACCTGGGCCTGGTCAGGATCCGGCTTGCTCTATAAGGCCCTCCTCAACAAGACGGCCACTGAAAACAGGGGGCCCGAGACTCAGGTTGAATTACTCCTGAACAAAGGAAAGCGCTGACCTCCTTGCTCCCCCTCTGCCCACCTGCCCGGAACGTCCCTTTTTTCCAGCTGACCTCCAAGGTCCAGTCAAGCACCAGCTCCTCCAGGAAGCCCTTCCAGACTGCAGCAATCATACAGACCCCGTCCATCTAGTTGCTGCCTATGTTTTAATCCAACCCCAAGGGTCCAACTTCTCCTTATGGAATCAGTTCCTTGAGGGCTGGGACCTCAGGCCATTTGTCCCTGCTCAGCCCAGGGCTCAGCCCAGGACGGGGCAGGCAAGAGGTTACCGAGGGATCAATGGACAATTTCTAACAAACATTGCCGAGCGCTCACCCTGTCCAGCTACCTGTGTGCGCTTACTGCCAGTCCCTAGAGGGTACGCGCAGAGGGTGGGCGCAGAGGGTACGCGCAGACACGTCTGTTGAACAAACGCATCCTCGGAGACAACGGAGAAAGGTGGTGAGGATGCGTGAAAGAGAGGCATGCAGTGGGCAGCGCCTCCATCACAGCCTGACAGCTGAAACAGGAGGAGGGGGTGAGATCACTGAGGGACAGGAGGGGAAGAGGGCAGACGGAAAGCAGGGCAGGAGGAGGAAGGACAGGCAGACACAGACGACGTCTCCACGCAGCAAGGAAGAGGGCCACGCTGGGGGAAGCGCAGGAGGAGCACCGAAAGGGGGCTTCGTGGAGCGAGCTCTGGAATTGACATTTCCAGAAGCCCAGTCCAGCATCTGCCAGGAACCGGCTCTGCACTGATCGTGCTGCCACGCCGGGAGACCGGAAAGGACCCCAGAAATCCCCGGCTAACCCCTTTGCCGGGCGCGCCTTCTTGAGGCCACATGGCATCCGCTGCTGGTGTGAAGCTGAGCAGCCACAGACGTCGCTAGGACCAGGCCACCTGCCTGCCCAGCTGGCTTCCCCCCATCCTCCCTGGAGCAGCCCCTCACAGTCTCTGGCCGATGCTGTGCAGCTGCCCCGCCCAGAGTGGGGAGGGACCCCTGGGCGGGCTTCGTCCCAGGCTATGGGGGCCCAAGACAACGTCCTCGCGAGCTGCAGCTTCCCCCGGAATGTCTTGATCTGGAAATACATCTCAGACTACCCAGAAGAATCAACTAATATGCACAGAACATCATCGAAAATCCGGAGTGTCTACCCCCCGGGAGGGACGCCCATGCTTCAGAGACTCCCATGACCACTTCTGATGAGTGGGCGGCGTTTGGTTCAAGGCTTATTCTTCATCAGGGGTCACAGACACCCTTGAGCCTCTGCCTGTTCTCCTCCCAGGGAGGAGGCCTCGCCTCTTCTGGGGGCCACCTGGTCTGTGCTGGATGGCCTTGGTTACTGGATTTCAAGAGATAGAAGAAACGGGTACCTTTCTTCATTCTCTTGTGTGCGCGCTTAGTCACTCAGTCGTGTCTGACTCTTTGCAACCCCGTGGACTGTAGCCCACTAACGTCCTCTGTCCATAGAATTCCCAGGCAAGAATACTGGAGTGGGTTGCCATTCCCTCCTCCAGGGATCTTCCCGACCCAAGGATTGAACCCAGGCCTCCTGTATTTCAGGCAGATTCCTTACTGTCCGAGCCAGCAGGGAAGCCCCTTCATTCCCTTAGCTTCTATCTATTCATCCTGGTTGAACCCTAGGGTGTTGCTCCAACCTAGTCTAACCATTTTTTTTTTTGACATGAAAGGCCTTGAAAGATTTCCAAAGGTCGCCTTAATTTTTTTTTCATGACTGTGATTTCAAGAGAAGTATTTTTGTGATTGTGATTTAAGGAGAATGAACTTCTGAAGCCATCTGGGGAGAGGATGCTGCCGCCCTCTCTGTGTGTATATCCCTGTCGTGTGCATGGATGTGCACCCTCGGGCATGTAGTACAAGTCTGCCGCCTGCCGTGGCAAATGGGTGTGGGGAGCATATGTGTAGTGGCCTGCGGGCAGGTCTGTGGAGTGTGCAGGCTTGTGTGGTCAAGGGCAGGCACACCAGCGGGGCGTGTGTGCCAGTGGATGTGTGCTGTTGTGTGTGTGTGTGTGTGTGTGTAGTTGTGCACACGCTCTGACGTATGGAGCGTCTGTCTAAGGGGCTGGAGTAATTTTATCCTCCATGGTTTTGATTATATCTATTTTTCCTACAAGCATCTGCTTTGTGGGGGACACGCCACTCACCCTGTTCTCGGGTGAGCCAGCCTCACACGCCCTGTGGCAGCGTGCACAGCGCCAATGCAATCTCCTTAAACAAAACAGGCCAGCGTGAGGCCCTTTCATGCTATTTAAAGGGCACGGAGTAAACCCGTTGCTGTCCAAACAGTCGTGCGGGGGTGGGGGCAGAGGTTAAAGGTGAGCCATTGATCACGGCCCCAGCCCACCTCCTCTGCCATTGGGCTCTGTCCCGAGTTCAGCTTGGATGGCCTGAGTTTTGGGTCCAAGCCCAATAAAATACACCAAAGGGGGAGCCCGGACCGGGGCAGCCTTTCAGCAAACACGTGGAGTGTATCTGTGTGTACCGGCTAGAGATGGATTGTGTTCCTGCCCCGGAGGAACTGCCAGGATGTGGAGGAGAGGTAACCCAGGGACTCAGCCAGCCACCCACGAGATGATATAGGCACTCCTGCCATCAACACACACCCACCCAAAGCCCAAATGTGCTTCTCCAAACAAGGAAAGTCTGAGAAACTGTCACACATCACAGGAGGCTGAGACATGGGGCACTAAATGTGATGTGGTTTCCCAGACAGAGTCCTGGAACAACAGTAAAAAGCACGTTAGTGGAAAACTAGTGACATTGGAATAAAGCGTGGCACTTCACAGGAATGTTAAAATAGATGGGTAAGCTATTTGAATGGACATTTTACCCAAGAAGATATACATCTGGTGGTTCAGATGGTGAAAAATCCTCCTGCAATGCAGGAGACCCGGGCTCAATCCCTGAGTTGGGAAGATCCCCTAGAGAAGGGAATGGCTACCCAGTCCAGTATTCTTGCCTGGAGAATTTCACGGACAGAGAAGCCTGGCGGGCTACAGTTCACAGGATCGCAAAGAGTCAGACAAGGCTGAGCAACTAACAAACGTAATAACCAGCTCAATGTATTACCTACTAGAGATTATTTACTAGGGATATTCATGAGATATAGCTACATACCTACTGCAATGGAAATAAAAAACTCGACGATACCAAGTGATTTCAAGGAACTGAAGCACGTGGAACTCTCTTCCATCACTGGTGGGAAAACAGTGCAGCAGTGTCTTATACAATTAAACATACGCTCACGGCTGGAGCCAGAAATCCCACTGCTAGGCATTTGCCCTCAAGAAACAAACACTTCTTTTCACGGCAAACCTGCATGCAAACATTTATAGTGGCTTTGTTCACAATCGCCTCAAACTGGAAACAGCCCAAATGTCCTTTAAAGCATGGAACAGCCACGCAATGGGGTACTGCTCAGAGACAGAAGGCGCAAACTAGTGATGTGAACAATGGTATGGATGACTCTCAAAGACAGCATTACTGTCTGTAAAGGAAGCCAGGCTCCAGATGGAGATGGTACCTGACTCCACTTATGTATTGCATGCCATTCTGGGAAAGGTAGCCGACTCAGTGGACGTGAATTTGAGCAAACTCCAGGAGACAGTGGAGGACATAGGAGCCTGACGGGCTGCAGTCCATTAGATCACGAAGAGTCAGACACGACTTAGCGGCTGAACAGCAACCAAACAAACAGTACCAGGACAGAGAACAGATCACTGGCTGCCTGGGGCTGAGGGCTGGGGGTGGTTTTAACCCCAAAGGGCTGGCGTGTGGAACTATCTGATATTGTAGCCCAGTTGTCATTGTGAGTACACAGGTCTGTACAGGAACGTGTTAAAATTCATAAAGTCACGCTCCTCCGTTTAAATTTTTCAGCATGCTACTTTAAAAATAAAAAGTATGTAAACCACAGGGCTTCCCTGGTGGCTCAGCGGTAAAGAATCTGCCTGCCAATGCAGGAGACACAGGTTCGATCCCTGGTCTGGGAAGATCCCACCTGCTGTGGAGCAGCTAAGCCCATCTGTCTGTCAGTCGCTCAGTCATGTCCGACTCTCTGCAACCCCATGAACTGCAGCCCACCAGGCTCCTCGGTCCATGGGATTTTCCAGGCAAGGATACTGGAGTGGGTTGCCGAACTGCAACATGACTATTGAACCCGTGCTCTAGAGCCTGGGAACCTCAACTGCTGAGCCCACATGCTGCAAAGTACTGAAGCCAAGGTCCCAGAGTCTGTGCTCCACAAGCAGAGGAGCCAACACAACGAGAAGCCCGCACGCCGCCACCGGAGAAAAGCCCCCACTCACTGCCACCAGAGAAAATCTCGTGCAGCCAGGAAGATCCAGCACAGCCAAAAAAAAAAAAAAAAAAATTATTAAAATATATATATATATATATACAAAACACTATAGAAAATACAAAATTGGGTTTAAATATAGTAAAGAAAAACTAAGCAGGTAAAAAGTTTGTATGTCTTCACTCAGAAATCTCACCTCTAGGGATTTAAACTAACGGCAGAATTATGGATGGGCACAAGAATTAACTAGAGAGAAAGGTCCTCGTGGCATAATTATATGGGAAAATTGAAAATAAGCAAAATATCTAGTAATAGGAGATTGGTCAAATAAAGGATGGTATTTCCATAACTGGAGGATCCTTCCTGGTTTTTTTATTCTGCAGACAGATTCTCTCTTGGTATGTAACACGTATTATTTTGTGTCTATTTGTTTTTTCCTTTATTTATTGTCGCTCTCTCTTTCTCTCCCTTCCATAAAACAGGGAATATATCTGAATATA
This sequence comes from Cervus elaphus, assembly GCF_910594005.1. Lineage (NCBI taxonomy): Eukaryota > Metazoa > Chordata > Mammalia > Artiodactyla > Cervidae > Cervus > Cervus elaphus. Next base: position 87,090,989 of record NC_057815.1, read on the forward strand.
TTTGTTTGGCTTAGTCTTTTGGTTTAAAGCCTAGTATTGTGGCTGGTATGCCAAAGGGGTTCAATAAACACTGATGAAAAATGCAAGAAACTGATGTGCAAGAATAGCATTTTATTACCTGAAAGATGTTCATGTTATAGTAAGTAAATCTCATTTTGAAAAAAATGGGGAGGTGAGGATGGGGTGTCTGTCCTTAGACAATACTAGCAGTTTCCAGAAGTAAAGAATATCTGGGTTTAGTTGCTTTTTTTTTTTTTTCCCCTAGTCTGACTTAACTTTCTGTTTGTCCTACCATAAACAGGAATTGCTTTCATCATTTTAAAATGCTATGTGAAAGCAGCGACTGGAATCCTGATTGGTGCCGGCTCGGGTAGGTTTGGGACTGGGCTGTGTTATCCGGGAGGTGGAGGGAAGCGCGGCCGGGAACCAGGTGGAGGAATAGTAGTGATGCTTCAGACAGGCCCCTTCCGCGGTGGGGACTAGCTACCGTTCTCACAAACCGGGCACCGCCCCCCGCGACGCCGAGGCCTCGTGGGTCCTGGAGAGTCCCAGAGCTCGGGCTTACGTTCAGACCTCACCGGTCCCTCTGCCCTCAGACTCACCACGCTCCACTACAACCAGAGACAGTGTCTAAGACACACACACCTGGTCTAGGGCCACCCTGTCTAAGGGCCTTCGCTGGTTCCCAGAGCTCTCGTCGTTGTTGTTGTTCAGTCGCTAAATCGTGTCCGACTCTGCAGCTCCACGGACTGCAGCATACCAGGCTTCCCCGTCCTTCACCACCTCCCGGAGTTTGCAGAAACTCAGGTCCATGGAGTCAGTGACGCCACCTAACCATCTCATCTTCTGCCGCCTCCTTCCCCTCCTGCCCTCAGTCTTTCCCAGCCCCAGGGGCTTTTCCAATCAGGAAGGTCAGGTAGAGTACAGGGTTCTCAGTTAAATTAGAATTTCAGAGAAACGGTGAGTCATTTTTAAAGTATAAGTATGTCCCAAATATTGCATGGGAAATACTTATGCAGTAACTCCCCTACGATCAAACCTTGGAGTTGCAGACTTTCAAAGACGCGAACGTGCACTCCCTCAGTGTCGGACCTGAGTGAAACTGCAGCCTCCGCCCCCATCTCCTACTGCTGACGATCCTTCAGCTCTACCGTCTCCCTCCTCCTGTCCCTCCTCCAGTCAGAAACTCGCCTTATTTGTGTCCTGGATGCCAGCTCCTCTCCCAGCTGCTACACTGGACTTACTGCACGTCTCAAGGTACTGCACTGGAAGATGAAACATGCTTTATTTTTTGTGTTTGTCTTTATGTATTGATATTACTTGTGTGAAAAGTGTGATAAACCTATTTCCGTACAGTACTACATAGCCGATTGTGTTAGTTGGGGATCTGGGCCAACTTGCTTGGACTTAACGAACCAAGTGAAGTTACGAACTTGCTCTCGGAATGGAACTCGTTTGTATGTAGGGGACACAGTGTACTAAAGATTATTCATTGTTTATTTGAACTTCAAATTAAATGGAGCATACTGGGTTTGTTGTTGTTGTGTTTTGTTTTTTTTTTGCTAAAACTGCCAATACTTGATTCAGGCTGACTGTGGCATTCAGGATTCCCCGGGTAGGACTGGCCACCGTCCTCCTCACAGACTTATGTCTTGCCACACCCGCCCCTCCACCTGGCTTCCGGTCCCACCGACCTGCCCGCAGGCCCCCAACACACTGCTTCAGGCTTGCCCATCCCTGCATGTGCCCCTTCTCACTGGGATGCCCTCTGCCCTTCATGCATCTGGCTAACTCCTACTCTCCGTGGGTAGCTTCCTCTGTAAATTTTGTGGCTTTCTCCCCCACCCCCATTGCATATAGTTATCTATGTTCTATACGGAAACTTAAAAATATGAAGACAAGCCCAAAGAAAACTATAATACATAAACAGAAAAGGGAAACATAATTTTTTATAAAAGTCTTTTTTAAAACCTATCACTACCCTGTAACATGTTTCCATCCTATTCTCGATTCTTCTACTAATACATCATTTTTAATGGCTGCATAGTATTCCACTGCATGAACAAACTCTATTTTGTTTCCTTAATCCTTTACTGTTGGGCATGCAGATTGTTGATTGTTTGAAATAGGAACAGACCTATGATGAATATCCTTGAAGTTAAGTTCCTTGACATTTTTGTGGCAATTACCTTTGCAAAAGTTCCAAGAACTAGAAACACTGAGTTAGTTCATAGTCACACCTTAAGAGCTGATAAACGTGTCTTCTAGAAATTTGCCAATTTTTTCAGCATGCCTGCCTGCTTCAGGACAAGTACCAATCATTACACTGTTTATAAAAATCTTTGCCAGTGTGATGGATAAAAGTGAAATCTCACCTGAATTTATATGTTTTTTTAAATTTGGGCTTCCCAGGAGGCTCAGTGGTTGAGTCCACCTGCCAATGCAGGGGACCCGGGTTCAGTCCCTGGGTTGGGAAGATCTCCTGGAGGACAAAATGGCAACCCACTCCAATATTCTTGCCTGAAAAACATCCCATGGACAGAGGAGCCTGGCAGCCTAGAGTTCATGAGGTCACAGAGAGTCAGACATGACCAAGGCCGAGCACGCTTACACACTCATACACACACAGGCACACGTTACTAGTGAAGTTAACTTTTAATTTGTTGCATTTCTTCTTTTGTGAATTGTTTCTACTGAGCTTCCAAGGTTCAGTGCAAAGGTGACCCCTTTGACCCTCTCTGACCCCAGGGTCGGGCTTCTCTCTTAAACACTGAATTCCCCACTCTGAAGCACGGCGGTGTGGTCCAGCCTCCCACTCGACCGTGAGCCGCTGGGAACAGGGCCGCCCTGATGCACTTTGGGGTCCTGAGCTGGGCCTCGGCTCCTTCTGCCTTTGGTAGCACCAGGCAGCCCTGTGCGCCCTGCTGAGGGTCACAAGGGCGCCCAGAGGAAAGGGCTCCGAGGCCATGAGGCTGGGCTCCAGAGCAGGGTGGGGGGCTGTGATCCCCCAGCACACACTGCTGTGGGGTGGCTTGGCGTGGGGGTGGAGCTTGGTCCTTGTGGGGTGATGGGGCTCAGAGAAAGCAGCCACGGGGCAGGTCGTGTGGGACCAAAGGGGGCCCTGCTACAGATGCTGCCATGGCCCCGGGCAAAGCTTTTGGCGTCTCCGCTTCTTCACGGCAGCAAGCCCTGCCTGACCTCCTGCCAGGGGGAGGAGAGGAGGGTTACAGAGAAGGTGCAGCCCCCTCCAGGAAGCCAAGACTGGGATGTTCTCCTCACCCACAGGGCAGGTTTGTGGGGGCCCCTACGTGAAGGCTCTAGGCAGCCCCCAGCCTGCAGGTCAGGATCAAGGCTGCAGTGGCCCACACTGGCCACCAGGAGGCACTGCAGTCCCAATTACCTTCCTCAGGGCCAGGAGCGAGGCCCCAGGGCCCCGGCCCGCAGACGTTTCTCCGACTTTCCTTAAAGACCCAGGCCCCCTCCCCGGGAGGGTTGGCCAAACAAGTGGTGATGCAGTCCTACTACGTGTCTGCCAATATCCCAGCCCTCCAAGGGACACAGCGGTGGGTGAGGCAGGTCCCTGCCCTTGGCAGAGCTCTTTCCTCCTCTGGTTCTGAGGGTGTTCACGTTCTTGACTCGTGTCAGCCCCCTGCGTTGAGCGCCCTCATTTTACAGATGGGCAAACTGAGGCTCAGAGAGAAGGCATCCACTGACCGTCACCAGCCACCGGGCGGCCGGCCTGACCCGAGGCCCTCCTATTCCCCGCAATCTCCTCCCTTCGTGGAGACCCGAGGGGGATCGCCGGATACTAACAGCTGAGCCATGCCCACGCTACCCCACCCCGGTTTTGCCCAGTTGGCTGTCCAGGCAGCTCGTGGATTTGCTGCTGGCTCCTCTGTGGGCCCCTCCCCGGGGAAGCGTCAGCAGTCGCGGGGACTGCAGGCCCCTCTTCCATTACTCCACACTGAGGGGAGAGGTTTCCTGTGAACCAGAGGTGCGAGGGGGTAGAATCAGGAAGGAAAAGGAATCAGCCCTGTGGTCTCACTACACACCAGGAGCTGTGCTTCATGATTTACCCGGTACTAGGACACCTGTCATGCCCCCCACTGCTGCTCTTTACAACAGCCATGTGAAATATGCCCATTTTACAGCTCCAGAGACTGAGGCCAGAGGGCGTAAAGGACTTGTCTAAGAATGCACAGCTGGTGAGAGGCAGGATTTGAACCCCAAGCCTGGGGCATCTTCCTCTTGGCCCTCCTGGAGTGGATACCCATGTTGGGCTGGGACAAGGCAGCCAGGAGACAGAGTCAGGGAAGAAGGGGAAAAAAAAAGTGGGAGCCACAGGAAAATTCCTCCTCTCTGATGCCTCTAAATCTGCCCATCGTATCCAACCTTCAGTGCTGGCCCTGGTGAAACATCTGGGACCTCCGAAGTGGACCAAGGCCTTTTCTCGGGACTTTGTTTTCAGGGTCACTCCATCCCCCAGTTTACATCCAACTAATTCTTTCTTCTCCTCTTCCTGACACTGGGTCTGGATTTATATTCATTCTCTGCTAAATACCAAAGTATTTAAAAGTAAAAAAGCATATGTCTGCGACTTACCCCTAAATGGTTCTGAAAGAAATAATATGTATGTGTGCATCTGAATATATATTAATATATACATACAGGAAGAGCACAAGAGAGACTGAGGGCAGTAATGCAAATATAGTAAAACTTTAAGATATTGGGGGTCGGTGTCAAAGGGATCTGGGAATCCTTTGTATTCTACATTTAACTTTCCTGATGTCTGAAAACATGTCAAAACAAAAAGCTTTTAAAAAGAACAAGAATGCAGACAAATGGAAAGAAACCACTTTATCCAGGAATCCAAGTTCCGAAACCCCTGGCATCTGTTACAATTTGAACAGGACCCAGGCTAGAGTCTAGGAAGCAATCTCTCTGCCTCCCCCTCACCAGCACCGTCCACAACTTCTCCAAACGGGCTTGCACACTGAAATCAAAATCACAAGGCAGATCAACTCAAGGGACAAACCTTGACTCCCCAAGCCTATGGAAACCCTCATTTCCATCCTCGGAAGCAACCGGAGACCCCATTAAAGCATGTGGTTCTTCTAAGGCCGTAGGAGGCAGTATTTTGTTAGCTGAGGTCAAGCTATCCTTGGAACTTAAAAAAACCTGGTATTGTTTGAGCCTATTTTAATTTCAGCTCTCTTAGTTAGTCCAAAAGGGTAAGGTTTCCTTGCATCCAAAAAGAAGTGGTTAAAAAGAAAGCCCACCGACAATAGTTGGAGCATGGAAGCGACCCGAGTGTTCATTGGTGGATGAGTGGACAAGCAGCCTGGTACCTCCACGCAGAGGATTATTCAACCTCAGAAAGGAAGAACATTCTGGTACCGGCTACAGCACGGATGAGCCTTGAGGACATCATGTTGAATGATACCAAGCAGTCACAAAAAGGCAAACACTGCACAATTCCACTTCACGAGTCCCTGGAGTAGTCGAGTTCATGGAGATAGAAAGTAGAACAATGGCTGCCAGGGGCTGGGGCCCAGGAGGGTGCAGAGTTAGTGTTTCGTGGGGACAGGGTTTCAGTTTGACAAGATGAAGAGTTATGAGGCTGGATGGTGGTGATGGTTGCACAACATTATGAATGCTCTTCATACCACTGGACCGTACACTTGAAAATGGTTACGATGGTAAATTTTATTTTTACCTGTATTTTACCATTTAAAAAAAAAATTGGAGAGAAAGAAAAGAAAGTCCACTACTGGCTAGGGTCCCTGCGGGCCTTCACCCGGCCTTCCTTCAGTCCCCCAGGTCCTCTCCGCATCCCAGCTCAGGCCCTATTCTTTTCTCTTCTCTTCTCCCTGATGCTGTGGCTTGGGCTGCGTCTATTCACGGTGCTCATTCCTTGGTTGACTGGTTTGTTCATTCACCAAGCACCTCCCCAGGGCCTCCCTTTAGTCACGGCCTCATGGAAGGGGCAGATGACACCACGGGCTGGTCAAGTGTTACAGGGCCTGACGGCAAGAGCCCTGTGACCTGGGCAAGGCAGGGTCCATGGGGAGGAGTGACCGGTGCTGGATAAAAGGCCAGAAGAGGCTTCAGCAACGATGTGAACTTGACCAGAGTACTGACATCTACCGAGGTCTTGGCAAGGCCCGGTAACCACATGTTTTGGCAAAACAGGACACCCAGCTTTCAGCTGAGCTGGTCCTAAATTACTAAGTGAGAAGCCCCTGGGGCCTTCCCCCAGGGCTGGGGGCAACAATAATACCATCACACCATTGCTTGCGTTGGAGCAGCACTGACCCGTTCACTGTCTCCTCTGATTCTCCTCAGACCTCTAAGAGGTCAGTGTTTTAACCCCCATTTTACTGATGAGGAAACTGAGGTCCAGAGAAGCTTGACTTGCTCAAGATCACAAAGCAAGGAGGGGCAGAGCTGGGATTTGAACCCAGATGGTCTGACTCCAAGCCCGGTGTCCAACTCATCACATGGTGATGAGCTGTCTCTTGTACACAGATAGGCAGTCTTGTGGCGGGTGGGGGCGGGCACCGGCCGACTTGGTCTTGTCTTTGGGTGATATAGTTGAGCCTTAGGAGAAATGTCCACCTCGGTGGACTAACCTGAACAGAGCTTTGGGGTCCCCATGTGCTGGTTTAGGTGGTTTAGTCGCTCAGTCGTGTCCAACTCTTGCGACCCCATGGACTGTAGCCTGCCAGGCTCCTCTGTCCATGGGATTCTCCAGGCAAGAATACTGGAGTGGGTTGCCATTTCCTTCTCCAGGGGATCTTCCCAACCCAGGAATCGAACCCAGATCTCCTGCATTGCAGGCAGATTCTTTACTAACTGAGCCACAAGGGAAGTCCATGGGTCACCCCATTTATGATCTAACACTTGGACATCACCTCGTGATGTTCCCTGGGGTGGGCTGGGGTCGTGATCTCGGTCACGGACTCTGACTACCCCTGTAAGCAGCCTTCCTCATGGACACTGAGGCTTCCCAGCTCCCCGCTTCCTGGCCCAGCCCAGGTCTCATCCCCAAGCCCTGCCTCATGAGGCTGGAGGGAATCCAGGGACCCAGCAGGGGAAGGGGCACCGGCCCAGGCTGGGTCCACTCCCAGAGAAACAGAAGGAACCTCCCCTATTCTCCCTTCAGCCTAACAAGAAGCCCCAGGGCTCGGGGGCCACCCTGGGCCACCCCTCCCCTTTCAGGCAGGATATGGAGACCTGAGTGATCACATCGCCTGTCAGTGGAAGGACTGTCTTCTGATTTCAGATCAGCTCGGTGGTCTGTCTGCCCCTTGTCCCCCTCTACCTTCACAGAACCATGTGGCCTAGGGCATGTCCTTAAACATCTCCTTAATCCCTCACAGCCTCCGTCTCTCCTCTGCATCAGGAAACCTGCATTCCCAAGCATCCCCTTGGGGCCACTGTAATACCACCATTGGATCCAAGGGAGGCAAGATGGAGAAACTCAGATCCTGCTCTAGGTGAAATGAGTGAGAAGTCTTTGGAGCGGGACGGACTTGGGTTGACTCCTGAAACTGCCCCTGACTCGCTGCCTGCATTCATTCAGCAACATTTCTGGAGCGCTAGCTATGTGCTGGGCAAAGCTCCAGGTGATGGAATCACAAAGTCCAATAAAGCACGACCCCTCCCTTACAAAAGCCCTCCTTAGGGGAGGCAGGGGTTACGGTGGAGGGAGGTGGACAGGGCAGGAGCATCTCGGCCAGCCTGGCGCGGGAAGCAGTGCTTCTGGGGCCTCTCCAGATCTATAGACGGGCAGCGATCTGGTTGGAGGGGTCTGTCGAAGCTGTGTACAGCTAGCTCTGTGCATACGATGGAGAAATGTCAGCTCTCCCCCTCAAAGAAATGGGGAAATTTCTCAGGGAGACTGTTTAGGAGGCTTCCAAGCCACTTGCGCCCTGGCAAAGTGACTTTGGCCTCTGTGCGACTCGGTTTCCTCATCTGTAAAGTAAGGGGGCGGATCCCCACCTCCCAGCACGTTTGTGAGGGCTCAGTGAGGCCAGGAGCGAGAAGGCATACCTCTGCCTGATAGCCAGCACGCTGTCTGTCAGCGGGAACCCTCCACGGTAGATTAACACACTTATTATTTGGAGGGAAGTTAGGCCAGGGCGGCTGCGAGACCACAGGAGTCCCTCAGGCTGCAATGTCTCACCCTCTCCCCGCCCCCGCCCCAGGTGTACTCTCTTCAGCTCAAGTTTCCCCAGCTCCAGCTGCCCAGAACATTCCACAAACCTCTGTCCCAAGCAGCTACCCCCCACCCCAGTCCCCTTCCAATCAAGGCTCATTTCTACCTACATATAACAGAGAAATAAATGGGGTGAAACATTGGAACTATTTTGTTTGTCATTTGTTATAGATATTTAAAACTGCTAGCTGATGTTCAAGAAAGCCCCTTCCATAAATACATTTTGACCTAGATTAGGTTGCAACTTGCAGCACAGCCATGAAAGGCGGCCTGTAATTTTAAGCGCTGCATTGAAGACAGTGTGGCTTACGCGCCCGTTGACAAAGGTCAGAGCAGTTGTGAGCTCCTTACGAAAACCTCGCTCCTGCTTAGACACTTGGTAACATCTGGACAACTTTCGTAGGCAGGCACACCAGGATATTTAACGGCTCCAGAAGAATTTTCTCCGTGGGGGCCTTCGCTGTCCTCCACCCAGCATACCACCCAAAAGCTATCTGGGGGTGGGGAGTGTCGAGAGGGATCGTTCCAGAAATGAGCCGCCGCTCCCACTGGCGCTGCTGTCTGCTGTCACATGGCCCTCGGTGATTCAGGGCTATGTCAGGGCCCTTTCTGCCCTCGAATCCCAAATCACCTTTCCAGGCCCGAGTCTGTTACCACTTCCTCTTTGTAGATTCCCTGCCATGCCCTCCTCCAAACTCCCCTTCTTCTTCTGGGAAAGTCGCTCAGTCGTGTCTGACTCTTTGTTATCTCATGGACTATATAGTCCATGGAATTCTCCAGGCCAGAATACTGGAGTGGGTAGCCTTTCCCTTCCCCAGGGGATCTTCCCAACCCAGGGATCAAACCCAGGTCTCCCGCACTGCAGGCAGATTCTTTACCAGCTGAACCACAAAGGAAGCCCCCGAGCTACTCCTAATAATTCAAGTGCTTTTCACAAAGCATTGTCAAGTGTGGGTGCATGGCAGCCTCGACCATTAGCCAGTATCTTCATCACAGGCAGAGAAAATGTCTCGACAAACTCTGGTCCCCACATCTGGCACTCAAAAAATACCTGTTGAACAACCAACTCAGCAAACACCTGAATTAAATGAATCTTGCTAAGTAACTAAATGTCTCAGTCTGTAGAACGACCACATCGGCCTAGAGAGAATGTTTTTTCCCACCAAAATCAAGTGTTTTCTTCCTCCAGATGTGTTCGTGCTAAACTAAAGAATCATTTACAAGTCCCAAAAGCAAGAATATATTCTCCCCCCCTTGGACAAGAAGGGAAAAATCATGGCTGGATTCATTGTGAGGTTGCCAGTTAAAGTTTTCTGAGGTTGATAAAGATGGATAAGATTATTCAGGGCCTCCCAGGTGGTGGTAGTGGTAAAGAACCTGCCTGCCAACACAGGAGATGTGAGAGATGCAGGTTCATTCCCTGGGTCGGGAAGATCCTCTGGAAGAGAGTATAGCAACCCACTCCAGTATTCTTGCCTGGAGAATCCCACTGACAGAGGAGCCTGGCAGGCTACGGGTCCACAGTCGCAAAGAGGCGGATAGCACAGTACTTGTCAGGGAGACGACTCATCCCATGAAACAGTGAGAATGGACCTTACGGAGCACAAAAGTGGCTTCGTGTAATCTTATCCGAGGGGCTGAGTCCTGGGTAGCTCATTAGGTAAACCCTGGCCCTGGCTGTCGACTCAGGCAAGGTCTCTCCAAGGCAGCCCCTGATCCCTGGCGCAGAGCTGATGCCGAGCAAAGGAGGAGGCCGTTCCAGGAGCGGTCAGTTCTTGCGAGTTTAAGGAAGGGGAACCTAAACTCCCCAGCAGATGTGACTTGAAGGGTCTGAAGGGGCCTAGGACTACCCTTCTCCCCTTCTTGATCCCTCCAGCCCCCATGCTGGGCAGACAGCCAGCCTACACCCTTTTTTCATCACTCAGAGGTATTTTAAAACGTTTTGTCAACCACCCAGCATAGACTCAGCAATAATTTGTTCATTGTCCAATTTTATGCATTCAAGTCAACCATAACTGTCTGTCAAAGTTTCCAGCCTCACCTACTCAAAGTTCCAGCAACATCCTATTATCAACAATAACAACTAACATTTATTGAGCACTTCTGCTGCCGTAAGCTCTTTACCTATATCACCTTACTCAGTCCTCAGAATATTCCTTCACGGTACATATGATTCATATGCCCACTTTACAGACAAGGAAAATTGAGGCAAGGAAGCAAAGAGGTCAACTCATTTGCCCAAGGTCACTCAGCTGGACAGGCTGAAATCTGTTCCCAGGTCCTGGCAATACTGGCCTCACTGAACCAAAGGCACCTGAAGCTTCAGGCAGCCGGTGAAGCCCAACCGTAGGACGAACAGTTTCTACAGGATTCCAAGGCATTAGAAGCTGCGCCTGTTACTTGCCTGTGGGCTTCCCCGAAGCCTCAGAGGATAAAGAATCGTCTGCCACGTAGGAGACACAGGAGACGTGGGAGATGCAAGTTCAATCCTTGGGTAGGGAAGATCCCCTAAATGGCAACCCGCTCCACCTGGTCAGGAGACCAGGCCTCTGTTTAACCAACTGGGCTGGGGGTCCCGAGGCAGGAAGTACTGGTCTCACGAGCGAGCCCCCTCTGGGGCTGTCGCTGCTCCACCTCTCCGTTGCCCCCGCCCCTCTGGTTACCCGCCAGGGGCGCCGAATCCTACCTGGTCCCTGGCTGAGCCACTCACTGGACAGAGCTTGGGATGACCAGGGTGGGCCACAGGGAGCAGCAGATGCCTCTGATGAGGAGGAAACAGAAAATCTTGAAGACATCCACGGGCCCAGGAGTACAGAGCAGGGTGGGGCGCATGCCTGCAGGATGACTTAATGAGGTTCCTCACATTCTGGAACTCTGGACCTTCATCTCAGGAGGCCATGCCACACTGGGGACATCGACTAGTGGTACAGAATAGAGAGCCTAGAAATAAACTCTCAAATACATGGTCAATTGATTTTTAACAAGGCTGCCAAGACCATTCAATGGAGAAAGGGCAGTCTTTTCAACAAATGATACCGGGAAAAGTGGATATCTGCATGGGAAAGAATAAAGATGGATCCTTATCTTATACCATCTGCAGAAATTAACTCAGCGTGGTTCAAGACCCCAACTTAAGAGCTACAACTATAAAGCTCTTAGAAGAAGACATAAGGGAAATCTTCCTGGCATTGGAGTTAGCGATGATTTCTTGGATATGACAATGAAAGCACAAGCAACCAAGGAAAAAATGGATAAATTGGGTTTTTTCAAAACTAAAAAATTTTGTGCATCAAAAGGACACTATCCAAAAAGTAAGAAGACAACAATAAAGAAAATATTTGCAAGTCATATATCTGACAAGGAATTATCATATATATATATATGGTGGCTCAGATGGTAAAGAATCCACCTGTAATCTAGGAGACCTGTAATCCTCCTGTAATCTAGGAGACCAGAATTCGATCCCTGAGTCAGAAAGATCCCCTGGAGGAGAGAATGGCAACCCAGTCCAGTATTCTTGCCTGGAAATTCCATGAACACAGGAGCCGAGCCTGACAGGCTCCAGTCTGTGGGGTTGCAAAGAGTTAGACATGACTGAGCAACTAACACACATATACATATACAGATATAGATATACCCAGAATATACATAAAACTCCTATAACTCAACAACAAAAGCCAAGAACGCAAGTCAAAAATGGGCAAATAGACATTTCTCCAAAGACGAAAGACAGATGGTCAATAATGGTTTGATAAAATGGTCAAACACAGAAGGACAAACATTGTGTAATTCAACATCTATGAGGTGCCTGGGGTAGGAAAATTCAGAGATGGAAAGTAGATCAGAGGTTTCCAGGGAATGGGAGGAGAGGGAGATGGGGAATTATTGCTTAATGGGCCCATCTGGGATGATGAAAAGGTTCTGGAAATAGTGGTGATGGTCACACAACACCACGAATGTACTTGATGCCAGTGAATCGTTCACTTTAAATCCTTAAAGTGGTTAATTTTAAGTTACGTATATTTTACCACGGGCTTTCCAGGTGGCACTAGTGGTAAAGAACCCGCCTGCCAATGCAGGAGACACAAGAGACGCGGGTTCATTCCCTGGGTGGGCAAGATCCCCTGGAGGAGGGCATGGCAACCCACTCCAGTATTCTTGCCTGGAGAATCCTATGGACAGAGGAGTCTGGCAGGCTGCGGTCCATAGGGTTACAAAGATTCAGACATGACTTAGCACAGCACATATTTTACCACAATAAAAATTATCCCTAATTAAAATAAAGATTTGAATGTTGAAAGAGGCCACACTAAGTCTGAGGTTGCAGGCTCTCACTGCACTGCTCAGAGGCCTCCAGGGGGCTTCCCAAAGTCTGAACCCCTCATCAGAAAGTGAATGGCCCTCTCTGCTTTGCCCCTGCTGTTCTTCAGGCTGACTCTTGCCTCTGCCCATCACACCCCGTGCAAGTCACACACCTGCTCTTTTCCAGGTACCCCATGTACCTTCCTGACCCATGTTCTCTCTGCTGACTCTAGAGTGCTGTTTCCAGCTTTTAGTTGGTGAATTCCTATTCAACCTCCAAGGCCCACTTCAAATGCCCCTACCCACTAAGGCCCAGTCCATCTGCACTCTTCCCGAGAACTGCCATGTTTACACATTTAGTTTACACGTTAACTCACTTACTGCCCAGCGTTCCACCCCCAACAACACAGCGGCACAACCCAGCGGCAGGATGGGTTGGATGGGGCGGAGGAGCCTTCGGCAGCACACCTCTGACAGCTCTATGCCCAAGTCCTTCTCTAAGGAGGGAGGGGAGCCCTTCTCCACCTCCTCCACCTCTCCCCTGGGCGCCTGGCTCGGGGCATCGTGGCTGCCACCACCGAGAGGGCTGACTCCACCCCACGCTCAGGTCTCATTGTTTCTGCTCATCTGGGCTGTAAGCGCAGGACGGCACACAGGCCCAAGCTGAGGGGTGCATCCCCTGGAGGGGGGGAGTCTCAGAGCCCTGGGGTGGAGGGGGGAGGACCCGGGAGGAGCGTCAGCAGAAGAACCAGGGGCCCCGAGCTCACTGCAGGGAAGGGGGGAGCCCTGAGGAGAGGAGGGTGTGTGTGGGCAGGTGAGGGGGAGACTGTAGCCACCTGGGGGACGCGGCGCCCAGACCCCAGACCGTAGTCACGGCCTCTGAGGTGGCGGCGGAGGGGAACAGGGTGGGAAAAGGTGCTCCTCTAACTGCAAGCCTGACAGGACACCAGGCCTGTGCAAGACGGAGCAACTCAAGGTCCCCCTTCCACCGCGCTACGGAGGGGTCCCCGCAGGAGATGCCTTTCGTCAGGGTAGATGAGAACCAGAAGCCGGGTTCTCACCCATGCCCACGCCTCCTTCACGAGGAGGAGGACGGAAGAGAGGATGGGAAGGTCCCCTCCCTCCTCCCTGTCTCCCTCCCTCTCTTCCTCCCTTCCTTCCCAAAATTCACTGAGCACCTGCCCTGTATAGCAAGCCCTGCTCCAGGCTCTGGGAAAACAGTTCGAAACAAAACCGTTTCCTAAGACAAAAGCCTCACGGAGGCTCTCAGCCTCCCCAGGAGGCAGGTATTTCCCCATTATTTGCTCCGGCACATGGAACATGGTCCTCAGCTCTACCCTGCCCTGATCAGAGGTTCTGGCATGTTCCTGGGGCCTCTGGGACTTAAGATGCAATCCCTCACAACAGTTAAGAGGCACCGATGCCACACCTGACCCCGTGTTCTCACGACTGCGCAGCAGGACACTTGAACAGGGAAGAAGCTAGGCCCAAGAAAAACACAGGGTCAGGTCTAGACTCGGACCTGCCGGGCCCCAAGCCCACCCTTGACCTCCTCCCCACCCACCGTCTCCCCACCCCCGCCACTGCACTTCCAGATGGAGGAGCTCTTTGGGGGCCATGTTTGTAAACCCAAATCTTTCCATCCCATGTCATCTGAGATAGGATGAGCTGTGTTTAGGCGCTCAGTCGTGTCCAACTCTTGGTGACCCCATGGACTGCAGCCCGCCAGGCTCCTCTGCCCATGGGGATTCTCCAGACAAAAATACTAGAGTGGGTAGCCTTTCCCTCCTCCAGGGGATCTTCTCAACCCAGGGATCGAACCCAGGTCTCCCGCATGGCAGGCGGATTCTTTACCATCTGAATCACCAGGGAAGCCTGAGCTAGGAAGAGAGTGACCTCAAATCCAATTAGGATCATCCCACAAAAGGATGCCTTCTGGGTTCTCGGAGCCCTTGGCCGTCAAGAACTTGCCTTCCCGCCTCCAAGCTGTCCCACCTTAGGTAAGTTACTCATCTTCTAGGAGTCTGCTTTCATCTGAGAAATAGGGCTGATGAAAGGGTCTCCCTCACAGGGCTGGACTGGGGTTCAGTGAAATCACACAGAAGCAGCACCTTCAGGAGAGCTCGGGGATCATGAGCGTCTCACCGTCAGCAGTGCTGATTCTTACCTCCTTCCGACTCACACCCACCAGCCTCCCTGCCTCATGGTCCATGTCCTGCACGTGCAGGGCCCGCCAGACTCTTCCCCTTTGGCAGGCTGGATTGAGAAGCCTCTTGATATAACGTCTTGGGCAGAGTGGTGGGGGCCAGAGTCCCCCCGGACCCACCCATCTTTCTTGATGCCTCAAACCCAAGCCTGGAATAGCACAGAACAAGCCCAGGGCCTCAGAAATCAACTGGTCCCAGGCAGGGGTTTTCAGATGGGAGACCAAGGCCCTGAAAGGAGATCTGTGCAGCAGAACTGGGCACACCCTCCTCTTCTCTGCCCTTCTGAGAGCTCCCTCCTCGCAGGGCATCTGGGGAGCTGTCCCAGATCAGCGCTGGGGTGTGAGCCAGACGTCGACCCGTGTGGCTGAGTGGCGGGGCTGCACACGGGGCCGGGGGGCTCCTGGGTATCAGTGTTCAGTTGCTCAGTCGTGTCCAACTCTTTTCGACTCCATCACTGTAGCCCACCAGGCTCCTCTGTCCATGGGCTTCCCCAGGCAAGAATACTAGAGTGGGTTGCCATTTCCTTCTCCAGAGCATCTTCCTGACCCAGGGATCGAACCCAGGTTTCCTACATTGAGGGCAAATTCTTCACTGTCTTAACCACCAGGGAAGCCCCTGGATATCAGGGAGGCCCACAAACCCAGGAAGGCCCCAACGTTTCCTTTCCCACTCTGAAACCTGGTCAGACACACCCCCCTGCCCCCAACTGCCACCACCATTCAAAATACCTCAATCATCTGCAGGATGAAATGAGAAGGCGGGGGCCCTTAGTCCTTACTGGAGACTGTGACCGCCTTGCAGGATAACCCTGCAGGCACATCACCTCTCTGCATCCTCACATTTCCTCCCACAGAGGCAGGACTGGCCCACACAGCCCCTGTTTTGCAAATGAAGAAATAAACTAGAGAGATAAGCAGACCATTTCAAAAACACAGGCAATTTCCAGGGAAAAGCCAACATACGAACCCAGATCTCTTGATCTCCAGAGAAGCCACAGAACGGGGAAAGGAGAAAGCAGAGAAGAAGCTCCGGGCTTTTCAGCCACCAGAGAAGATCCAGGTGGTCTGTGGCAACTCTGGGCCCTCCCCTTACTGGGTAAAGCTCCACCCACCTGGGAGCGGGGTGAGTTTTGCTGCCCTTCTCCGCCCAGCCTGAGTTGTGGCTTCGCCTCTGCAGCACCAACCCATTAACTGCAGTGAACCAAGCTACCAGTCTGTCTCCTCATCCGGACCCGAAGGCAGAGGCTGTGTCCAGGGCTTCACAGAATCCCCCAGGAGGCCTGGCACAGACCCAGGCAAAGTTTGATGAGGAACTGGAGTTAGGCATTTCAGTCCGGTCCCCTTCTCTGTGAAAACTGGGCATTTGGGCCAGGAGGCACCTGGCGTCTCATTCAGCACTGGGCAGGACACCCACCCCGACACCTGGACCCATCACGTTGGAGGGTTGACTTCCAGGCTTCTGGACTCAACCGAGGTCCCCCCACCTGGCCGGTGGTCAGCCTCAGAGGAGGAAGTAGGTCATGTGGCCTCAGGTAATGCCCTTGGGCGCTCACTGCCGGGCTTCCACACACTTAGGAAACAAAACTGGGTTAGGGAGCCCGGCGGAGAGCAGGGGTCCCTGCCCTCTGGGTCACACTGGGGATGAGTTCCTGCCACCCCATCAGTGCTCTTCTGTTGCCCTGGCAATCCCAGGAGCTCCTGGTGGAGGCCACATAATTTCTGAAGGAGAGGGAAAGGGCAAGCATCTACTGTGTATGAGACAGAGTGTGCGGCTAACTGGATGGATTACAGTGAAAGGAGATGGTGGGCGAGGGGGCGGAGGTAGCCCCCAACTCCTTCTTCCTTCCCCACCCGCTGCAGTCCTTCCTTCCTTCCCACTGACTCGCCTGTGGGGTTCCATTCCTCTTCAGCCTCAGTTTGTTGTTGACTAGCGGCTGAGTCGGTCCGACTCTTTTGCAACCCTGTGGACTGTAGCCTGCCTCTGTCCATGGGATTTTCCCAGGCAAGAATACTGGAGGGGGTTGCCATTTCCTTCTCCAGGGGAGTCTTCCGGACCCAGGGATTGAGCCTGTGTCTCCTGCATCAGCAGGTGGGTTCTTTCCCACTGAGCCACCAGAGAAGCCCAGGCCTCCATTTGCCAAATAAGATCTGCAACGCGCATAAAGATGGTGCTCAGGCTGGTTTCTCCTCGGGACTGCTGGAGGTGGGAGGAGGCCCCCCTGCGGTGTGGGTGGGCTGGGTGAGAGCTTTAGGAAGCCGCTGGGGCTCCCTCCACCCCCAGGGGCCCCAGGGAGACTCTGCGGGCCACTGGGTGAGTCAGCCTCCCTGGGGAGCCACGACCAGCAACAGGGAAGACCACAGGCCATGAAGCACAGGCTCTTCATCACCGCTTCCTGGCCTGAGCCTCTGGTGGTTGCACTGACCACAAGCAAGGTCCCTCCCCTGGGCGGGGGGTGCGGGGCGCGCACGGAATCCCATGCAGGTGCCCATTCTCACCTTCACGCTGCTGACTATGCTGGGTGCATCCTTGCAAGCACTGTCTATACTGCACGCTGCTGTCTCTACTGGGTGCATCCTTGCAAGTGCTGCGGGGCATGCAAGGCTTCCACATAGGCGTGCACACGAATTGGTATGCACGCATGGTCTCCAGAATCACCCTGGGAGAGCAGGTCCAGGACAGATGAGTGTGAGCCGGGAACATTGCCCCACGGTCACGCGGGACTTGCACTCACAGCCACTCCCAGGCCTCCGCCCGCACCAGTAAAGGTACTGGGATGTGCTCACAGCTTCCTCCCACACAAAAGAAAAGTGAGGAGGGTGAGGAGGGCAGGGAAACAGGGTGGGGCGGGGGAGGGGGGAGAGTCCAAATTGGTACCAGCACAGTAACCCCTAGAGGGCCTTTGGAAATTGTCCAAACTCCCAGATTTCGTAGAAATAAAATCTGGATCCAGAAGGGGAAGGGGACCCAAGGCTGTGAGGGGAGTAAAGAACACCGCCTCCATCTCAACCTGGACTGTGCGCCCTGCCCTGCACATGTGCCCAGCTGGACCTTAGCGCCCGCCCCAAACCTCCCACAGCCTCTCCATCTTCTCTGCCATAGCCCTGCCCTCGGACAGCTCGGACAACCTGCTGCTCTGCCCCGACCCAGGTCCCCAGCAGTCCATCTTCGAGGTGCTTGGGGCTGATGCCCAGGTTCCCAAACCCCTAGTTTGGAAGGAAATCCGCTCCAGGACAATCTGCTTTAAGAATCTGATGTAATGCACACCGACTCCCCGTCTTTCTAAAGCGCACAGCTGCACCGCGCCCGCGCCCAGCAGCCCCAATTCTGTGGCTCCCAAGGCACGACCGACCGAGGTGTGGTCGTGGGGAAAACCGGGTAGTTGGCAGGTGGTGGCGCCTCTGTCAGCAACCCTCCATGCGGGAGGGCTATGGTATCTCCCCGTCACCCTCCTCTCATGCGCCGTGGTGACCCTGCTAGCTGCCCCTGGAGCCGGATTCCGAAACCGCCCGCTGCCCAGTCCCTAGGCTTTCACAGCTCCAAGCCTCCTCTTTGCACGTCTCTTTTCCTCTCCGCCAAGCCTCAATTCCCCTTCCACGGCTCCCTCCCTTCCTTGGCGCTGCTGGTGGGGGGTGGGTGGGATGGGGCAGAGAAGAGAGTCTTGGCTAAGGTGGCAGAATATTCCAGGGAGGCGCGGGGTGCACGGCCTCTGGTGCGTCCGGGGTCTCGCGACCCCTCCGTGGACACACTGGAGGCTCCGGCCGCACCACTGAGTCAGCTTTCCTGGAGAGAACGCCGTCCAGGCAGTGCGGCGTCGGCTGCCACCCCGGGAATGGAGGTGGGGGTGTCACCGCCCATCTGCAGGCCAGAGGAGAGGGCACAGGCTGCACCTCTGCGTGGGAGGCCCCTGGGGGACCACCGGGAACTCGGATCTCTGAGAAGCACCAGCTTATGGCTGGAAGGCTTGTTGGCCAGACAGAAGTGTTTCTCTAAAAAGGCCCTGTTTTGAAGGAAGGCCCTCTTCTCAACTGTCTAGTCTGGACCAGCCCTTGGCCAGTGGCGCCCGCAGCCGCAGACCAAGGGGTGGGGGAGGGGGGAGGGTGCCTTTCACTCTAAATTCGCTGGGTGGTATCATTCCGCAGCTGAGTACCCCCTGTCTTGGTTTTCGAATCTGCTGACCCGCCTTGTAACCGTAATACCTCCTGGGGAACCAGGTAGCGGGCGGGAGCATGTGGCCAGGTAGCACCTGGGTAAGCTGGGTCCAGATACGGGACCAGGCTCCCACCGCCAGTGCCGAGGTCCTTCGGTTTCCTGGTGGGGAGCAGGGGTCGTGGGAGCTGAGGACGCGGAGGCTGCCTCCAGCCAGGCATTCTCCCAGATCCGCCCCACCAACTCCCCTTTCCCGGCCGAGAAAGGCGCACCCGCTGCAGCTCGGGCTTCGCGGCTCTCCACCCCAAGCCCTCGGAGCCGCTGGGGATCCCAGCAGTTTTCCTATCCTTTCTCCGCCGGCTGCTTCGGGCAACCTGGACCAGAGGTGAAGGAGAAGTCCAAACCCCAAACAAACGCCGGGACCCCTCGCTCCCTCCCCGCAGCCCCCGTAGACGCGAAGGCCGTTCTATATCCATTTTATATTTCAATCTGTCCCCGAAACAAAGCCGCACGCAGATCTGCGGGAAGAGAGAAAAGGGCTGGGGCCAAGGGACAAGGTATGACCACGGGGAAACGTGCGCGCGGCTGCTTTCTGAAACGAAAGTTCTCACGGAGCATGGAGACATTTTACGTTTGGTACTTTTAACTTGTTTTCCTGTTGTGGCCCCTCTCTGCAGCGCACAAAACTCGGGGCTTCAGGGGCTTCGAGAGAGCCTCTGGCGGCTAGGTTCCTGGGGCAGCCGGCCGTTCCCTTGCAAGAGTGAGGACCGCGCAAATGCCGGACAAGCAAGGTTATTCTCTCAAGAAACGCCACTATCGGGAGGGGGGCAGGTTCTCTGGCTCCCCGGAAGCCTCTTCCGAAATTTCCTTGAAACAACTGAAAAAAAAAAAAAAATCCCCCACCCTAGTTTTCGTTTAGGGATACAATATGTAAATGGTCTCTATCTCCATCCACATGGTAGTTATACCATGAGCATGTAATTAACAATTCTTCCAACATTTCACTGTATATATAAATTATAATAAAGACACATCGACCGTTTTAAAATAATAGGAGACCTTTAATCCGGGCCTCCTGTTTTTCTCTTTAAGATGGTATGTGTTTAGGCTGGACCGTTGGAGCAGAGTGACGGCTACAGAAATTAACAAAGTAAAAAATTAAAAGCATCTTTCTTCCTCCCCTCCCCACCCCCCAGTTGACCTGGGATCCTGGACGTCACAGCTCTTACACTTGAGTTTTCCCTTCCTCATCCCACAATCATCCACGGGTTCTTAAGGCTAATGCGTGCCCCTCAGTTTCTCCCTGTCTTTTTGGGGATCCCTCTTATACAAAGCACACCCCGGTTCCTTGGTTTAATTTGACTGTGACCCACGTGGAGTTTACACATTTCGTGGTGTGTGGATTGTGTCGGTGGTGATGGGGGAATAAATATCTCTAGCATTCAATCACTGTGTCTAATTCAACAAATCAAGGCCAGCCCCTCGGTGGCGCCCCAGGGGTCTCCGGCCCAGCCCGGTCTCCCAAGACCTCAGCGCTGAGAGCTCTGCTTTCACAGGCGCCGGGATGGGAAGGTAGCAATCGGCTAGCAACGAAAACCTGCGTGCACCGAATCGAAAGCGAAAGAGGAGGTTGAGCAAGGCTGCTTTCGGAAGCGTCCCGGGGCGCCTGGCCGAGGCCTGGGGTGCAGAGCGCGGTGGCACTGGCGGCTTGGAGAGTTGGCCTCTCTTGTGAGCGAGATGCCAGGGTCCCAATTCCTACAGGGATGAGGCTCTTTGAGCAGCTGAAAAACATCAGGTCTCCAACCTGGCGGGTCTCCTGGGGCTCAAGCGGCCAAGGATGGGCCAGGACGGGCGGGGACTTTGAAAGGGCAAAGTGTGGCTCCAGGGAAACTGGTGGGGTCAGGATTGCAGTAGGCAGGATTTGGTGGGGCTCTTGCATTAAAAACGCGAATGCATCTGCCTGAAGGGAGCCGTGGAGTCACCTTGTTTGTGACCCTTTCGGTACTGACGGGGAAGCAGCGGAGGCGCAGTTAGGGGTAGGGACTTCTGCAGCCTGGATACATGTCTCCCCTCCGAGTTACACATCTCCGAGCAGCCCTCCCGCTGGAGACTGCCGGCGGCCTCCTGCTCCGGGCTCTTGGGCCATGGCCCCAGTGCAGACCCCAGGCCCATACCTCTCTGGTCAAGGAGCGCCTGGATCCGAGAACTGGCTCCCGGAGGAGGAGACCTCAGACCCTCACTTTTGCTCCTAGCAGTTACGCAGATGGAGGAACTGGCCTCTGGCCCGCGGACCAACAGAGCTGGAAGGTGGTTGCCAGGCCGAAGCTCCACTGGGTGGGGGCCGAGCCACAGTCAGCTTAGCACCAAAGCTAAGTCTGCCTCTGCCTTTCCTCAAGCTCCCGGGAACCTCCGAGGCTTTCACCCTCCTACTCACTCACTTTCCCGCTTTGGGGTACACACTCTCACAAATGTAGGGAGAGAACCATGTCGGGGTGTGTGTGCTTCAGGGTCCCTGCACGCTGCCAGCTCCAGAGGCCCTCTGCCCAACCGCCTCTGTGGGCATCAGAACCTCACCTCTTGGTGCCTCGGTTTCCTCCTCTTGGGCCTAATGTGCCTTTTTTTTTTTCTACAAGAGTCAGAAATCTCCTCCTGGCCAGAGAGAGAGCAGCTGCTGAGAGAAGGACAGAGTAAGCAGAGCTGTCCGTAGTTTGTGGCCGTGCCGTGAGCGGTGCCTCCGTCTTGGACAGCCGGGGAGTGGAGTCCTGTTGGTGTTTCCAAGCTGCCTTTTGTCCCAAACTGCAGCTTTGGGTTTTTTTTTTTTTTACCAGCGCAGGGTCAGCGCCTGCCCTGTCCTTACAAGTGGGTGCTTATAGGTTTCCAACACAGCACAGAGGCCGATGGAAGAAATGTGGAGGGGGCAGGCGAGACTCTTGCTGTCTCTCTGGGCTGGGTGGTGTGGGGGGAGACATTTACTACCCACTGAGGCCTGACCGTCATCTCCCTGGGATGCAGGTGAGGAAACGGGGCTTTAGAGAAGTTCCTCACTCACAGGTCACAGCGCGGGGAGCCCCATGGCCACTGCCCATTGGGCGTGCATTATGGAGACTGGCAGTGGGGGCCCAGCAGGGCTCAGAGGCGGTGCTCAGAGGGGTCTCACACTTTCCCCCTTTCCCTCCGAAGCTGAAAACATTTCCAAATGAGACGTTGGGAGCCGCGTAGGATCTCTCCTTGCCTATTTTCTCAGACGCCTTGCTGGGGAATTTCTCTAAAACACGAAAAACCAGTGCAGAGGGAGAGAAAACTGTCCATGGGATGCTCCATCTGGGATATGCCCACACCTAACATTCCCAAAGGATAGGGGCCAGGAGGGGCCTGGGGGAAGAGGAAGCCTGAGCCCCAGGGGTGGGGGGCAGGCAGACAGGGGCGTGTGGACAGGGTGAGAGCCCCTCTCTGCCTGAGTGTGGAGCTGCGGCTGTGATGCACACGGCCTGAACTCATTCCAACAGGAAGGTGGAGAGGCAAGGTTGAGGAAGTGGGGAAATCCCCCGGAGCTCTCAACCTGCTCGTCTGTTCTCTGGGTTTGAGAGCGTGCGGCTCTGGGGGAGAGGCCACATGAGTGTACTAGGCGTGCGTGTGAGCCCGCTGCTCCTAAGGAAGAGGTTGTGTGTGTGTGTGTGTGTGTGAGTCTGTGTAGAATCCAAGTGTAGACAAGAGTACGACCCTGTGAATGCTTGTTCGTGTCAATAACCACTTAGTGGATCCCTTCTGAGCCTGCGGGGAGCCAGTTCCAGGCAGAGTGTAAAAAAAAATGCATCCGCATAAGTTGTCTCCTAAGGTTATTCCAGTCGCCAAGGCCTCCAGCGCGTTTCACCTCTGTCTCTCCATCCCGCCTGGTCAGTGCAGCCAAAACCATTGTCCTGTCAGAACCAGCTCACTTCCTGGGCCCTGTGTGAAGGCCGTGGCCCAAGGGGGAGCGTGTGAACCCAGCGCTCCTAGCCCAGAGAGTGTCCCATCCATCTCAGTTTCTTTCCCTGCCAGGTTGGGGCTCACCAGTGCCGATCTTGTAGCAGAGAAGGTTCTGGCCGCAGGCCGCCCTTGAGAAGCCCTCTCCTCCTCTACGGTCGCGGCGCTCCGGGGCCCAGGCCTGCGTCCCGTGGCCGAGTTCAAGGGGGCTTGGAGGTCATTTAGTCCTCGAGTTCCCGTTGGGCCCAAATCAGGACCTAGAACCTTCCCTCTTGCCCAGCACCGCTCCGCCTGGAGCTCTGTGGCTTCCTGTTTTCCCAGCCGCTCGGTCCTAAGGCTTGGTTCCAAGGCCGGCCGCCTCCCGGGGATCGCCCAAGGCGAAGCGCTTGGGAACTGTGATTCGCCCGCCTCGCCTGCGGCGAGCCACCCCGACTCGGGTCATCGGCGGCCCGGGGCGTCTTCGAACCCGCGCCCGGCTGGCGCCCCAGCACCACCGCATCCCCGGCGCGCCCCGCCGCCCGCGCTTCAGGCTCCCCGGCCAGGCTCCGCACCTGCGATGCTCCCACCTGCAGCGCCGCCCAAGGAGCCTCCTAGCCGGCCAGGAGCCAGGCCTCGGCGGCCGGGGAACGCGGCGCCCAAGCGTTGCGCTCCGACTGTTTCCCGCCGCACGCCCGGAGCCGGTGCTGCGAAGCATCCGCTTCGAAGCCGGCCCGGCAGGCAACGCAAAGCAAGTGGTTTGTGGAAACGCCGAAAAGGAGGAGAAACGGACTCCGGGTTGAGTTTTAACAGCCAACACTCCGTGCCCTTGGCCGAGGGATCCCAAGAGGGCTGGACGGATTCCCCCGGTCTCCTCGGAGAGATCGATCCCCGTTTTCCGACCCAAAGTCACAAACCGCTCAGCCCCGCGCCTCCCCAGCCCGCCAACTCTCGCCTCCCGCAAGTGGATCGCGTTTCGAAGGTCCAGGAGCCCTGGGTCCAGGGGTCCCCAGCCCCGAGGGATTCGCACGTGCACTCACCGTAGCAGGGGACCTGCAAGGCCGCGTTGCGGCCGCCGCCGCCTTCCTGGAGTTTGAGGCTGCCGTCCGGGGGCGTCTTGCAGGCGCCTCGTTGCAAGTAGAGATGCGGCTGCGGCGCGGGCGGCTGCGGCTGCGGGGCGGGCGGCTGCGGCTGGAACTTGTTGAAGGAGCCCCGCGCCCCGGCGCCACTCTCCAGAGGTGCTGCCGGGTCCTGCTGCCCCGCGCCGTAGCGGGCCCGGCTCTTGGCGTCCCCGAATCCCTGCCCTTTGGCGGCAGCCGACAGGAAAGTTGTGCTGAACTTATCACCGCCGGGGTATGCCCTAAAAGGCGACGAGCCCTCCCGGCTCTGCGACACCGGGCTGTAGTAGGCGTCCATGGCAGCAGCCGGCGACTCGCAGTAAGAGACGCAAGTCTCAGCATTCATGCCTGGCTCGCGCGGGCGACGGGCGGGGGCGCGAGCGAGAGCGCGAGGACGCCACCGCGCGCCTTGGCCGGGAGTTTGGAGAGGCCAGGAGGCGGTGGCTGTGCGCTCCGCGCCGGCCTGCTCGCTCCCCCTCCTCCCCTCCACGCCTCTCTCTCCGGCTCCTCACCCCCTCCTTTCTCTGCCTTCTCCCTCCCCACAGCTGGCCCAGGGAAAGAACGGAGGACTGTAAAAAGATTCAGATGTTTCGGAAAGTTGACCAGATCTCCCAAACCCTCTTAAGGTTTTTGAACCGGAAAAAGAGAGTGCCTTTTTTTTTTTTTCCTTCCTTGACTCTTTCTTTTTCCCTTCCGTCTCCCTCTCCTCCTCTCTGCCTACTCCCCTTTCCCCTCACCCTCACCCCTTCTTCTTTCCTTTCTCTTAAGGAGAAGCTACTAATTCGGTCACCACTCCGAGGGGATTCTACGCGGAGCCGCCCGAAGGCCTTTTCAAATCTAGGCGGGGCCAGGGAGGTGTCTGGACTCCCCGGGCTCTCGAGGCTAGGTGGGTCCAAGCTTCGGCCTATTGGAGGGGGCATGCAAAACTTTAGTGATGGATTAAAAAAAAAAAATAACGAAAAACAATCCAAAAAATCTGACAGAGTTTGACATTTGGAGTCAGAGGGGCCGGTAGCCTCTGGGTGCAGCCAAGTCTTTGGGACACATCCCTGCGAATTTAGCGCGCAGTTGCGGTAAAAATGTAGCGCGCAACTTTCCTGTCTTCCCAACAGATGCCTTTTGCTCTGTTTCCAACCCCTTTTCCCTATTGTCGGTTCCTCCTTGAAATTAACACACACACAGTCACACACATACACTCACAAGCGCTGCAGTCATCCTGCCTCTCCTAAGGGCACGGGTAGGGGTGCGGAGGAACCCGTGTTCGCTCAGACACTGGAGAACCATCAGGCTGGGCCAGTTTCCGAAGCTTTAGAGCCTGCGCCGCTCCTTCTCCTCCCAGGAAAGAGCCCCGTGTGCCTCTGGAAGGTCTGCGCCCAGCCCAGGAGATTTTCTGGCTGGGTTAAGGGCGCTTTGAGAGTGTGGAGTTGGGAGACCCGCGCCTCACCGCTGCGCAGTCACCTGCTTACTGCTCAGGTGGGGGGTGAGAAAGTCTCTAATCTCTGGCCTCCCAGTCCCCATTATAAAACGAACGGCATGGATTTAACGGGCTGTGAGCCTCCGGGCCCCGGGCCCCGCCACAGCAAGGGAACAGGACTTTGCTAC
This sequence comes from Cervus elaphus, assembly GCF_910594005.1. Taxonomy (NCBI): domain Eukaryota; kingdom Metazoa; phylum Chordata; class Mammalia; order Artiodactyla; family Cervidae; genus Cervus; species Cervus elaphus. The sequence goes on from NC_057815.1 coordinate 87,116,524, forward strand.
AGTGAGCCGCGTCCCTTCCACACGGCTAATCACCGATTGTGCCTCACAGCAACCTTGCTTGGTGGAAATCGGGGTTCCCACATTTTCCGATGAGCAAACCGACGCTGAGAGAGGTATGATCCCTTGACTGAGGTCACACAGCTGGGAGGCAGCAGCGTCTGCCTTGAAACCCACGCTGAGGCTGGTCCCTCCGCAGATCTGGGAAGACGTTGCTGACAGCGAAAACGAAAACACGAAGAATGGAGGAAAAGGGTCTCTAACTGTAGAATGACTCGGGTTTGGAGGAGCCCAGTAAGAGCAGTCCTGGATAAACTGCAGAGAAAAGGATAGAGGACATATCTCAAGGGAGGCTGGGAGTGGGGTGAAAGGTGAAGGGGCAAAGTAAAATGAGAGAGGGCCTGAGCGCCCAGAACCCAGGAATGTAGGTCAGAAGTCAATCTTCTGCACCTAAAAGGTCTCCCTAAGAAGAAATATCTGGGGGGGGGGGCGTCATGCTTCTACCCCCAACCTTATCCTAGCTAATCCTCACCCCCGCCCCTCTCCCTTGGTATCTCTGCTCCTTGCTCTGCCGCCGACTGCCCGATCCCACATCTGGTTTCCATCGCGGCTTACCTTGAAGTGCTCGTTAATAAAGATATTCTGCAAACCGGGGCCAGGGGTGCGCAGGCCCGAACCCCTCCCCCACTGCCCAGAGGGACCCGCACCTCTCTGGCTCACAGGCCTAAGCCAAGTGAGGATCTCATATGTATTGAGTCCTTGTTGTGCCAGAAGCCATCCGCAGGTTGTCTCTTGGGGCTACCCCAACAATCTGAGGATGCTGGTCGTCTCCTCATACCCATTTTCCAGATGTGTAGGCTGAAACTCAAAAGGAACCAACTAATTTTCCAACCTCAGCCAAAAGTGAGTGAGCCTGCCATCATCCCAAATTCTCCTGTTCAGCCCTAGTTTCTTTTAGATCTTAGACTCTGCCAAGTTCTGGAATTCCCGTCTCATCCCTGTGCTTTTTGTCTTGCTAATAACTTGGTGTTCAGCAAGGAGTGTCTTCCTCCAGGAAGTCTTCCCATCTTTCCCAGTCGAGGCACATCTCTGTCCTGGACTTCAGGGTTGTCTGGTTGCCAGTTTGGTGTTCATCTCCACCTCACTAGTCCGAGGTTGCAAGAGGGCAGCTTCCACGCTGCCTGGTGCCCCACAAATATTTACGGAATAAAATATTAGAGCCTGGGTTCCTTCCACTGCTCAGCGAGGCAGTTCCCAGCGTATTTGGTTTCCTCTAGCCAAGGACAACCGGCTGCTCGCCCTCCCCCTCTTCATGAATCAAGCGACAAATTTAAGAGTACGCCGGCCTCTCCCTGGCTGCACAAGAACAGTGAGTTCTCTCAGAGTAGAGGCCAGGTCTGTCTTGTTCACTGCAGGGCTTGGCACATCCTAGGTGATCATAAAATGTGCATTGAATGAATGAATGAAAATGCTGAGTGGTCCAGTCTGAGATCTTAGAGGCGCATTTTTGCTAAGGCGTTCCAAACTGAGAAGGCTGCTCTGGTCCCTGCGCCCTGAAACTGGCTACTAGAACCCAGATAATGTCTGTGATCCTTCTACTTCTCTCCTCTCATTTTCTAATTCCAGGAGTAGACACAAGGGGGAATCTAAGAGAAGTGAGATATGTGGGGTGGGGAATGGTCCCAAGACAGGTAGAATGGCAATTACCATATTCTCTAGTAACTTCTGAGCTGCTCTGGCTGTCACTGCAAAAAGACAAAACCAGAAAACAACCCTGCTGCAATCCAGAAAGCTTTCTTTGCTTTGGTGGTATAGTGGTTAGCACAGCTGCCTTCCAGAAAGCTTTCTTTGAGTGCTGCCTCTTGCCATCTACCCGCCCCATGATCTTATCACCAGTTTCATCACTGCCCCATTATTTAACCTTGTCCTGGCCACCCCCCCTCCTCAGGGGGAGGAATTTCAACCCCCCAGCCCTCCAGGCACAGACTCTGGTGTCCTCAGTCAGAATCCCTCCAGGAGGTCTTGGTCCTTGGAACCAGCAGGGGGGAAGCTTCTACCTTCTTACATGATACCTTAGAGGTGAATTCAGAAAGAGTGAGCTCATGCCTGGGGGTGAGAACGTGCATGTGCATTTGCCTGTGACCGGTGAGAACATTCTGGGCATGTTGTTTTCCCCATGAAAACCTCCACAGACACCCCCCCCCCCAAGTCCCTTCAAACATGTCTTTTCTAGGAGAATGAGAAGAGTAGCTGTTTATTTCTGTGTGCTTTAGGTCATTTGCGGGTTGATCAGTCCATGCCTCCCTACTGCCCTTCGTCTCTCCCTCCATCCATCCCTCTGCCATAGCTGAAAGCCATGGCTCTCCCACCCGGGTCCCCTTCGAGGGTGCAGGGCATCTTCCCGGTCAGAAGCAAGGTGGATGACCCTGAGGCTGAGTTCTAGTCTTTGCTCTCCCCTCGCGTTATTTCTTCCGCAGCTAAGGCTCCTCCGGCTTGCAGTTTGTCCCTCCATCACTGACGTTATCTGGCAGTATCTCTACACTTCCGGTCACTTTACTGTGCCAGGAATAGTGGGCGCAGCCAGTCCCTCTGCTTCAAGTCCTGATTCCCATCCCCAGCCCTGGCAGACACTCCCCTGGGCTGTCCCTTCTCTTCCCGAGGCACTGTCCCACTTCACCCTCTGGGAAGCAGCTTCCCCCTTCTATGGGCTCCGCACACAGTCTGGGAAGGGGAGTGGTGACAAAGTCTTTGTCAAGGCCAAGTGCTCAGTGTCACCTCCACTTGGAGGCCTTCCTTCACCACCCTAGCATCTGCCTGGTCATGTCCTCGATCGCCTCTATTCTGACTTGACATTTTCTCCCACATTTAATAACCTGTTTGTTTTATTGTCCATCTTCCTATGAGAACATGAGCCACTCTCGCCCCAGGAGGAAATACAGGGCTTGGCACATAGCACCTCTCAGCACTTGATAAATATTGTGCAAGTGACTAAATGAGTGAATGAACCAGTAAGTTGAATGAACGGATGAATACCGGGGGAGAAATGTCGCAGTAACTGCCCAGTCCCTATGGCTCAGGGCGGGAGCTCTCGAGGCCGCCGGGATGTAGGACTGAGTTGGTTGGAAGGTCCCTGATGGAGAAGGGGGAGGCATGGACTGGCGGACAGTCCTTTCTTTCAAAGGGAAGGACGGATTTGGAGCTGCCCGCTTTGGTCTGAGCTCCCTCCACCCCATCCGGCCGCTGCACTGTCTCCACCTCCTACTGACAGTGGAGCTGGGGAGGGGGAGCAGACCTGCGTATCTGCTACTGGACTTCTCCTGACAGTGCCCCGAGTCTTGGTCCCCAGTGTGAGTAAGACCCGGACCATACGCACCTCACTGAGTCATGGACTACTTGGCTTGCACTTGCCACTTTGTAAATGCCAGGAGGCAACAAAGATTGCTGGAAAGGTTGAGGCTGCTGAATAGACATTTTGGACATCTGCAGAGGGGGGCAGGAAGAGTCAGGATATGAAGGGGAAAGGCCAGGGATCTTACAAATCTTCGGCAGAGATGCTTCTGCTCTGCAGACGCGGGTACACAGACCTCACATTCCCAGCAGGACATAAATTAGCAACTGTGTTTTGGACAACTGTTAAAAGTCAGCTCTTGGACACAGATCTTTGCAGTCCTCCAAACGGCCCTGTGGTGGTACTATTATCCTCATTTTACAATGATTAAAAAAAAATCGAAGCACAGAGAAGTGAAGCGATCGCTTAGAGTCACACAGCAAAGCAGAAGACTTGGGATTCGAACTCAGGTGACGATCTCAGAACCCACGCTCTTAACCACGGCGTGTTCTCTGAGATCTCTGCGGCGACGCGCGTTCAAGGGTTCCCGAATCCTCTCGGCCTACCCGGCGCTCAGAGAAGCTCCCCCTTCGCCAGTGCCGCGGGCTAGGGGCGAGGGGCTGGGGGCGCTCGCCAACCTCGGCCGTACCGCGGACCCTGGTCCTGGGGCGAGGACCAGGCTATCACCCCGAGGTTCGCGCCAGCGTTCGCCACCGGCGTCCAGCCTTCCAGCGTCTGCCCCGATCTCCCAGGAACGCAGACACCTAGTCACCTTCCTGCATTCGGCTCGGGCCCCCGCGCAGCCCCTGCGGCGGCCGCGGCCCCTGTGGGATGGAGCCCGGGAGAGAGGCACTCCCCACCAACGTTCTCCGAAGACGCCAAGGCCACACGGCGCGGGCTGGCGCACCCCCGGCCGGGTCCGCACCCTAGAGCGCCAGGCTGCCCCCGGCAAGAAGCGAGGGTCTCTTAGGCGTTTTGAGCCGAGGGAGGACCTCGCGGGGTGCCCACCAGGCTCGGAGAGCGCCGGGTCGCCTGCCCTTCCTCCTGGCCCACCGCCTCCATCTCTCACCCGGACCGGTACCCCCAGTTTAGGTGCTTAGCATTCGCGGAGTCTGGCCCCTGGTCGGCTCCCTGGTGGCGCACGCCAGGGGATTCAGCACGGGGAGAGACCCTAGAGGGACACCTCTTCCCCATTCTCCGCTTTCTAAGGCCGGGGAGCGAGGGGCCCAAAGGAGGTCTGCATTCAGGGACGTATCTTCATTCATATGGGAAAAACACTAACTCCCGAGATGCAGGTAAACGGGGTGTTCCAGTGAGTTCCAGACGCTCGCACACTGTTCGGTCGGGAGGGTCAATGAAGCACAAAACTGGAGGGATGAAGGTTTTTTAAAATGACCAGCCCCGACGCCCCCGCCCGCAGGAACGCATCCCTCCACCGCCCTTCCCCGGCCCCATGGTGCGTTTCTGGGACCTGCCTTCCCTATCTCCAGGCGCCCTGGTACTTTTCAGCGCGGGACTAGGGTTCCTGTCGGAACGCGCGGTCCAGGCGCGCGACGGAGCCTGGCTCCCTGCTCCCCACTTATCCGCAGGGGCAGAGCAAAGAGCTCAGGGCAGGGAGAGAGAACTGAGAGGGCCACAGCTGGCGAAACTGGGGTCTGGTGAACCCCTCCCCGGGAAACCCGACTTGGCTGGAAAGCTTGTGAGCGGAGGCCTCGACATCGCCGGGGCGACCGCCTTAATCCTGGATCAGGAGAGGAAGTTGGAACCGGAAGTCCTCCTTTGGGGGGGTCCTTGCACCCCTTCCATATCGGTTACAACCCAGGAGAACACAGATCGTTTACCTCCTCAGATAATCCCCAAACGTCATTAGCCAAAACCCCGGCCAGGTGTCGGGACTGAAGCTCCGTGTCCCCTCTGTCTTCTCCCCTGTCCCTTCGCTCCTGGAAGCCAGTCCTCTAGGATTTCAAAAAGATCGGCGGTGGGAAGGTGGAGGCCAGAACACGCCAGCTCGCCTCTGCAGGAGTCCTGAGGCGCCGCATGGGCAGAAATGAGGTCTCACTTCCTTGGGGTGCTTGTTGGGTGGAGAGGATCTGCCCTTCCCTGCTCAGCCCTTAGTTCTAAGGAAGTATATATCGGAAACTTTCTACCCATTTCACCGCTGGGGAGATGGAGGCTTCAGTGATGGAGGGAAGGGAGTGTGGATGGCCAGAGGGGCCTGAGAGCTTCCTCACACTGTGAGGCTGCGTGTGCCCGTTTCTGGGGAGCAGGTTTAAAACTTTCAACAGTCTCAAAGGGGGTCCCCGATCCCCCCCAGAGGGGTAAACCTCATTTATTTAAGCAGAACTGGTCCCTTGGGACAAAACGGAGCTCTTTCCAGAGTCCCCTCGGGCACCTCAGACCAGGACTTTACCCGCTTCCTCCCTGGGAACACTTTTCGCTCTTCGATAGAGAGGCCTCCGCGCCCACACTGGGACTGTTGAGCTGACCGCCTACAGGGTCTCTTACTGTAAAGGGTGGTCTTCCCAATCTACCGCTCAGAAAACTGATCTGGAGCCAGGGAGAGGGAGAGGTGAATGAGACAGGCTAGGCTTCTGATTCTCCCTCTCTCTCTCTGGGATCCTTGGGGTCAGCCCTGGGGGGCCCTTCCCCTCTGCCCTCCCTTCTCCACTCCTCTCCTGCCCACCAATCCCTAGAGCCTGCTGGCACGTCCACACCCCCTCTGTGCCCTGACCACATTCTGCTGCCATCTCTGGGAAGGGGCGGGGAGCATGGCCCCTAATTCCCTTTCCTCCTCTCCCACAACCCGAGAGTCCTTCTCCTCTAAGGTTTCATTTGTCCCCTTGTCCCCTCCCTCAGCCCCAAGAATTCGTGGGCAGCCAGTGGCAGTTGTGTTGAGTCTAATTCCTGCAGCCCACCCCCCCCCAGCGCTGGCCTCATGGATGGTGGGAGGGGCTGCTGGATTCTCTCTAGGACAGAGCTGGGCTCAGAAGCCAGTCTGTGGCAGGCCTCTGGGGCTGGAAAAAATGGGGGGGAGGGCGGTTCAGGGAGGAGGCAGCGTTAGTGATTCCATTAGTGGTCAAGAGGCCAGCTGTAGATTCAAGTTTGAATCCCATTTCTGCCACTCTTTGGCTGTGTGACATGGGCTATGTGACTTCGCTCCTGGGCCTCAGTTTCCTCTCCTGTAAAGTGGGGATGCTAATAGCACCTACTTCATAGAACCACCGCCAAGATGAAAGGAGATCTTGCTCCCTTAAGGTGTTTGCTAGTAGCAGCAGTGGTAATCTCCTTTCCGTCAGGAACACTTTGCTCTTTTAAACTTCACAGCCCAGACTTAAGGAACCAGAAATGACCAGTTGGAGTTCCTGCCCTTCGACCATTATGACAGCTGGTCATATTCATCTTTCAGACCACAGCTCCTCCCTGGTCAGGGTCTTTTAAAGCACCAGGAGGGAGAAGGCCAAAGGATTTCTCAGGCTCCGCGGTCCAGCCCTTCCTGATAGGATGGAGGCTGTGCGTTGTGTTTTGGGGGAGGGGGGCGCTGCACCCCCGCTCAACCCCATCTCAACCCTTTCAGCAGCACCGCCTTCACCTCGCTTGATTCTCTGTAAACTCATGACTGTCCTGTGGTGGAGGGTTTATGTCCCTGCCTTGCAGGCAGGGAAATGGAAGCCCCTTGCCCACAGCAAACTTTGAGCAAGAGGTCAGGATAACCCTCGAATTCGGGGCTCCCGGCTCCCAGGCCTGGTAGGTTTGTCCCAGCGTCCAGAGAGCGCGGGGGCCTCAGGGACAGGGACCCGGGGTCTGGCGACAGCGTCTCCTGCCTGTCCCTCCTCCCCTCACCGCCTGCCTCCTGGCGGAGAGGTCTGGGCCCCAGCACCTGTCAAAGGAGCCAGCCGGAGCACACCATCTAATCCGGGTAATCCGGAGGTTTGTGATTGGCAGGGAGGAGCGCTGGAGGCGCGGGGGGGGGGGGGGGGGGATGGGGAGAAGGGGAGGGTGAAGGAGAATGCGGGAGACAAGCTCTTGTTGAGTGACCCTGGATGCCGGAGACGCAAGGAGAGACTGATAACCAAGGGTGCTTGACTCAGTGCCTGGCACATAGTAGGTGCTTAGTAAATGGTGATGGTTATTCTATTTCTATTGCCTCCTGATCTTACTAGCTGTCTGCCAACCTCCCTAAACCCCTCCATTTGAGGATGCCATGGCCTAATTTCCACCCTCTCTCTCCTACCCCACCAGGGGTCCTTCCCTCCTTGGGACCAGTGTCCGCACTCCCCGCTTGCCTGGAGCCCGGTCCAGAGCGCACAGCTGCGGCCAGGCCGTGGACACTTCTGGAGTCGACCTCTGCTCCCAGAGCCCAGGGGTGGGGGTCGGGGTGGGGGTGGGAAGAGCGGCCTTGACTGAGGAGCGGAGGACAGAAACGCATTGCAGCCCTGAGTCTTCAGGGACATTATGGTGAGTGCTGGCAGGTCGCCCCAGGCCGGAGCGCATTGACTTGGAAAACCAAAAAAGGGCAACTGTAAGATGAAAGAAACAACCAAATCTATAGTCCCCCCTCCAGGCTTGAGCCGCCACCAGGGGACAGGGGCGAGGCGCCAGGAACCCGCCCGCGGACGTCCTTAGGAGGTGGCGCTTTTGCTGCATTTATTCGGTGTCAGTTCGGGGCCCCTCGCACCTCTGCAGATCCGCTCAACACCCCTCCCGCCATAGTCCTCACTCAGGGGCTGGGAGGCTGAAGGGGACACGGCGGAACACCCCGGGAAGGGCAACCCCGCTGGAGTCGGCGGTGGAACGAACTTTGACTGGAGAGCCGGGCGCCTGCGTTCTCCGGGCCTCCGCGCCGCGACGCGCTGGGGGCTTCGACTCCCGGATTCTTGTCTCAGGCTCTTCTCCCCGGGTGCCTTGCCATCCTCAGGAGCGCGGAAACGCCTAGCTGGTTTCTCCAAGTTGAATTCGTTTCCAGGTCGTAGTGGAATTTTTCAACGGGTAGTTGGGAATGGTCAGCTTCTGGAGGCAGGCATCTGGGCGCTAGTCCTGATCTGGGCTGGTGCAAGCTTGGGAGAGTCATTCTCCTCCCCGTGCTGCAGTGTGTTTATCTGAGAAATGGCAGTGACTGTTCCCATCTCCTGGAAAAGCTGTGGGGAGCGGAGGTCACGTTCCCTTAACTTTTGGGGGACAGTTGCAGATCTTGGGGAACTTGGAGGAACACTCAGTTCTTGTGGCCACCCTGACCTCCTGTCCAGCTCAGATCACCCCTCCCCAGGATTCCAGGATTCTGGGGTTCCGGAGTGCTTCACCCAGGACTATGTGGCCCATGGAATCCTTTCATGGTGGGTCTTCTTCAAAAAAAGTTCACTGGTCTTGCCCTCACCTTTGCCAAGCTAACTGGACTCACTTTCAGTTTCTTGGGGATGAAGGTAGTGGGCAAAATGGGTATTGCCAAATAGCAATCGATGCATTTTTTTTCTTTTTCCGTTTTAAGGTGAAATCCACATAACTTAAAATTAACCATTTAAAGGGCTTCTCTGGTAGCTCAGATGGTAAAATAATATACCTGCAATGCAAGAGACCCAAATTCAATCCCTGGGTTGGGAAGATCCCCTGGAAAAGAGGGTGGCTACACACTCTAGTATTTTTGCCTGGAGAATCCCATGGACAGGGGAGCCTGGCAGGTCCATGAGGTTGCACAGTCAGACATGACTGAGTGACTAACACACAACCATCTAAAAGTGAGTGATTCAGTGGCATTTAGCACATTTGCAGTGTTGTACAACCACTGTCTCTGTCTAGCTCCAAAACATTTCCATCACCCCAAAAGGACCTATTTTTCTTTTTCAACACTTTCTCCAGAACTGAGCTGTGTGCAGGCAGACAGCGAGGGCCAGCTCTCCTTGCCCTTTCGACTTATCTTTTCAATGCCTTTAATAGGAGCTCTGTTTACAAATGACTTGCAAAGTTGAGCTCAAGAAACCAGGGAGCCCTGGAGATGGGAGTAGGTGTTTATTCAGAATCCTTGGGGGAACTAGAGTGTGCCTGAGGGGTGGGCTTGAGGATTGTTGGACAGGGAGCTGGAGAACCAGGTCCAGAGAGAGGGTCTTTAATGACCCTGCCCATCTAAAAGTTATAGATAAAATTCTCATCCTGCAGGAGTAAGGACTCAATTTCACACAAACATTTTACATCACAGGCTTTTTAGGAAAGCTACTTCTTTGATCATCCAATGAAAACTGAGGACCCTCTTCTTGGAAAGGTGCAGCTAAATGCTGCCTTAGTTTCCAAGGGTTTGTAACAAATGAGCACACACTTGGTGGTTTGCAAGAACAGACATTTATTCTCTCTCAGCTCTGGGGGCCAGAAGTCTGAAATCAAGGCATCCCGGGGCCAAGTTCACAGGAGGAGACTTGCTTGCATTTCCCAGCTTCTGGTGGCTCCAGGCTTGCCCCTTGGCTCCACTTTTCCCATCACTACCTTCATCTTCGTGAACTTTCTATCTTCTTCTCTCCCGCTTCTTATAAAGATGCTCATCATCATAATTAGAGACTACCTTCTGGAGAACCCAAGATCAGGTCTTCTTGAGGTTTGTTACTTAATTCAGCTGTACATTTCCGTTCTGAAGGGCTTCCCAGGTGGTTCAGTGGTAAGGAGCCCGCCTGCCAATGCAAGAGACACAGGAGACCTGGGTTCGATCCCTGGGTCAGGAAGGTCCCCTGGAGAAGGAAATGGCAAACCCACTCCAGTATTCTTGCCTGGAGAATCCTGTGGCAGGCTAAAGAGTCCAGCGTGACTGAGCACACATCTTTTCTGTAAATAAGCTCAGACTCACAGGTACTGTGGGCCACTATCTTTGGGGGGCTACCCTTTAACCCCAGTACAGGTGCATACACTCAGTCTCATATTCAACTTCAGGGGCTCCCAGACTCCTGTCAAATCAGAAATCTCTGATTGAATGTCACAAAGGAATCCTTTAATGCCACCGTCAGAAAGGTTGGAGAGAATAGAAATCACCCGTTCTCTTTAAGGAAGGACACTCCCACTTGCGGTTAAAAGGAGAAAATGAACCCACCATCCTGCCCCTGTGATACCATCTACCCTCTTGAGGAAGGACATTCCAGAACATTCTAGAGGCAGAAACCAGTTGCCTTTTTACAAAGAAGCCCTTGAAAAATGCAGCATCAGCCAGAATCTCAATTTGTGAAAATGGACCGACAGGAAATTTCGCCCTGTCAGACAAACTTCATAAAGGCCCTGTAGGGGCCCTACCGCTCCAAGAAGCCTTTAAAGAAATTGCAACTTTTAGTCAGACCCTGAGGGAAGTCTCACAAAGGTCTTCACACCCCTTGTGGCTCCTCTTTGTGGGGTGGTGAGGGAGGAGCAAGGTTTTTTTTCCAAGGGAGGAGAGAGGTGAGGGATCAGGGCTGGGGAGAGGCTGCTCCCGAGGCCAGCCAACAGGATGGCTCCACAGATAGAAGTGACAGTTTCCTCAGCTGAGTCCCCGGGTCGCCACCTGTGTCCTTCCTGCAGATTGGATTTATAGAGTGTCACATTTTAATAAAAAACACACACACCTTCCCATTTTGGTGCATTAAGAGATTTCTAACAAAACACTGTAATGTTGCTATAAATTTTTCTCCCAGCACCCTCACAAGTAATAACTCAGCTCTGGCATTTTGCATTTAATGTTTATTTTGATGGCTACATTCCAGTCAGAGTGGGGGCTCAGGGTGGGGAGGGAGAAAGCAAAAAAAAAAAAAAAAAAAAAAAGAGCCTCCTCTTTCTTAGCCATTAACTGTGTGTTTTTAATTTAAAAAAAAAAAAAGGTCCCCACAATTTGGGGAGCCAACACTTGGAAAGGAAGGAGGGAAATCATGACACCCTATGAGGAAGCGCCAGTGGCCTCAGCTCTAGGAAGTCGATGGGGTGAGGCTCTGGCCGGGTCCTGCCAAGGTGGGTCTCCAGAGGGTTTCTGGAATGTCTCCTTTGCCCGCCATGCATTCAGCCTGAGATGCCCCTTTCTCTCCCCTCAGAGCTTCTGAGGCTCAGAAGTCTCATCTTCTGGAATTTTCCCACATCCTTTCTCCACTGGAGTTATGGGCCCCTCCCCTGAACAGTATTCATTCTATTCACTTAACACTTGTATGAAATCTGTGGCTGGAACAGGCTCAGATGAAAGAGTACTGAATGAATGAATGAATAAGTGAACTTTGTAGGTTGGAGAATTCTGTTTCCTTCCATCTGAATTGCTTCCACGAAGGCAGCTACTTTGGAATGGTTAATGATTTTCTCCCTAAACAAGAATCTAAATAGTTCAGAATCATGTGGAGATCAGATCACAACCCCTTTTCCTTCAAAGGTGCTGTATTTTAGTCGTCTTACTCCCAGCATCAGAAGGGAGGCTTCTAGTTTATTCTTTTGCCTCCTGGTAGAAACAAAGACAGGATGCTGGTCCAGACTGTCACAGATGGGTGGGGACTGCTTCCTGGAGGCTGAGGCTGAGGGTCCCACTGCTTGATAGCTGATTAATGCTCATCCTCCCTCTGCCTGGCCTGTGGGGCTGATACCCTTCTCCCAGTAGCCTTTCCTTCTAAGAACCTCACATTCCCCCAGCCTGTCTTCCCATGGGGCCACTGATCAAAGCCTGGGCTCTGGGGTTGCCCTGTTCCCAAGCCCGGGAATAATGGTCAAGTTGTCGGTGGGGATAATGAATGGAAAAAAATGCTTGTAAATTATGGAGTGCCTAGGACACAGAGGATGGCACCTAACAATGTGCATCTCAGTGACTGAGTCATGTAAGTGGGTGAATCAGACACTGAAGTCAGATGATTTGCACTTATTGGCGTAAGACCTCAGTTTTCTCATCTATAAACTGGGGATAACTTCAGCGATTGGGTCCTGGGAGGTGGGAGAAGGGGAGGATTATTTGAGAAAGTTGTTCATGGGATGTGCTTGACTCACTTTTCAGGTTGGCAGAGGACCTGGCTCTATCTCTGTCACTCACTGATCTATGGGTACCGTCAGTTGGCTGGGTTGGGGCCCGCTCTCTTTCCCTACCTCCACCCCAGAGGCCTCCCCAGAAGGGAGGAACAGCCTGTTCCAAGCTGCTTTACTTTGTCTTCTCTATGGAGGAAAATTGTTTTTTCATCAAGGGTTCAAATCCTGCCTCTTCCACTTATTTGCTGGTTGACCTCGGGTCAATTGCTTAACCTCTCTGGGCCTCTTGTTTGCTTATCTGATAAATGAGGATGATAATGCTGGCCTCGGTGCATTGCTCTGAGGATTGAAGATGATGAGGAAGCCTGGTACACAGCAGGCACCTGATAAATGTTCTCCCTTTCCCTAAGGAGATGACAAGCAGATACTGTATGTGCTGCTCCGGGAACCTGTCCTAGGACCTACGCACAGACAGTGCCTACTAGCTGCTCTGGATATATGGACTGGCAGGAAGCTGCATTGCCCATAGTGGGGAGCTCTCAGGAAGACCACCTCACTCATCCTGGCTCCGTGAGGACCACATACATTCTTCCCTGTTACAAACGCTCAGCCTGGCCCATTGCATTTTAAAGCTGAAATAAATGGTTCCAGGGCAAAGCCAGGCATCAGGGCTTTCTTGGCTCTTTCCAAAGTACTTCTGAGCCTTTCAGCAGGATCCCAGCCCCCACCCTGAAACTCCTCTAAGTTTAATGGGTGCTGCTCACTTTACACCCCGTGAAACCCTCGGCAAATGGTCCCGATCTCTGAGGTGCCGTTCAGGCTGGCAGCAGGGGCTGGCACTCAGACTCTGCCTGAGGAAATGAAAGCCTGATGGGGCTGGAGGGGGAGGTGGCGAGGAGCGTCCAGGCCGTCATGGCAGCTGGAGTCAGTTTTCCCCTAGCTGAGCCACCCTGCATCCTGCCATCTCTCCCTTCTCAAACGGGGCAGCCAGACCTGCTCCGTCTGGGGCCTCACAGAGGCCCTTCCTGAGTCAGCTGTGTAGATGTCTACCCGACAGAGGTAATAATGACAGTGCCATTTATTGAGCACCTGTTATGGGTCAGACCCAATTCTCGACTTATCCCATGAATTCCCTCTTCTGGGCCCCCCCCCAGTCAAAATTAGCCCCCTCTTCGGGGACTCACTGTCCCTCACCTGCTTTAATTCTTCAGAACACTTATCACTAGCTGTAATGATCTGGTTCATTTATTTGTTTACTTTGTCTACTATACGTCTCTCCTATTATAATGACAGGAACCTTGTCTGTTCGTTCATACACCATGTCCTGGAGAAGCGCTCAGTACACAATAGGTGCTCAGAAAATATTTTATTTTTCATCTGAATGAATAGGTCACCTTCAGAGTGATCTTATGGGAGGGGACTGTGATTATCCGCATGTTACAGATAGGAACACTGAGGCAGAGAAGCAGCCAGGAGTTTTGACAAAGGGCACACAGGAAGGGCAGAGATGGGATTCCGACCTCGGAATGTTTCACTAAAATCTGGGTTCTACCCCACACAACCTAACCCGGCCCACCTGGCTTCCGAGAGACTGAGTGATCTGTTGGAAATAAAAGGTCTTATCAGAAATGGAAACTTGTGGCCCCTGTGTCTGAATAAATACTTCCCGAATATTTATATTCATGATCCTACAATATCTTATTTTCTGTAGTTTTCACAGAAACCCGTCAGGTTGTTATCATTCTGTATCATTTTATAATGAAGAAGCAAAAACTCAGAGAGGTTGTGTGCTTGCCTAAAGACTCACAGAGAGGAAGTGACAGAGTTGGCATTGGGGCCTGGACTGGGATGGAAAGGGTATGCTCATCTCACTTCTCAGATGCATGGCCTCCTGGGGAATCCGAGTGACCTCTCTGTCCTCACACAGTCAGGAGGTGACAAAGCAGATACAGGGCTGGGTCTTGTGATGCTCTGCTCAGGTCTCCTCCCCATTTCAGTATTGCAGCCTGGAAACCAGGTGGGCAGAAGGAAGGCATGAGGGTCCTGACCCAGGGCATGATGTGGTTGCCTTGATGGCTGGGAATTGGCAAGGAAACTCACAAGGTCATCTGCATTTGCATGTGTGTGTCTGTGTGTGTGTGTCTGTGTGTGTGTGTGTGTGTGCACGTGTGTAAAACACAATGACCTGAGCCTGCCCTTCCCTACTGCGTGGATCAGAGTAATTGTGGAGGGAAGACAAGGGGCAGAGAAGCTGGAAAAACTAGCCAGATTTATATGGGACAGGCTGCAGAGACATAGGAAGTAGGAAAACATAGAGAAAGGGTGAAGGTGCAGACTATGGGTGAAAGAGGGAGGTTTTGGGAGTCTGGAGTCAGAGAAGGGAGGCTTGGAAGGAAGCTACCAGCTCTAGGAGTTGGGGGAGCAGAGGGAGAGAGAGAGAGTCTTGAAGGTGTTTTTCCACCTAATACCTTAGGAATATGATCTCCTCTTTCTGGTGAGTCTGCAGTCAACATTTTAATAGAATTTTGAGTTACTTGTGGATGCTGGCTGACATTTCGTGGATTGAGACTCTGTGTCGAGAGAGAGGCATGAGCTAGCCTCGTTTGCGAGGGTTCGTGTGTCTATGGGGTTCTCTACATGTGTGCACACGTCTGCACACGTGTGTATTCACATGGGTGGGGGCATGCGCTGTAACTGAAGGGCTGTGTGCATGTATACGTGAGTGCCTGGGGTACCAGGGGCCTGTCCATCCCCACTGCCCCGCCCCAGACTGTGAGCACAGCCCCCACCCAGGAATGGAGTCAGATGACTGGTGTGGGGAGAGGGGTTTGGAGGGTCTGAATGGGGGGAGTGCCCCACCTCCACTGTGGGAAAGTTGGCATTTGTGGGGGCTAGAACAGGGTGTGGGGGGATGGGGATGGACTTGCAGGGGCGCAAGACGCAGAATTTGTCCCGGGGGAGTTAGCAGAGAGAGGGGAAGGGAGCAGAGAGGGAGGGACCCAGGCAAGGGGGTGGTGGTCCTTGGTGGGAGGGGGAGTGGGGACACTCCAGAGGTGGTGAGGGGCATCCAGCCAGGCGTCCCCATCCCCGCCTTTCCCCGCTCCTCCACCCACACTGGCCAGTGATGCTGGGGCCTCTGTGGACCAATGGCAACGTGCAGGGGCTCAACAGCCGAGGAACACACAGGAGGAGCTTTTGAACTTAGAGCCAAGAACCCGGATTCCCAGCCTAGCTCTGCTCGCAGCCACAGGCTGTGCAGCCTGGGGCAGATCACCCGGCCTCTCTCATCCCGGCTTCCTCACTGTGTCGCCACCTGGGGGCTGGAGGCCTGCATGGACAGGTGGGTGGGACAGCGCTGGGGGTGCTCTGGAGCGCTGGCGTGTGGGGGGCCTGGGTTTCTTACTAGGATCGCCAGTTTGGGCCTTGCCCCGGGCTCCCAGGAATTTCCGGGTCTGGTGTTCAGGAAGCAGGGTACCTATTGGGTTGTCTCCAAAAAAAATCTTTTCAGCCTTCATTTTGTTGTATTTAATCTTCTTGAATTTGACCAAATCAGCCTGTTTTAGGACTCGGGGGCCCTCGTGTTGGTCCACCTGCTGTGTGATCACCCTCCCGGTGCCAGGGGGGTGACTGATGACTATTCCCTTCTCTTTTTGGTGTTAACTTTAAAAGGTATTAGCTGCCCTTGGTATCCCTTCAGACCCAGCCCTTGCCTCTCACCCTCTCCAGGAGGGATCACCCTGCTAGGTGATCGCTGAATACACAGAAGCACCCTTGGCAGGAGGGATTGTGAGTGTTACCACTGACCGCCTGGGGAACCAAGATTCTTGACGCGCGGCGAGTGAGCACTGGAGCCGGCAGGCTACACCCAAGGCCTTTTGCTTCCTAGCCCGGTTTGGCCACAGACTGTAATACTGTGTCGATGATGAACTTATTTGTCAGTCACTTTCCTCTTTGCAAGTATTGATCACCCCCTAGTTTGCATGGCTGAATGTCTTTGTTAACACTTGGTTTTTCTGGTCGTGCTGATGGACGCACACTGTTCTGAAACCCGTCATGTGATGGCTACACCTGAGACAAGCCTTGGAAGAAGCGGTTTCTATGACTGCTGCCTTGCTGGCGTGTGTATGATGGTACCCTGCTTGCCCTGATCCCTTTCTGTCTATTTTTTCCTACGCTGTTCCCTCCCCTCTGCGATCACACTTCTCCCCGAGCCTCACTCTCCCCCACATTCCCTCTTTACCCTCTTGCAACTGGGTCTGCCCCTGTCCCCTCTCTCTCCCCCAGCCCGTCTCTGGAGCCAGAGCCTTGGCCAGGATGAAAGCCACTGGCCAGGCCCATAAATCAGCCGGCCTGTGCCCCTTAACCTTCCCCATTAACCTCTCACACGGGCAGGCATTAGGTGTTACACTTGGCTGCCGTAAATTACTTGCCAATGAATTTATGAGTGCTCACCCCTCAGAGGCCTGCTTCCCCACCCTCCCCCACTCTTCCTCAGGGCTTCCAGAGATCGAGCCCCGGCCTGGCCGTCAGCTCCTGGTTCTGGCCCCCGACTTCCTGTGTGATGGTCTGCACCCGATCCCCCCGTTACACATGGACTAGAAGACCGAAGGGGTGGAGGGGAGGGGCGGGTGTGCGTGACAGCCACCCTCTAGCCCTGCTATCTGGAATCCCCTTCCCCGGAGGCCACCTCCTGGAGCTTCCACATGTTTACCTTGGAAGGTGGCAGCCCCTGAATGAGAACCGTCCCTACCATTTATTGTGATTCTGCCATGTGCCCGACGATCATGCCAAACAATTCTTCTGAGGTATGAATTGTTATCCCATTTTACAGAGGAGGAACGAGAGGTGCAGGCAAGTGATGTGACTTGGGCAGGGCTGGGAACCACTGGGGCTGAGAGTTAGTGGATATCGTTGTATCCTGCGTGCCTGCTCAGTCGATCGCTGTGTCTGGCTCTTTGAGGTTCCATGGACTGTAGCCCGCCAGGCTCCTCGGTCCATGGGATCTCCCAGGCAAGACTACTGGAATGGATGGCCATTGCCTTCTCCAGGGAATCTTCCTCACCCAGGGGTTGAACCCACGTCTCCTGTATATACGGGCAGATTCTCCTACCACCTGAGCTCCTAAACTCTATAAAAATCCAATTCTGCCAAAACAAGGCCACGTATGGAAACCATGATAAGCCCGTGACCCAGAATCTCTCTGCCTCACTCCCTCATGTCGCTGCATGTCGGTTTACAAGGACCGTCATGTAACAGCAGTGATGATGCTCATGATGAGAATGGCTGACCCCTGACGGGTGTTACCAAGCACCTATTACTAAGCCAAGCGTTTTATGCGCAGAAACTTGCTTAACTATCATCCCCGTGTAAGGTTGATGCTACAGTTATGCCCCTTTTGCAGAAGAGGACAGAGGCAAAGAGAGGTCAGTTAATCTGTTGATGGTCACCCAGCGACGAAGGGCCAGGTCCATGGTCAGACCCCAAGAGTCAGCCTGCAGAACACTCAGCACTTCACGGTGAATAGTGACAGTCATGACAAATGTGATGCCACAGCAAATCATTAGAGCAACAGCTGAATAGGCACCCCGGGGGGCCAATGGCTGTCAGCCTCCTGGTACCTGCAGGAAGCCCCTGGAGAGTTCTCTGTGGGTGACCCAGGATGAGTCTCACCTGGTTTTCCTTCTTCCACTTTTCCCAGGTGACAGCAGGAGCGGCTACAAGCTTTCCCCAGATGAGCCCAGGACCTCTCTGGGTGCCCATCCCCGGCTGCTGCTCCAGCTCTGACCCCCTGATTCCCAAAGCTACGGGGTCTCCACCGCAGCTTCCTGAGTGTGATCTTGGGGAGAGGGGAGCACGTGTCTGGGATGGTGGGGAGCAGCTGGAGGGGGATGAGGGAGGCTGCGTGGAGAGGACGCTGCGTTCTGGGGACCTGCAGGGACAGCAGACCGAAGCTGGACGGCGGGACTCCGGGGGGATGTTTCCGGGCCAGCTGTCACCAAGGTCCCTCCCCTCCCTGTCCCCCCACCCCCCAATTCGGCACATGTGAATGCCTCCTGTGCAATTCGGTCACCACTGCAAAGGAGGGGCAGACAGCTGCTCATGTTCCTCTGGGTTGTGTGTGACCCTGACTTGGAGGGAAAAGGAAAGGTCAGCCAGAGGGCGCTGCCACAAAGCCAGGACCCGGGCCCTGTTACACTGGGGAGGGCAGGAGGGCAACAGCCATGCAGACCTGGCTCAAGTCCCAGGTGAACGGAGCTGAATGGCGTCCCCTCCCAATTCACGCCCACCTGGAATGGAACTTGTGGATATGACCTTGTCTGGACAAAGGTGTAACTGCAGGGGTCATGAGTTAAGATGAGATTGGCCTGGATTAGGGTGGGCTCTAAGTCCGTGCCTGGCATCCTTGTAAGAGGCGGGAATCTAGACGCAGACATGCAGGGGCGAAGGCCCTGTGAGATGGAGGCAGAGACAGAGTGTTGGACCCACAAGCCAGAGAATCTCAGCAGTTGCCGGCGCTCTCCAGGAGCAACAAGAGGTGAAGAAGGATCCTTTCCTTAGAAGAAATCATGGCCCTGCTGACACCTCGAGTTTGGACTCCTGGCCCCCAGACCTGGACGAGAGTTTCTGTTGTTGCAAGCCACTCAGTGTGTGGTACTTTGTTACGGCTTCTTGTTAAGAAAGCTGACAAACGAGCTCCATCACTCACGAGCAGGATGGCCTCTATCAGTCACTGATCTCTCCAGGCCTCGCTGAGCATCCTTGTAGTGAGCATGATACTAGTTCAGAGGGTGCTGTGAGGATGAGATGAAATGATGCCTCCAAGGCTAAAGAGGTTCAGAAAATGACAGTGGAATTTGGCTCTGGGATTCCTGGGCCAGAAAGATCCTCTGGAGAAGGGATAGGCCGCCCACTCCAGGATTCTTGGGCTTCCCTTGTGGCTCAGCTGGTAAAGAATCTGCCTGCAATGCAGGAGACCTGGGTTCGATCTCCGGGTTAGGAAGACCCCCTGAAGAAGGAAAAGGCTACCCACTCCAGTATTCTGGTCTGGAGAAATTCCATGGACTGTATAGTCCATGGGATCGCAAAGAGTTGGACACGACTAAGTGGCTTTCACTTTCATGTCTAAATACAGCAGTTCTTCAGAGCTGGGCTTCCTAGTTCCTTTTGGAAGGACTGATAGCCCCGTGTTATTTTTCATGGTTAATTTTGGAAATTCCAAGTTAACAGTTAGGGTGCAAGTTAATCACATTTATGTAATCTTTATCAGAACTCTCACAAGTTGTGTATTCAACATTTTGAAGCAAAAGGAAAAAAAAAAAAGCAACTCTTATTTTTTACTCTGTACACCCAGATTACATGCTTGGACCAACTGCACGAACAGTTAGTTTATACCAGATGCCAGCTGACTGCCTGATGCCAACTGGAAATAAAGTTATGTGTGTATGCACACTCATAAACTGATCTCTAACCTTGTATACAAAACCATATGTGTCTATCTCTTTATGCATATCAGATGCATACATATTCATAACAGATGTGTACATATATCTGCTCAACAATTCCATCCAGCAAATATTTATTCAGTGTTCACCTTGTGCAGGGTGTGTGTGTACATGTGGGTGTGCAGATAGAGAGGAATACGTGTTCATACATAAATAATGTATACACGTAGCTGATTATACCAGAAGCCGACCAAATATCTAGATGCCAGTGTGGGAGCGTGGCTGCTGGAAAGCCGTATACTTCAAATTCCCTGGCTGGGAACAGGCCAGAGCCTGGAGGTGAGCTCCAGCCCCCAAGTGGGAGAGGGGTCAGCACAGGGCAGACAGCGGGGGTGGGAGGAAGGCCTTGGGTCCCCTCTAATGCCATCAGGTGAGGCTTGGGGCTCCCAGCTCCTGCTGGCCAGTTGTCCCCAAGCTGTCACTGTCTCCGTCTCGGTGGGGACTTGGAACGGAAACCCATTTTGAGAAGAGTAGCATCTAGGGGCACGGCTGCCTGTTCTTGCCCTCCCCCACTCTGAGCATCCTCAGAGGGGAATGTATCCTCTCTGGATACAAGGCCGCTGGATGCTTTGCTGGCCCCAGGAGCACTTTGGAGACCTGCCGTGTGCTTCTCAACGCCACCCCCTCCCCGATGGCACTTCTCTCCATGAAGGGGCCAGGCCAGGGGAGGGGCCGCTCTGCTCTCATCCTTCCTTTCGTAACTGAAGTGACACGTTCTCCCCCTACCTCGCCTGCTAGACCCCAAAGGTGCTGTTGGATCTTGGCTGTTCTTCCTCCACAGCCCAGCCCAGAGCCTGCCTGCTAGGAGGCCCTTCATAAAATCTGGGGAACTCAGGGGTTTAGCCAGGTGAACAGGGTGTGTCCAAGGCCGCCAGGCAGTAGAGGGAGGCTTGTGCAAACACGCCCTGACTCAGCAGATTCCCTGCTCCAGAAATGCTGCAGCTCACCATGCACCTTGGACCAGGACCCCCCCTATGCCACAGGCCTTGTCTGACCCTGCCCACCGGAGCAGGGGATGCCTGGGGTGGCCCTTGTGTGGCACTTTCACATCTGAATTCCCAGTAACCAGCATGCCAACCTGCATACAGTAGGCGATCAGCTGGTGTTTGCTGAAAGAATGAATGACTTCGAGGCCTAGGTATAGAGCTCTGGGCCTTTGGGACTGTGAGGGCTCAGAGGAGCAGTGCTTTTGCCCTGGTAGACAGGGAATTCTCTGCTAAGACCCTAAAGCCAATGCGGCGTCTTAGGGGAGAGGGTGGGTGGGCAGTCAGCATGGGGCAGGAATTGGCTGCAGGGTTAACAGAAAAGAAGGAGATTTGCCTGTGATAGAGGGGCTCTGGTCAAGGACACTTCCTATAATAAGTGAACTTTCCTGAAAGGATGAGAGCTTAAATACAGTAAATGAGGCTAGATATAGGAGAACAGTTCAAGGGTGGAGATTATTTCCAGGTGAGCCTGGGAATGGGAGGGAAGGGAACAATCTTTCTTTAAGCTCCTGTGAAGATGATGCTGGAGAATAAACACACGTTCTTCCTGGATAAGTAGGTCACTGGAATGATCTCTGTTTAACAGATGAGGAAGCTGAGGTTCAGAGAGGTAAAGCACCTTGCTCAAGGTCACGCAGCCAGGATGTGGCAACATTGGTCTGACTCAACTCCTGTACTGGTCCGGCTGCTGAATCTAGGCAATAGCTATGTATTGCCTGCTTGACCTTCCCTTTTTGTTCTATTTCTGTGAGGATTTAGTTATTCTCTAGAACAAAAAGTATACGTTTTGGGGGCATTCAAACTTCGGGGATTTTTTTTTCCCCTCTGGTGTACCCTTAGGAGGGCTTTCATGGTGACTTAGTGGTAAAGAATCTGCCTGCAATGCAGGAGACTCGGATTCAGTCCTTGGGTGGGGAAGATCCCCTGGAAAAAGAAATGGCAACCTACTCCAGTATTCTTACCTGGAGAATTCCATGGACAGAGGAGTCTGCTAGGCTACAGTCCATGGGGTAGCAAAGAGTTGGACATGACTGAGCGACTAAACAATAGCAACAAATACCATTAGGAAGCATATTAGTTCTGGCCTATTCCAAGGGCTCCATCAAAGATAACATGGGAGGCTTTCCTGGTGGCTCAGTGATAGAGAATCCTTCTGCTAATGCAGGCGACATGAGTTCAGTCCCTGATCCAGGAAGGTCCCAGGAGCCACGACTATTGAGCCTGTGCTCTAGAGCCCCGGAGCTGCAGCTACTGAACCCGTGTGCTGCAGGTGTTGAAGGCCATGCCCCTAGAGCCGAGCTCCACCACAGGAGAAGCCACCGCAATGAGAAGCCTGTACGTGGCGACTAGAGAAGCCCCTGCTCCCCGCAACTACAGAAAAAGCCCTCGCAGCAACTAAGACCCAGAGAAGTCAAAATAAATAAATAAATGAAATTATTAAAAAAAAAAAAAAGACAACGTGGGCTTCTGGCAAGGTGCCCCTCTCCCATAAACCTATCCTTCCTGCTCTTTCAAGAGCGATCCCTGGATGCGGCAGTGAGAGGGATGTGTTTCTGAGGTGGCCTCTTCCCAGGAGGCCCTAGTGGTAAAGAACCCACCTGCCAATGCAGGAGGCATAAGAGACGCCAGTTTGATCCCTGGGCCGGGAAGATCCCCTGGAGGAGGGCATGGCTACCCATTTTTGCCTGGAGAATCCCATGGACAGAGGAGCCTGGTGGGCTACACAATCCGTGAGGTCCCAGAGAGCCAGACGTGACTGAAGTGACTTAGAACAGCACAGCTCAGCTCACCCCTGTCAACTGGTAAACAAGCAAATTGTTTGCAAACTTAGATGCTGGAGAAATCAGTGAAAGAACTAAAAGTGTTTCCGTACCACTAATCCCATAATCAATACACATCTGGGGGCTGATCCGACCGAGCCTGCTGGTGGTGTGGGGTGCAGCTATCCCCAGGGGGAGGCCCCTGCAGGTCACACCGGGGTCCCCCTCCCCCATTATCCCAGGTAAATGCTGGAGAGTCTTGGAAGACAAACCTGGTCGAAGACACTTCCTGTAATAACTAAGCCAGTCTGTTTGTCTAGCTTCTTGGCTACTAAACTGGGATTATAAGGGAGGGGGCCTTTAGTCACTAAATCCCCACACCCCTTTGTAGCCAGTGATGTCCTATGTAAGTTGCTGGGTGCCCCTGAACAAGTTACTCCAGCCCTCTCTTCCTCATCTGTTTAAACAGGGATTATATTACCACCTCTAATGTGCTGTGAAGTTTTAGCCCAAGCACTTAGCACAGAGCTGGGCACCTGGGAAGCTCTGAATGAACGTTAGCCTTTAGGACCACAGTTAGCATCATCTGCCGGGCAGGGCTGATGGAAGAGCTGGTGAGTGGAGGTGAGTGTATCTGACTGAGGGTGGAAGGGTGTGTGTGACCACTGCCTCCGCTCTGGGGACACCGAGGCCCTGGGGCAGACTCTGGAGGGATACGGATGAGTCTCCTGTCTTTGCTCCAGCAAGGAGGAGCTACGTCCTCCCGCACAGGCTGCCTCCTGCAGACTCTGCCCTCTGGGCCGGCCGCCTGTCCCTTCCCTGGCCAGGGCGGGGAGGAGGCCCAGCCACGGGGCCCTGGCCCCCGGGGCAGCTGGCCCACAGCAGGCCAAGGACTCTGTGTCCTGGGTGGGGCATGGGGGAGCCCTGCGCGGCAGCTGCTCCCCCTGGGAGGGGCTGGGGCAGCAATCTCATCTCTCAGCAGAGACCTCTCAACCCAGGGGGCAGCGCCCCAGAAGGGGCACAGCCCCCAAGAGCCGCTCAGAGCTGCTTCGTCCTCCTATTCATTTGTCTCAGAAACCTGAGCAAATGAGCCAGGTCCTGGGGAGAGGGGACTCCAGCTGGGGGACCCGGTCCTCTGTGACTCCCACTCACTGCCGCTTGGGGGTAGGGAGAGCGGTCGTCTGCCCTCCTGAAGGTCCTGTCCATGTCCCGCCCTCCCTCTCAGGCCACGGCCGGTTCTCCAGACTTCTCCCTTTCCCACACTCTTTCCCCGCAGCCTCCTTCACACACCCAGTTCTTCTTAAAGGGGCTCTAAGAAGAACGAATTTCCTATGAACAGAACAATGCCCTATTAATCTTACGAGGGATTTGAACTTGGCCACATTTCAGCCTTTGATTTAAATATCATTTTGGTAATGGGGGAGGAAAAAAAAAAAGAAGGCTGACTCTTGGACAGC
The DNA here is from genome assembly GCF_910594005.1 of Cervus elaphus. Lineage (NCBI taxonomy): Eukaryota > Metazoa > Chordata > Mammalia > Artiodactyla > Cervidae > Cervus > Cervus elaphus. The sequence continues at coordinate 87,140,482 of NC_057815.1, forward strand.
CCTGAGTTTCCAATACCTTCCGAGCATGAGATGATTTCAAATATAAAATTAAATCCAACTCCCTTCTGCCTCCCCCCTCCCCCCACCCCCCCTCCCCTGCTTTCCCTCACACAAAAAGCTCACGTCCCACATACTTCATGGGGATATTTCAAGTTAAAGTTTTGTTTACCTTATAGAAAAGTTAATTAGTTCCTTTTGATCTCACAGGGAAAACCACACAGGAAATTTTTCTTCAGAAAGTGTACACACGAAGGCATGCTTTACCCTCCTAACCAGAGATATTCATTAAAACAATTCGTTTCGATTTTTAATTTAAAGAAAACATTTTACATTTTCCTGATTTATTATTAAGAAAGTAGTTGTCCCTGGGGCAGAGCGTGAAGGGGGTCGGCTGAAGTGTTTTTGCTGTGCTAGCAGCCAGCGTTGGGCAGTTTATAATCTGTGCCTCGTTTGTTTTTCTACTTTGGATAACAAGAGACTTCTGCAGAGAGGCAAACCTTCAAACACGCCAGATTTCAGTCGCCAAAATATTAAAAATCCAGGGTTTGGGAGATTGGGACTGTATGGTTTAAATAAAGATATTTAAGTTCTGAAATATAAATATTCGAGATCCTGAAAAAACATATCATTGCATTAAAATCTGAAACAGGCAGTGGGTAAATCGAGGGGAGAAAATGTTTACTTTTTTGAGGTTTATCTAATGAAATATAATAAATAGTACATCATGCTCTTTTTTTTTAACCCCTAGAGATATTTAAGCAATACCTGGATTTGTACAATAAGCTGCTTAGGAAAAGTCTAGAAAGAGAAACGGTTGGATTTTTGAAATGCGATTTTCAATCTTAAGCACATTTTCCACATCTTGTATTGTTATGGGATAAGGGATGCAGAGGACCCTGTAAATTGTGGAACTCATTTCCAGCCCAGACCAACTGAAAAAAGAAATAGTATGGCTTCCCTGAGGTTGAAAGAACAAATTAAAAGATATTGCTGATGGAGCAGCCAAAAGCTGTGGTCCCCATTACTGCAAGGAAAAAAAATCTTATATAGATATGGTATGGACAAAAAGCCCGTGGAAGAGATGTTTTTACAAAAGCAAAACCACAAAAGCAAAACAGCTCTAAAGAGCGGTGTTGACATCAGTGTATGATTTTGAGGGTATTTTTGGGCGCGTATCCCTTTCCTGCCCCTGACACAAATATTTGGAGATTGGGACTGTCATTGTTGATAAAAATTAAATTGATGCCGCATACAAAAGATATATAAAAACCATGTTAACATATGGGGCGACTTTGATGATGTTCTGTACAGCAGAAGTATGAGAATCTGATGACATTTTATTGTTACCAATTTGCTTTTTAATCTGTCCCAACCACTGCTTTTAAAAACAGAACTCTTAACATGGATTTCTTTATCAAAAGTTTGCACCCGAAGATAAATTTTCTGATTTAAATGTATTCCACTCTCCTATTTTTTATTTTTATTTTTTGGTAAATGGTGAAGGTGTGTGACAGTCCATTTATGAAGTTAGGGAAGAGTGCATTTATTTTGAAGAGGGATTTAAAAATGCTGGCTGTAGGAGCAGATTCCAACAAATGAAGCCAGTTCTTAAGGCAAGCTTCCAAAATCTTTCTGTTCAAATACAGTCTGAAAATCTTTTAGAAAAATTGTCCTTCTACAACACAATTATTTTTATTTCCTGCCCAAGATACCTTTGATATTTTCTTCTGAAGAAGGATTTATGTTTTTTTTTTAGAGCTGGAAATATTCTCCTCTTTTTTCTTTTTTTCCTGGAGGAAAATGGTTTAATGTAAAGTTTAAGGGAGGGAAAGAAATGGATGGAAAACAGAAGCTTCAAACGGCTACCCAATTCCCTCTTTGGATTTGCCAAATAACAACTCAAAAATCAAATACTTCCCATAAGACCATTGATGGGGGACCTCCCCAATAAATACGCTTCTATTCCTATTTTCATCAAAACAAATAATTTTCTCTGCTGACTAGGGGCCGTTCCTTCTCCAGTACCCATCACTGGGAACCTTGAGATTTCACTGAACATATATACACATATACAATATAAAATTTTCCTTTCCGTGAATTTCTATAAAGTTGGCTTGCTTTCTCTAGGAGGCTGGAGTAGAGTCTGGACCCTGGGTAGACACTTCATTGGTCCGAATGCAAGAGGGAAAGGGGTGACATACTAAAGAGAAAGCCATGACCCCAAAGGAGAAAACACTGACAGATAAAAAGAACAAGACAAGTAAATATTTTCCTAGCGCGTTTCCAAGTTAAAACCGATCAAGCCACCCAGTTAAAGAAAGGCAAAAACAAAATTTGTCCCTACCTTTGTCAGATGCAAAGTAATGAGGGATTGTTCCCAGAGTGGTTATGACCTACACAGAGCTTCTTACCTTAAATCTATACATTTTGAACAAAAACAGCTTGGAGCAATTCTCTCCAAACAACCCCAAATGTTAACCATTCCAACTCAAGATCGGGTTTCTCCTTCAGCCTAGACGGTGATATCAGTTGGGTTTTCTTTTCTTTCTTTCTTTTTTTTTTTTTAAATATGTATTCTTATGTTTCCAATCCTCAAACATACTTTTTTCATCTTTGTTAAGGCTCCTTCTGGCCGCTGGATGGGATGGGAGTCGCAGGAGTCCTTCTCTTCGGGACAATTAGTCTCTCACTTGATCACTTGAAAACGGAATGATTTGTCGCGCTCCCTGAGTGGGGCTCTCTCCCTCTTTCCTCTAATATTGTTGCAGATACGTAAAGTTTACTGCGTGCTGTAAATATGTCAGCTTTTGCCAGGGAGTTTGCTAATAAAGAACCTAGAGGTATTATTGATGGAAAAGATAATGTTTTCAATAAGACCGGCCCGGGCTGAAGTTTGAGACATTCCACACCCAGCCAAGCGCAGGCGTTTGAAATGCCGACCTGCTGGCCGAGGTGCCGGGCTGGTCTGCCGGCCACAGGCCAGGCGGGCTGCCTGCTTCTCCACGGTCCCCGTGACTCTGTTTTATTCAGCACAGTTTTAAACGCCTGACTGGTTTTAAGAGCTCTGTCCTTTCTGAAAAAATGGCTTTCCTGACCATCAGGAGTAACTGAACTTATCAGAGAATCACGAGAGACTGCTTGCCCAGATTGATCTCTTTGGGGATTTATCAGCTCACCCATGCTGAGAGCAGAGAAGAAAAAGATGTCCACCCTTTTCTGTTTGAAGCTCACTCACATTTTCATTTGCAGTGACAACTTCTGAGTGTAAATTGGATTCATTTTTTCCCTGGATGTTTGTTTGTGGAGGATTGTTTGGCTTCCCTCTCTTAAAGGAAAAAGAAAAGAAGAAATCGCAGAAAACTTGGCCTCCGTCTGCCCCACGGCCCTGGTCCCCCGATCTCAGTCTCTTGGTCTCCGTTTTTGTCACATCACCCACATGACAGTTTCATCTGGTGCTAATGTGGCCGTCACATGGGTTGGTCGTCAGAATTCCATGCTTGTTTACCATTAATCAAATGCATCATTATGAATTGTGTATGCATTTTAGGGCAGACCCAAACCCCGGCTCGATAGGAAAGTGTTTTTGTTTTTTTCCACTTAACGTTCGGCAACGGCAGATGAATGGCAAGGCCAAAGTGACATTCTTTGTGTTTGCTTAGCCCAGAAATCAACAACCCTAAATTACAGGTTGGTAAGCTATGTCCAGGTAGCATCAGCTTCTCCGGATTATTACGATTACTTAAGGGTGGCCGTAGTCACCGCCAGCAAATTGGCCAGAGGGAGGGCAGACAAGGCGAGCAGAGAGCAGGGTCTCGGCTTCCAAGGGGCCCGGTGCCTCCGTTTGACTGGGGGGATTTTGGTCTTAGATTGCATTTTCCTGGAAATAGGGACTGGCCCTTCTAATTTGGAAGAATGTGAGGTATTTGCAGAGCGAGTTTGGATGAGTGGGGGTGGGGACGGGTTACCACTGGATGCTTTGGGGAATTTGTGGACTCTACTTCCCCAGGACTCACTTGCCAGCTTGGCCTCTGTGGGAGCATTCCAAGTTCTGGAACCTTCCTTGGAGGGCCTGACTCCTGTTGGTTGGTGGGGATCTGGCGTCTCCTGGGCGTATAAAGACGGTTTTCATTGGGAGTTTGCAGTGATCAAAGTCTTTCCTGAGGACGGGGGACTATGTTTCAGGTAAAAACCCTTTCCTGAGCTGTCACAATAGTTCTGGGAGATGGGGGCCCTGGTGCCCGAGACCAGAGGGCCCCAGCCTGACCCCTCTCCCCCAGCGAGGCGTTGGGAGTCAGATCTAACCTGGGCTCAGCTCCCATTTGATGTCTAGCTGCCAGCCGTCCCCAGCCCAGATCGGGAGCAGGGAAAGAGGTTGGTCCTGAGAAGCAATCACAGGTGGGGCGCAGGGGCTGGGGTGCTGGCTTATTTTGTGGCACTTTTTTTTTTCCCTCCGAGCAGACAGCTGGGCCTGGATGGTGGCTTGGAGGCCCCTCCCAGAGAGGCGGGGGAGCACTCTTGCCCCCAGGAATAAGTCTGTTATTTGTGAGGCCATCCTGGGCTACTTGGAGGCTCAAGATATTAGGAAAGCCTGCTAAAAGAGAAATACCTTTTCAGAATAAGCTGCTCAGGATCCACCTTAGCCTGTGGCGGGGGAGGCTCCAGGAGAGGCAGAGAGTGCAGTGTTGGGGGGTCAGGGTCTCTCATGAGGCCTCCAGGGCTGGCTTTGGGAACTCCCGCTCCAGCCTGGAAGGGCTGAGCCGCTTCCCCAGAGGGGGGGAGTCCAGGGCCGTGGCACAGAGACTTCAGCCCTTCTCCCCTCTTCTCCTGGTCAGCGGGTCCCGAGAGCTGGGCCGGGTGGCTGCTGCCAGCGGAGGGCTCAGTGGTGGGAGGTGGGCCCTCTGTGTAGGGCTGGGGCCAGGGGAGTGTGTGAGTGTGGGTGAAGGGGTGTGGGGGGGCAGGTGTGACCTCAGGAAGGAGGGCCTCTGGGGTCACGTTGCTTCTCCTCCCAGCCCGTGACTTTCGGGGCCTGGAACCAGACAGTGGCATCCAGCCTCTGAGCCCAGGCTCTGAGCGGCTTTGAAGAGGCCTGTGGGTCAGCGCTGAGGGTGCTGATTTTTGAGGCCTTTGGCTACACTAGCTGGGTCTGTGCCTTCATCCCAGAATGACCCGTGGGGCTTCAACAATGGACTAAAGTCAAGTCCAAGGCCATTGTTTTAGGGGCCCCCTTTCTAGGACGATTCAATCCTACAGCAGTCCTAGGAAGTAGGACTCAAGCTCAGAATGGTTTTTCACTCATTCAAGGTCACCTCAAACCCAGGGCTTTCTCATCTGAATCTTGAACCTGGCCTCTGTGCAGGATGTCACATGCTGGTCACCCCGCTGACAAAAATGCAGGGCCCTGAGACCCTGAAATAGAGCTTCTCAGACAAAGATTTGAGCCACGGCCTAACTGAGCTGCTTATGAAACTACAGCGGTCTGGTGCCAGTCTGAGTGGGATGCCTTGGGAGTTTAAGGAAATAGGTCTGGTTCCATGGACATTTTTTTTTTTAAATTAGGGTTTGGGTCATTTTGGTTTGAAGATCAACAAATCAGCATGGCTCGTCTGGCTTTTTATCTGCCACCTGGTTTGGTTCAAGGACAGAGAAACGTTTCTGTTTATAAAACATGTGCAGACGTGGCTGGCCAATGCCGGTGTCGTTTCTCTTGGCTTCTGCTCCTTTTCAAGGGAGCTGGTAACGCTGATCTTCTCCACCCTGGGCTGGTCATTTAGATGGGCCCGGCTGAGGCCCCTGTGTAATGGAAAACTGCAGCCAGCTGGTAGAGGTGATAGGTGCATGTGTGCATACTTAGTTGTGCCTGACTCTTTGTGACCCCCTGGACTGTAGCCCACCAGGCTCCTCTGTCCATGGGATTCTCCAGGCAAGAATACTAGAGTGGGTTGCCAGTCCCTTCTCCAGGGGATCTTCCTGACCCAGGGATCAAACCTGCATCACTTATGTTTCCTGCATTGGCAGGCAGGTTCTCTACCACTAGTGCCACCTGGGAAGCCCCTCGAGATAATATGTAAGTGGATATTATTTGATGTGGAGAGATTTTCACTGCACGCACTAATTTAGACTCATTTTTGTACTTGCGAAAATAACACATAAATCTGGTAAGATATGAAAGCTGTACAGAAGTATTTTTAAAGTAAATGAATGCATTAATGTTTGTACAGTGCTTAGCAGAACAGTGCCTGGCGTGTAACAAACACTAGAAGCACTCAATAAATAAAAGTATATGAAATTAGGAGTCACTTTTCCTCCCACTTTGGATCTGTAGTCTCCCTCTCCAGAAGCAACCAAATTAATATTTTCTTGCATATTCTTCCAGAAATTTTGTGTGCTTGTGAAAGCATGTAGGCACACATAATAATTTTACATCGTAAAGTGAAAAAAGTAGGTTACCAAATAGCTTTGAAGAGCGTAATCCTATTTTTAAAACAAACAAACAAACATGCATAGAAAATCATCTGGAATCGGATATATCAATCAGGTAAAACGATGATTATCTTCAAAAGGTGGGATCATAGGTGGGTTTTCTTTGTCTTTCTGCTCACTCCTGCTATAATTCTAAAATCTGATTAGAGAGAAGCGCATATGAAAAAACACACACACAGATGGACACATGGACCCTGGTCCTCTTATATAAACGTGTTTAAGAGGGCTGACATCCCTGCCGGGGCCCTGGGATCCCATCACAGAGCCTGCCTGGACAACCTCCCCTTTGTTCCCTGGGCCCAGCCGCTCTGCTGCTGACACTGAACCCTGATTTGCGTTTGGCTTTGCTCAGTGGCTCCAGGACTCTTCTGGGGACCCCTGGACTGATGATCAAATGAGGATAAAGTTTGAGGGATTGTCCTACACATGCATCCCCTTTTAACTGTTTTGCTGCTTCTATAGCCCTCTACCAGTTGTGGGGAAGACCCCTTCCTCCCTCTGCCAGTCTGGGCCTGGGGGTGGCCAGACTAGTTGACCCTGATCTGCCATCAAGGAACAAAGGTGAGACCCGTTTGAAGTGAATCTACTTACATGTCCATCCTGAGCCCCTGAGTCTCATGACCTGGGTCCTTTGGACCTTTGAGAAGCCCCCTTTGGTCTGCCTTTGAGATGCAAACAGGCAGGCCAGCGCAGCACTCTAGCTTTCCCAGCTGACTTACTGGAAGCCCAGTCTGATCCCTGTAGCGACCAGTGGAGCAGGGGTTCTGGGGGAGGGTCCTGAGTGGGCACAGCTGACCCCTCGTGACTCTGTATACAAGAATGAGGAATCAAACAGGCCTGGGCCAGGAACCAGGTGCTGTTGCTGTAGGACCTGGGATAGGTCCGTTCACCTTTCTGAGCCTCAGTTTCCTCATCTCTAAAATGGGTGCAATGAGGGTACCTTCCTCCTGGGGCTCACATATCTTCATTCTCAGTTCATTGCTTTAACACAGATTTTTCTGAGAGCCTTGTGTGCCAAGCTCTTTACTGGACTCACAAGGGCTCAGGTATAAGCTTCCACATAGGATAGCAGGGAGAACAAAAAAAAAAAAAAAAAAAGAAATTGCTTTCCAGAGGTAAAAGCATGGGGAAAGAAGGAGAGGCTTCTTGAAAGATGCAAAGGAGTTCTGACACGGTGAGGGCTGCAGTTGGGAAAGAAAGATGAGGGGTTTTCACAGTCCTTCCACGTGTATGATGTTGCATATTTCTCACAATACTCTTAGAATTTGAATTTTCTGAGGGTAAGCTGTCATTGTTGTTTAGTTAAGTCATGTCTGACTCTTTTGCGGCCTCTGTGGACCTCCATGGCCCCCCAGCCTCCTCTGTCCATGGGACTTCTTGGGCAAGAGTGCGAATGCTGGAGTGAGTTGCCATTTCCTTCTCCAAGAGATCTTCCTAGCCCAGGGATCAAACCCGCATCTCCTGTGTTGGCAGGTGGATCCTTTACCATCTGAGCCCCCGAGGAAACTTAGATTGGATTCAGCTAGACTGAATTGTAAACAGAGGGGGATGTGCTAGACAACACCAAACAATACTGAAGGGTCCAATCTCCTGTTTCGTCTGCTCCCATCCTGGGGAACTGTTGCCCCTTCATTTTTGAGGCAGGGAGAGCTTTCCCCAGGAGACCTACCTTCCATTTTCCCATTGCTGCTGTTCTCAGGGCTGGGAAGAATAAGGTCTTTGGACAGGCTGGCCTCCATCCCTGACTCTGCCACATGTGTGCTGGAGGTCTCCAGCAAGCCTCAGTTTCCTCATCAGCAAAATGGGTACAGTGGCAATGTCCACCTTGCCAAACTGCTGTGAGACTTCAGATAGGGCAAGGCACCCACTTAATGCCTGGCACATGCCAGGATGCCTGAGACAGGGCTGAGTCCTCTGTCAGCAGGGCCCAGTGTCTGGACTCAAGACCTCCTTCTCTTTATTACAAAGCCACACATTGAGTCTGCGCTCATCTGGGGCCCATGTGAACCACGGGGACTCCAAAGACATTTCATCCCTCTGTTTGGCTTCCATTTTCCCCACTCGGGCTGAATGCCTCCAGCCACCTGCCACACCTCCAGATCCCCACCGAGCAGTGGAATTGGTGAACCGTAAGAGCAGAGGGAGAAGGAAGCTGTGAGGTGGAAGACAGGAAAAGAGATGTGTTTGCAGATGTGAGTCGCAGGGGTGGTTAGGGCCCCAGGCGCTGTTTCTGCGGGATGGGACCTTCTGGGCGACAGAGCCAACCGTGGAACCTGCCTTCCTGGTCCCAGCACTGCCCAAATCAAGAAGGCAAAGAAGGATTGGCTTTTTTTTTTCCCCTCCCTCCTCTCATCTGTAAAATTGAGACATTACAGATCCAAAATGGGCTTTGAGCCTGTAGAAATTAATCCGGTCTGGCAGGAGGTCTGCAAATAAACATATTGTTTCGATTGGTGTTGACATTTGGATTGTGAGAAGGTTTGAAAATGTAACTGTAGTTAGGATTTTCCAGCCCATCTAAGTTTTTTTTCCATGGAGGGGCTCAGCGAATGCCAACTGGGAACCCAGCAGCTGCCCTCTTTAAACGGCTCTGGGCGCTGGGCAAGGCTGGGGACGTTAGGGCTCAGAGCCTGTGCTGAGGAGGCAGCCCTTTGTTGGAGAGTGGGTAAGCATTTCAGGATGCCCAGCGCCTCTGGGCAACTGAGGCAACCAGCCACTCCAGGAGTGACCTAAAACGTTTAAGAGCAACTGCTATGTGCCTGGAGCCTTGTACGTGAAACCTCACTGAATCCCTCACTCTGTGAGGGCTCTCTGTTGTTTAGTTGCTAAATTGTGTCCGAGTCTTTGCTACCCCGTAGACTGCAGCACACCAGGCTTCCCAGTTCTTCACCAGCTCCCGGAGTTGGCTCAAACTCAAGTCTGTTGAGTCGGTGATGCCATCCAACCCTCTTGTCCTCAGTCGTTCCCTTCTCCTTCTGCCCTCAATCTTTCCCAGCATCAGGGTCTTTTCCAATGAATCGGCTCTTCTCATCAGATAGCCAAAGGATTGGAGCTTCAGCTTCAGCATCAGTCCTTCCAATGAATATTTAGGGTTGATTTCCTTTAGGATGGACTGCTTTGCTCTCCTTGCAGTCCAAAGGATTCTAGAGTCTTCTCCAGCACCACAGTTTGAAAGTACCAGTTAATGCTCAGCCTTCTTTATGGTCCAACTCTCACATTCATACATGGCTACTGGAAATACCATAGCTTTGACTATATGGATCTTTGTTGGCAAAGTGATGTCTTTCCTTTTTAGTATGCTGTCTAGGCTTATCATAGCTTTCCTTCCAAGAAGCTAGCATCTTTTAATTGCTCTTATTATCCCCACTTAACAGACTGGAACACTGAGGAACTTAGAGGTTAATTTGCCAAAACCACATGGGAGTAAAATGCAGACTTGGACACAGCCTTCTCTGGCTCCTGGCCTATGCAACCTACTTTATGCCAGAACTTTCCAGAATGTTGTCTCACCAAGAGAAAGGCTCATTATCCCAGAAAAAGGACTGAGCCTTGACTGAAGTGACCTAAGTTGGCAGGGTCTGGTTGTTGAGAACACCAGCTCCATTCTATTTCTGGGACCCTTGAGGATTTAAGCCCCACCCTCTTATCCTCCTGCCAGCAAGGAAGGGGGTCTTGCCCCTCTCTCTCCCTCCCCACCTCCATGCTCTGGAGCTCATCCTTCAGTGGCCTCTGAGTCCCCAGTGCCTGCCCCTCCCACCCAGCTCCAGCCTCCCCCCACAGGCCCCACAGGGATGCAACTGGTTCCCTGTGGGGGGTAGGCAGCTTTGAGACAGCCCCCTACTCAGGGCTGAGGTGCACATGGCTTTCAACCACAAACTCAGGGTGCTGGCCAGGTAAGCCAGGCACCTCATTTTGGGGAAAGGCTTGGTGATTTCTATACCTGGCAACTTCTGTGTGTGCCAGGCATCACATCCTGGCCCCTCAGCTCCAGAGATGCCAAGACCCATCTTCAGGGTCTTCAGTCACCTGCTACCGGCTCCCTTCTGTGGTTCTGCACCTGTCCCCACAGAGCTGAGCATGGCCGGGAAACACGCGTGGGAACTGCGCTGCCTGGTCCCCCTTTATTCTCATCACTGGGAGCGTCTAAGGGGCCCATACATAAAGAAAGCTGAGCGCCAAAGAACTGATGCTTTTGAACTGTGGTGTTGGAGGAGACTCTTGAGAGTCCCTTGGACTGCAAGGAGATCCAACCAGTCCATCCTATAGGAAGTCAGTCTTGAATATTCATTGGAAGGACTGATACTGGAGCTGAAGCTCCAATACTTTGGCCACCTGATGTGAAGTACTGACTCATTTGAAAAGACCCTGATGCTGGGAAAGATTGAAGGTGGGAGGAGAAGGGGACAACAGAGGATGAGATGGTTGGATGGCATCACCAACTCAATGGACATGAGTTTGAGTAAACCCCGGGAGCTGGCGATGGACAGGGAGGCCTGGCGTGCTGCAGTCCATGGGGTTGCAGAGGGTGAGACATGACTGAGCGACTGAACTGAACTGAACTGATCCTTGCTCCCCCACTGCCTGAGTCCTGTCCTCTCCCGTCTCCCCAACAACTATTTCCCCAGGGGTCTGAGTTAGGCCAGATGTGGGAGGAAAGAGTCCTCAAGGGCAGGACCTCTATACCACCTAGGATGAAGGCTCCCCATGCCCACACCTCCCATCCCTTTGATGCCTGGAGGGACAGGAAGCAGGGCGGCAAGATGGTGACTCAGGTCCAGCCCCATGCCCCACGCCCCTGGTTTGGTGGTGACGTGGTCCCATGCCTGACCAGGAAGATGCCTTCGTGGCCACAGACTGGCCTCACTGGCCTCAGTCCTCCTCCTCACTGCCCTCTCCTCCTGCGGGTCGGGAGCTGGTGGCTTCCGAGGCAAGAACCCTCTTCATCTGTTCTACAGACACCACCCCGCATCCTGAGTCTGCGAGAGGCCTCGTCTTTGCTCCTTAACACACCTCCTCTCTGCTCCTCTGTCTGCGCTGCCCCCAGCCTCCAACGCTTTGGCTCCTCAGCACCTTCCTCCTCATGTTCAAAAGCTCCAAACGATGGCCGGAAGTCTGGGGACACTGGGTCCGGCCTGACACCGTCTGGGAGCGCATGTTCAGACTTGGAGCCGTCTGTCTGGATGTTTTCCGTTTGTTGGCTGGTTTTGTCTGCAGGAATTGTGAACCTCTGACTGGATTTGAGGTTCTGCAAATCAGAAAGGTTTGTGTTCATTTCAAGGTTCAGAAAAATCACTGTGGTTTTGGGTCACAGCTGAGTTTGCCTGCTTGACGGCAGCGGTGGCCTGGGGGGGTCTCTGAGCTAGGTCTCTGCGGGGTCCCCGTGGGGTCTGAATGTGAGACACTCCGGGGGTGGCCCTCTGGGTGGGGCTGATCCTGGACCCAGTGATGGGGTGTGCGGCCAAGGGCGGAGGCAGGGGTAAGGCGCTGTGCTCGCTTAATGAGGTCTGGATGCTCTGGCTTTCCAGCTTATGGTTTAAAACCCTCAGTGCCATGGTCAGCCTAGTAGCCTTGAATTTTGGTCTGTAAATGCCAATATTGGCCTTGACTTCCTGACTGACTCAACTTTCTGGGCACTGACTTAATCCTTACTGCTGCCCCTTGGGGTATGGCATGATAGCACTGTCCCCGTTGTATAGATGGGAAAATGGAGGCTCAGAGAGGTCAATGACCTGCCCAAGGTCACACAGCTTATAGCGGCAGAGCTGGGACACAAAGCCAGGTCTCTGGCCCCATGGTGGACCATCTGTTCTGCCCCAGACACGGTGCACAAATTGAAACAAGGGAGAGCTGGTGTCCAGAGCTGCTCTCCCTTCAAACTTATCACCAGCACGCCTGGATGTGATTTTTCATGGACACAGGAGAGGTGGTTTGTGAGGAAAGCGTGACGAGAGGGCGGGGCTCAGAGTCTGAGGGCCCCAGACACGGTGGTGTGAGCATTTCTGAACCCCAGTTTCCTCCTGCCGCTTCCTAAGGTGGTTCTGAGGCTGCAAGGGGGTAATGTTGATAGAAACTCACAGAGGAGGTCAGAACATATCTGTTTTCGTGAGCTCTGCAAAGATGGGCTGTGCCTTGTTAGTCATGTTCTTCCCAAGTGAGCACAATGCTTGGCTCTGCGCTCGCTCAGCAAGCCCTTCTTGAAGCCACGTGGGGCCTGGCCTCACAGTCACCGCCGTCAGTTTTAGAGACAAGTCTGTTTCCCTGACTGGCACTCTGAGTTGGAGTCCCGGACAGCCCGGGCTTGCTCTGGAAGGAGCCCCGCTGTCTGGGCACAGTGGTCTTCCTGAAACAGACATGAGCCTTTGGTCGCCTCCCAGGGGTGTTCCCCCTGCCTGCCAAGGCCTGTCACCTCCTGCCTCTGAACTGAGTCGATGCCTTTCCTTCTTCCCAGGGCTGGAGGAGCCTGACTTCCCTCCCCTGTCACAAGGAGTTCCCACAGTCTTTGGGTTTTCAACTGGAACAGTGTGCTAGAGCTTGAGGTGCCTTGGTAGAGGGCCCGAATTTAAAACAGCTATAGTTTAAAATCCTCAGGGCCAAGGTCCCTGTGTCAGCCTAGTAGCCTTGAATTTTGGTTTGTAAATAGCAATATTGGCCTCAGCTTACTGACTTAACTTTCTGTTCTGGGCTCCTAGTTAATCCTCACTGCTCACTCCTAGTTAATCCTCATTTGGTGGGTGGTGTTAAAGCATTGTCCCCATTTTATAGATGAGTTTGGAGAGGCCCAGAGAGGTCAATAATCTGTCCAAGGTCACACAGCTTGCCATGGCAGGGCTGGGACACAAAGCCAGGTCTCTGGCCCTGTGGCAAGCCATCTATTCTGCCCCAAACACAGCGCACAGATTGGAATAGGGTGAAGCTGGTGTCCAGTGGACCCCTCTGCCTCTGACTTGGTCGCTGACTCGGAGTCTCCCCAGATCCCTTCCCCATCTGGAACAGGGAAGGCAAGGAACGTGCCCAGCCTTGGGAGAAGTGAATGGCTGGCTGCTTCTTCAGGCTGGGTCATCACAGATGGTTCAGAAGGCGTGATGGTCATGAAAGGTGGCCTGTTCTAAACAGCACCGCCCGGGGCTGTGGCGGGGGCCGCCTTCCCCACACTCCGTGCTGATTAGCTGGTTGTGGCCCCCCTCAACCCGCACCCCGCCCAGATCTGTTCTGCCATCAAAACCACGAGTCTCAGGTCAGCAGCCCCACACCCGGTCCTGGCCATCCTGGCCTTCCTCCTGCTTCCCTGGCGGAGGAGCAGTCCAGGCCCCTGGTCAATGCTGCAGTGTTCTGGGCAGCATTGCCCGCGTCAGGATTGCTTTGCCCTCTTCAAAAAGGATCGGCCGCCACCCCCACGGGGGCCTTACCGGGCTTCGGGGTTCCCTGGGTGGGAGCACAGAAGGCCTTTTGTGGCTGATGCGAAAAGGCGCTGCCACCTTGGAGGATGATAAACAACCTCTGATGAGAGAGTCACGTTGGCAGACAGAAGGACACAATTTAACTTGTCGAAAAAGATTTTTGTTTTCACGCTGTGCGGCGGGAGTGAAATGAGGCAGGAAGATTACTGTCTCCCTTCTGCACCTCTCCTAGCTTTCTTCTCTGGCGTCTCCCTCTCCTGTTTCTTGTCCAGCCTCCCCCTTCGCTCTGCTGAGATGTCCCCCTGTGTGTACTGCCTCTTGAAATGCACCCGTGTCTGCCTGTTTCACGCCCGTGGACAGCATCTCTCCCTGAGATGTGCCTGCTCTCTGGGCTTCCACTCCTGCTCTCCTTGGATCCTCACAGGGACCAGGATGACCTTGAAAAGTACCAGTCTGATTCCATTGGCCTCAACTACCTCCCGGGTCGTCTCCTCCCCTCTTGCCCTTCAGTTGCTGCTCTGGGGTTCTCCAGGCAGGTTTCAGGCTCAGAGGCTTTGCACATGCTGTTCCTTCTGCCTGGAATGCTCTTCCCCCCAATATCCATGTGGTTCCCTTATCTTCTCTAGGTTTTCCCGAGGTCATCTTCTCAGACCTTGTTTGTCTACCCAACTTCAAGTGGCAGCCCCCTTCCCCAACACTGCTGATGTTCCCCTGCCCCCAACCCCTTGCCTTTCTTCATCACATTGACCATTGTCTGGCTAGAGGTGAGGTTTCTAAGAAGCCAATGATGCTTCAGCTTTGGAGTCCCTCATCAGAAGGTTCCAAGGCCCGACACCTGAATTGATACTGATACTTTTTCATTCTTTTTTCATAAGGAATCCATTCTCCCCACCAAACTGTATAAGCTTCAGGTCCCACATGGATCTACCTGGTCCTACATCTGACAACTTATCTGTTTCCACTCTCCTATGCCTCTCCCTCTCCTGTTAAAAAACAAACTCCAAGAGGGCCGAGGTTTTTTTAAAATTATTTACTTTGTTTTTTGGGTTGTGTTGGATCTTCGTTGCTGTGTGCGGGCTTTCTCTCGTTGTGGAGAGTGGGGGCTATTTTCTAGTTTCAGCTCACGAGCTGCTCATTGTTGTGGCTTCTCTTGTTGCAGAGCACAGGCTCTGGTGCACACAGGAAGCTTAGCTGCTTCCTGCCACGTGGAATCTTCCCAGATCAGGGATGGAACCCATGTGCCCTGCATTGGCAGGTGGATTCTTAGCCGCTCTACCACTAGGGAAGTCCAGAGGGAAGAAGTTTTTGTCTTTTTTTCTGAAAACTATTTTATCTCCAGGATCCAGAACAGTGGCTATGCACAGTAGGAGCTTGATAAAAGTTGCCGTATGTATGTGTATATGACAACTCCAGGTTCATACCTCTTTCAGGGCTTTACGTTTCTCTTAGGATAAAGATCAGCCTCCTTAACACACCCCGCAAGACCCTGCCCTTCTGCCTGCTCCCAGATGTGGTAAGATTCAGACTCAGGGCCTTTGCACATGCTCCTCCCTCTCTCTGACATTCTTTCTCTCCCCTTGCCTCTGCCTCAATCAGGTCTCTGCATCAGTGGGCACTCCGCATGTGTGGGCTCCATAGCCTCAGATATACATGGCTGACAGTATCACACCATCTCAGGTAAGCGACTTGAGCATCCACGGATTTCAGTATCTGCAGAGGCCCTGGAACCAATCCCCTGTGGAGACTGAGGGATGGCTGTATTTGAATGACGCTTCTCTGCCTGTGCCCAGCCTGGCCCTGGGGATACATGCTCTTGTAGGAGCTTGGAGCTTCCATTGATAGCACTTGCTGGCACCGTCACGTGATATCCACGCCATTGCTGGGCTAGGACTTACTCCCTCCAGGACTGTAAGCTCCATCAGGGCAGGACCGCCTCTTGTGGGCTCCTGTATCCCCAGTGTAGGGCCTAACATGTGCTCGTCTTCACTGACTCAGTCAAGAGCTGCTGAAGAAATGTGCAAGATAATGATAATTTTTTAAAAAATGGAGGGAAAGACAGGAATCAGGCACAGTTAATATGAAAATACACAAAATCACAGACTCTCTGGGGCTTCCCTGGTGGAACAGACAGTAAAGAATCTGCCTGCAGCGCAGGGGCCCTGGATTTTATCCCTGGGTCAGGGAGATCCCCTGGAGAAGGAAATGGCAACCCACTCCAGTACTGTTGCCTGGACAATCCCATGGACAGAGGGGCCTGACGGGCTACAGTCCATGGGGTCGCAAAGAGCAATACCCGACTGAGCGACGTAGCAGCAACAGCAGCAAGGCAAGTCAGAGCCAGGAGGGCATTTAGTCCACAGCTTGTAGACTCTGGTCCCTGGTGCCCCGGGGATGCGTCTCTGGGAATTCTGGGAATTCTACGGATGGTCCCTACAGTCTGCTGCTGCGAATGTGCAAGTGTGTGTGTTCACGTGTGCACGTATGCAAGTGTGTTCACGTGTGAGCCTGTACTCAAGTGCACACATTCAAGCGTGTCTTCACGTGTGAACATGTGCTCATGTACATGTATGCAGGTGTGTGTGCACACACTTTGGTGTTGTGATTGGGGGTCAGGGAGGTAGAATGAATGGCATAAGGACAGGTCTCAGAGCCCCATTCCCACTTCAAACAGAGCAATCCCGCTTTTACCTGTTGAGGTATTGAACTTCTACTTCTAATGTTGTTTGAAAAGAAATAAGCTTTCCATCCAAAATCATATTTGGAAACTTCTGATCTGATTAAACGCCCCCTTTCCATTTTAGGGATGGGTAAACTGAGACCTAGAGATAGAGGTCCTTGTCCTAGATCACAGAGTGAAAGGGCAACAGGACTGGGACCGAACCATCAACCCCACACTGCCCCCTCACCCCGTGGCCCTGCCCAGGGCCTGTTTCCTGACGCCCAGCCCCCACTTTCTGGTGTTGGTACAGCATGGCCTCCTCTCAGCTATGACCAGGTGGCCGAACACCTGGATGTCCTGGAGCTGATGGAAAAGCTCCAGGGATCACTATGCTTTAATCCCATCATGTAAATCAGGAATCATTTTACTTGCAGAAGACATGACTTCCTAGATGTGTGCTGTAAAATTCACACTGTCGGGCACACCTACTCAGGGGAAAATCCCAACACACAAAACTAACTTCCTTTTGAGTCTTTCAGTTGATATCTGCTGGCTACCTGTTCATTTATATTATTGTCTGAAAGTGCTCCTAGCAGACACCCAGCAGCAAGCACCGAAGGTTTGGAAAAATCTGTGGGAGCAAAAGACAAAAGGCAAATAATTCCACCCAGTAGTTTCATGGAGTGGGGGTGTAGGTGTGAGGATATAAAACAAAATTAAAAGGATCATTTCCCATATACTTTGATGCTGGAACAAATACCTCTGGCCAATGTATAGGGGAGAGAAAAACCATTATTTTTCATTCTTTAAAAATAAGTCTTCAATTCATTCTCTGATTACAAAAGTACATAATAGGTACTTCTGGAGAAGTAGAACTTCTAGAAATGTGCATGACTTAGAAAGTAAATATCAGTATTATTCCTATCCCCCTCCCACCAACCACAGTTAATTCCAATTTGCTTTCAAACCTACTAAGTGTCAGGTTCTATTCTAGGCACTGGAGGGGCAATTGTGAACAAACATAGATGACATTTGTGCCCTGATGGGACTCACAGTTGAATGAAGAAGAGGGGGAAATGGTCACACAATTGTAAAAAGTCACCTGTGTTTTGCTTTGAAAAGAAGAGATATGAAAACATAAAACTGGGGAGAGGAACTTCCATGAGGATTTCTGGGGAAGCTTTGTTGAGGGAGTCAAGATAGAGTTGGGAATCTCCCATGTTTGTGAAGATGGGAAGAAAGAGAGGTCAAGGAAGGAAAAAAAGTCCATGCAAAGGCCTATGGCAAGCGGGAGCAGATTGATGTGACCAGAGGGACTGGTTCACGGTGAAGCAGCAGAGGCACCTGGGGTTTTGTGAAGACCAAGGTAAGATTTTGGGGTCTTTGTTCTAAGAGCAAAGAAAGCTATAAACTGTTTAAAGTGACGATGGCTGTTTAGTTGCTAAGTTGGGTCCAATGCTGTTACAAACCCATGAAATGTAGCCCCTCCAAGCTCCACTGCCCATGGGATTTCCCAGGCAAGAATACTGGAGTCGGTTGACATTTTCTTCTCTAGGGATCTTCCCATCCCAGGGATGGAACGTGCATCTCCTGCATTGGCAGGTGGATTCTTTACCGCTGAGCCACCAGGGAAGCCCCTTAGGTAAGGATGGGTATGATTATATTTGTATTTGACATACATTCATTCTGATTTTTCTTAGTGCGTACGTGCGTCAGTTAATGTTGTAGCAGAATGGCTTAAGCAAAAGAGATTCTGAACTGGCTTATGTGGCTGCAGCTTGGTCTGGGGTCTCAAACAATGTCTCCAGTGTCTCTCCAATTTTCAGCCTTGTCATCTGCCCTTCTGACTCTCCAAGCCCCATGGAGGGTCTCCTGTGGCATCAGGTGTTCATACACTATCTTTCTGCTTGCACCTCAGTGAAAAAGACTACCTGCCTCTGCAGGCATATCAGTTCCAGCCCTGCTCACCTTCTGCCAACTCCTACACCAATCACTGCGTTTAGAGGAATGCGATGCTCTGATTGGCTAGGCCTGAGTCACATGTTCCACAAGGGGGCGTGGAATGAACTCTACCCAGAGCATGTGGCCTGGTAGAGGGCAAATCCTTGTGATGAAATTACCTCTAGAATTAGGGCTGGGATTGACCAGGAGAGGGCACAGGGTGTGTTCTAGGAGGGTTGGAAATGTTCTAGATCCTGATCTGGGGGTAGTTATGCAGGTATGTGTGTGTATATATGTGTGTGTGTGTCTGTGTGGGTGTATGCTAAGTCACTTCAGTTGTGTCCGACTCTGTGTGACCCTATGGCCACCAGGTTCCTCTGTCCATGGAGTTCTCCAGGCCAGAATACTGGAGTGGGTAACCTTTGCCTCCTCCAGGGGATCTTCCCAATCCACGGATCAAACTCAAGTCTCTTGTATCGCAGGTGGATTCTTTACCATCTGAGTCACCAGGGAAGCCCAAAGATACTGGAATGGGTGATCTATCCCTTCTTTAGGGGAACTTCCTGACCCAGGAATTGAACTGGGTCTCCTACATTGCAGACAAATTCTTTACCAGCTAAGCTACCAGGGAAGCCCATGTCCAGCTATACCAAGATTTAAAAAGTACCCTCACTGGAGAGCGGGGAAGAGGAAAATCAGGATATTGTTACCAAGAGGATGGTGAGTGGGTGTTCATTATAATATATTAGTATGTTATGTATATACATGTGCTGTGTCTATACATGGGGTTTCCCAGGTGGCGCTAGTGGCAGAGAATCTGCCTGCCAGTGCAGGAGATGCAAAGGATGTGGGTTCGATTTCTGGGTTGGGAAGATCCCCAGAGTAGGAAATGGCAACCTGCTTCAGTATTCTTGCCTAGAAAATACCATGGACAGAGGAGCCTGTGGTTGAGTCGACTCTTTGCGGCCTGTGGACTGCAGCACACCAGGCTTCCCTGTCCTTCACTATTTCCTGGAGTTGGCTCAAACTCATGTCTGTTGTGTCAATGATGCCATCTCACCCAGTAATCTCATCCTCTGTTGCCCCCTTCTCCTCCTGCCTTCAATCTTTCCCAGCATCAGGATCTTTCCCAATGAGTTGGTTCTTCGCATCAGGTGGCCAAAATATTGGAGCTTCAGCTTCAATATCAGTCCTTCCAAAGAGTATTCAGGGTTGATTTCCTTTAGGATTTGAGGGCTACAGTCCATGGGGCTGCAGAGAGTCAGACATGACTGAGAGATTAAGCCCTCATACACATGTATATACATACATAATATGTATACATATATTATGTATCAGTTCAGTTCAGTTGCTCAGTCGTGTCCGACTCTTTGCGACCATGGACTGCAGTACACTAGGCTTCCTTGTCCATCAGCAACTCCTGGAGTTTACTCAAACTCATGTCCATTGGGTCAGTGATGCCATCCAGCCATCTCATCCTCTGTCATCCCCTTCTCCTCCTGCCTTCAATCTTTCCCAGCATAAGGGTCTTTTCCAATGAGTCAGTTCTTCACATCAGGTGGCCAAAGTATTGGAGTTTCAGCTTCAGCATCAGTCCTTCCAATGAATATTCAGGACTGATCTCCTTTAGGATGGACTGGTTGGATCTCCTTGCAGTCCAAGGGACTCTCAAGAATCTTCTCCAACACCACAGTTCAAAAGCATCAGTTCTTTGGTGCTCAGCTTTCTTTTTTTTTTTTTGGCGACGAGGATGGGATTCAGCTTTCTTTATAGTCCAACTCTCACATCCATACATGACTACTGGAAAAACCATAGCATGGACTAGATGGACCTTTGTTGGCAAAGTAATGTCTCTGCTTTTTAATATGCTGTCTACGTTGGTCATAACTTTTCTTCCAAAGAGCAAGCATCTTTTAATTTCATGACTGCAGTCACCATCTGCAGTGATTTTGGAGCCCCCAAAAATAAAGTCTGTCACCGATTCCACTGTTTCCCTATCCATTTGCCACAAAGTGATGGGACCAGATGCCAAGATCTTAGTTTTCTGAATGTTGAGTTTTAAGCCAACTTTTTCACTCTCCTCTTTCACTTTCATAATAGGCTCTTTAGTTCTTCTCTGCTTTCTACCATAAGGGTGGTGTCATCTGCATATCTGAGGTTATTGATATTTCTCCCGGCAATCCTGATTCCAGCTTGTGCTTCATCCAACCCAGCACTTCTCATGATATACTCTGTGTACAAGTTAAATAGGCAGGGTGACAATATACAGCCTTGACATATTCCTTTCCCGATTTGGAACCAGTCTGTTGTTCCATGTCCAGTTCTAACTGTTGCTCCCTGCTCTGCATACAGATTTCTCAAGAGGCAGGTCAGGTGGTCTGGTATTCCCATCTCTTTAAGAATTTTCCACAGTTTGTTGTGGTCCACACAGTCAAAGGCTTTGGCATAGTCAGTAATGGATACATTAATATGTATTCATATACATAGATTCTTTTTTTTTTTTTTAACAGAGCAGGACATTACAGTTCTCCCTTGAGTAATATTTTTTTCACTTAATAAATCTTGGGCTTTTCCCCCCAGTAGCCACCACTTTATGCAGTAAATTTAATTTCAGAGGTATGCTTTAATTATGCAAATGAGTTTGTCCCTTCAGGACTCCTTACAGGGAGGGTCACCCCTGAAACACACTGGGGACCGGTCCCCTAGAATGGCCCACTGCCTCAGACCATCTGGAGACTAATTAGGGGCTGTGTTGGTTTGTTTGTGCTGCCATAGCAGAGGACCACAGACTGGGTAGCCCAAACAACAGAAATTTATTTTCCCACAATTCTTGAGGCTGGAAGTCCAGGATCAAGGCGTCAGGATGGCCGGCTCCTCCTGAGGCTTCTGTCCGTAGTTTGTGTTCTTCTAGTGTCGTCACATGGCC
Organism: Cervus elaphus; assembly: GCF_910594005.1. NCBI lineage: Eukaryota > Metazoa > Chordata > Mammalia > Artiodactyla > Cervidae > Cervus > Cervus elaphus. Next base: position 87,161,885 of record NC_057815.1, read on the forward strand.
GTCCCTCTGTGCATGTCTGTGTCCCAGTGCCCTCCTCTTGGAAGGAAACCAGTCATTGGACCAGAGCCCATCCGTATGGGTTTATTTTACCCTAATTAGCTCTTTGAAGGCCTGACCTCCATATATATATATATATATATATATATATATAGTGGTGATTTAGTCGCTAAGTCGTATCTGACTCTTGCGACCTCGTGGACTGTAGCCCGCCAGGCTCCTCTGTCTATGGGGTTTTCCAGGCAAGAATACTGGAGTGGGTTGCCATTTCCTTCTCCAGGGGATCTTCCAGACCTAGAAATTGAACCCGGGTCTCTTGGATTGCAGGCAGATTCTTTACCGACTGAGCTATGAGGGAAGCCCTATATATATATATATATATATATATATATATATATATATATATATATACACACACATATACATATATAAATATATATGGTCACATTCTGAGGTACTGGGGGCTAGAACTTCAGTCTATGAATTATGTGGGGACACAGTTCAGCCCATGACAGGGGCCTTGAACCAAAGCAACTTGCCTGCCCATCAGTCACCATCAGAGTTTCCTTGCTTTGGGCCTTACAGGTGTTTGTTTGTTTGTTTGTTTGTTTTTTTGAGCTTTAAGATACCAATAGCTGACTCACTTTGCTGTACAGTTGAAACGAACACAACACTGTAAATCAGCTATACTCCAATAAAAATTAATTAAACACGTAAAACATTCACTTTCCAGGTGATCCCAGCTGTCGGGTAGAGCTGTCCTCTTACCAGCTAAGAGCAGTAAAAGCAGAGATTAGCTGACGTGACTGAGCTGGGCCCCATGGAGGACGGAGATCCAGGGGGGATGCGCGCTGGCCAGGGCAGATGTCTGGCCGTGGCTGAGTGCTACTTACGTCCCCTTGGCTGGCCCTGGGCCCAGCCATTCTATGCAGGGTCTCTTCAGATCCAGCTTGGACACTTGTAAATGTCACTCACTGGGCCGCCAGACCTGGGTGTGGGGTTCAGGGAGATGGGTGGCCTGTTTGGTGATGCAGGAAGATGTCTGGCAGAGTGGTGGAGGGGGCGATTGGCATGATTTTGAGGCTAATCCTGTTAGTAGCCACATCCTGCACCTCCTGAGGCTCCTCGCCACTCTTCTTGCCCAGAGCCCGATGCCCTCTCCCAGGCAGCAGGCAGACTAAGCCTGAGAAAGCTCAGGGTTGGCACAGATCTCTGGACCTCAGAGATGCTGCCGTGGGTGTCCTTGCCATTTCTGACAGGTCTGGAAACTGATCTGCTCCCTGCTGAGGGCAAGAAACTTGAGTCTCTGTGAATCCATTTCCTCCGGTTGTGAAATGGATGATACTACAGGATCGCTTGACAGAGAAGCTCTTCCAACCTCTATGGTGAGTCTTGTGCTCTGAAAAGATTGTGCCAGGCTCTGATGCAGCTGAAGTGTACTGTGCTTGTTTCGTGAGGGAGGGGCTTAGGGTAGGATCAGGGTCAGGTGGGAACCCTTCAGGGATTATTGCAAAACTCTGCTTCTTGGGGGCAGAGGTTATGGGGAGACACACTGGTGGGGTTTTCATCTCTTAATTGTGTATAGGAGCTGAGAGACTATGGAATCTGCCAGAAGAGAGGTCTAATCTTAGACTTTTATTCTACATTGATGCACATACATATCAACATTTCCTTTTGAAGGAAAGTGCATGACCTCATTTGATCACCAGATGATAAGAACAAAACTGTGTCATGTTCTCTTTTTCACTTTGGCCACCAGGAAGCTCTGGGTAAGATCTAGTGTTCAGTTGCTGTTTCTTTCAGATCCCTGGTTTCTAACATATTTTCCTCTTCCTTTCCCTTAATATTTGTCACTTATATTATGTACAAGTATTGAAATTAAATATTAATATTACATGTGCATGACTCATTTGGTATAGAATCCGGAATTTGGATAGATGCTCTGTGTGTGTGTGTGTGTGTGTGTGTGTGTGTGTGTGTGTGTGTGTGTGTGTGTGTGTGGTGAAGAGCAAAATCTTTATATGCAGGGACATTTATACATAGGGACACAGTACCAACTTGTGCAATTTGCAAACTGATTTTTATTGACGAGCCCTTATTAGGTAAGGTGCTGATGAAATGCTCTACAAATATTAATTCATCTTCATAACAACTCTAGGAGGTATGGACTATGATCAACCCCCTTTTGCAGATGAAGAACCTGAGACAGACGGAAAGGTGGTCATTTGCCTAGAGTCACGCGGTTGTGTGCTCTGCCATGTCTGATTCTTTGAGATCCCACGGACTGTAGCCCACTAGGCTCCTCTACCCATGGAGTTTTCCAGGCAAGAATACTGGAGTGGGTTGCCATTTCCTCCTCCAGGGGATCTTCCTGACCCGGGGATTGAACCTGTGTTTCCCGTGTCTCCTGCGTCTCCTGCATTGGCAGGCAGACTCTTCACCACCTGAGCCACCTGGCGCATAGTTCTTAAGTGGCAAAACCAACATCTGAATCTGGGCAGCCTGGCTCCAGAGCCCAAGTTTTAGATCAGTACACTGGGACTTCTCTGTGTTGTCCCGTAACGGATCCACCAGCCACATATGGCTTCCGAGCTCTTGACGCCTGGCTAGTGTGACTGAGGAACTGGATTTTAGATTTAAATTAATTTTAATTTAAATAGCCCTTGTGTGGCTAGTGGCCACCATATGAGACAGCACAGGTCCAAACCTCCAGGCTTGCTTCCTCTCTCCCATTCCTGATGTTGGTGGAGGGCAATTCAGGGCCATGTAGGGTAGTTACTACAGTGTAGCTGTGATTACAATTTGCAGTAAGTACCCAGAGCCTTCAAAAACCCCTCTTCCTCCTGTCTCCATCCTTTCTTTTCTCCGTTGTCATAACTCACATCTTTCTGAGCACTTAAGATTCTCACTTAATTCTCCCCCAAATCCTCGGACGTAGGTGTTTTTTTTTTTTTAAATAAATGATTTTAACAGAAGAGAGAGCCGACACTCAAAGAAGTTAAGTGTATTGTGGGGAGTCCCAGAACCAGTAAGCAGCAGAGTCTGAGTCTGAACCAAAGTCTATTAGACTCTAAAGCCAAATTATGCTTCTCCATTTTTTTTTTTTGGCTTTTGAGAGTGAAATGTGCTCCATTCTGACTCCTTAAGCCACAGGCCTGTCAGTTTCCACCCAAGTAAAGTTGTGTTGTCGACTGGAGTCAGCATTTTGGGAGGGAGGAGAGAGGAAGACAGAGGTGGTGAGCAGAGGCGGGTGAAGTGCTGGGTCAGCACAGACCCAGAGCAGCTGCAGAGGCCGGGCCTCCGGGGAGAAGCCGGGGCCTTCCTTGCTCGGAGAGAGCCTAGGGCCCAGCCTCACCTCCCCCAGGCAAGGTCTGCACTCAGGGAGGAAGGTCAGAACAAGACACCTCAGTTTCCTCATCTGTCAAATGGGGACAAGGAGGATTGAAAAAGACAGACAAGACGGAGGTCGCCCTGTGTGGCCTCAGAGCCCACCTCTGGGGAAGAAGCTCCTGGGAGCCCTCGCGGGGAGTGGGGTGGGGGGAAGTCATCTGGGGGCAGAGCTGTCTCCGCTGAGGGTGAAGGGAAGGAAAACAGCTTTTTAGCTGAGGGGTCGGGGTGGGTGGCGGGGGCTGCTGTGCGTGGCTGTCAGCTGAGATCACTGCCTTCTCCCTTCCAGCTGCCTGGGGATATTATGAAGTTGCAGAGACAAGGAGAGGAAGCTCAAGCTAGGGGGCCTCTTTGGGGGGCTGGGGAGGGGAGCAGAGAAGGAGGACGGTAATGAAAAAAACATTCCTCGTTCAAGGTGACTGCAAGGGTTTGGGGCTGGTTGGGTCAGGGTCTGACTCGGGCTGAAAATGAGTCCCCAGACTCGGAGCGGCCAGGAGGCGTGGGACAGCTGCTGGGGAGGAGGCTGGTGCCGGCCTGGCTGACCGTCCTTCTCGGGGTGGCCGACTCCCAAAGACTCCTGACTCCAGGGATACCCGGGGGCAGCTGTGAGATCCCGGGGGCCGGGGCTGTCCTGGCCGCGCCTTCCGCTCACATTGCAGGTTTCACCCCCTCTCCTGACTGCCTGCCTCCAGACCACATCTGGGCACAAGCAGGGGCTGGTCTGCTGGGAGATTCTGTTCTGCCCCAGAGACGACACATGCCGGGCCCCGCCTGAGAGACGGAAGGAGCTTCCAAGAGGTGGGAAGGCCAAGATGGGTTTCTTGGGGGGCAGCTCCTAACTCGACTCCTCACTTGCCTCTAGACAATTTCCAGACTTGCAAAGGGCGCATGATATCTGACAGGTATCCGAATAGGGGCCCCTCCCAATCAGAGAGGATCAGCCACTGCACTAGTCCTCAGGGGAGACTTGAGCGATGACCATTCTCCTTTCACAGCTGGAGAAACTGAGCTTCGGAGAAGTGAAGACTTGACGCTCCTCGGCTGAGAAGGGAGCAGGGCTGGGACCAGATTGCTGATCCCTCCGGGGCAGGAGGGGAAGAAATGTCTTGCAATTTACACCACTTCTCCCTACTTCTAAATGCCAGGAAAACTTCTGATGGCCCCCCGAGACCTCGAAAAGAGTCCCAGCCTGGAGCGCAGTGGGGAGGGGAGGGGCAGAGCAGAGGAGGGAAGGGGGCCTGTGATTTGTCCTCAGGCCACTTTGACAGAAGACAAAGGTCCTGTTTCTTAGAACTAAGGCCCCCGGGGAAAGCTAAAGGAATAGATCAAAGCCACATGGAGCCAAGAACAGGCCCTGGTTCAAGCTGGGACCCCCGTCCCCTCTTCCAAGCCGGATTTCATCATGACTAGTCCTCAGCCCTCCGGAGGGAAAAAGGAGCCCTTGTAGTATATTCTTGGGCTTCCCCGGTGGCTAAGATGGTAAAGAATTGGCCTGCTATGTGGGAGACCTGGGTTCGACCCCTGGGTTGGGAAGATCCCCTGGAGGAGGACATGGTAACCCATTCCAGTATTCCTGGGCTTCCTTGGTGACTTGGACGGTAAAGAATCTGCCTGCCAGGTGGGAGACCTGGGTTCGACCCCTGGGTTGGGAAGATCCCCTGGAGGAGGGCATGGCAGCCCACTCCAGTATTCGTGCCTGGAGGGTCGAGGAGCCTGGTGCGGGTTCCAGGCCATGGGGTTGCAAAGAGTCAGACATGACTGAGTGCTGAGCGACTAAGTACAGCCCTGAAGTGTGTTTCAGGACATGCAGAGCCCACTTTCTTCCCTTGGGAAGCTTGGTTTTCCTTGGGACTGAACCTTTGATTGGCTATGCACAAGAATGCGTCTTTCATCCCCTGAGAGCCCCACCAGAATGGGGACAAAGCTACCCCTTCTCCTGACTACCTCAGTGTTTCAAGGGGCCCAGCTGCATCAGAAGTTGCAGAAAGATGCTGAAGACTGTGAGTTGACTCAGATGGGATTCCCAGCTTCTGTAAGTCCCTCTGTTGGGCATCAGGAAGCCTTTGCAGTCCAGACAGCATCTCAGCCCTTCATAGAGGGGTGAACCATCAGCTCTGGAAAAGACCCTGGGCATCATCTCATCCAGCTCCCTCATGGCATGGATGGGTACACTGAGGCCCAGAGAGGGGAAGGCACTGCTGAATGGGGACTGGAGTGGGGCTGCTGGCTCCCAGGCTGGAGAGCCTTCCAGTAGCCCACACTGCCTTTCCAGGCAAAGATCTGATGTGGAAAGGGAGGAAGTGGATAGTCAGGGGCCTGCTCGGAGATTCTGGGAGGAACCAGCCCCTGGAATATTCAGAAATAGCCTCTCTGTTGAAGTCTCCTGCAGAAGCAGGATGTCCCTGTCTTCTTCAAGTCTTGTTTGGCTTGGCTGTTCCCAAGAAGAAGTGGCTCCCTTCTCCTCTCCTCTTCCGGGAAGAGAAAGGTCTCTGTCAGTGGAGGAGAAAGGGTTCCCGAGAAAACTAGATGCAGTATCTTCAAAAAGAACCAGCCCCAAAACAACCAGGGGCCCAACAGTTCCCATGACCATGACACTCCGAATGTAAGGGCCACATTCTGGCCACGGATGGAATGTCACACAGACACCAGGCACTTCCTCTTAGGGTCACCTTAAGTCCTCCGAGGGACCCTGTGAGGGAGATGTTCTCAGGGTCCCGTGGAAAGATGGAGGAGGCAGAACAATACAGGATGCAGTGACTTGCCCGGTGCCCAGAGCTGGGAAATGGCAGGGGACAGGGCAGGTCATAGCCCTGTCCCTCCTGGACTCTGCACCGCCTTCTCACGAAAACAGTTATCAAACTAGCACTTTAAAAATCGGTATGCCCATTTGCATTCATTTCTGCCCACTCACTTCAGACACTCTATACCTTCTCTCCTTTTTTTTTTTTTCCTGCTTTAGTTGGAACTTGCAAGTCTCTAGTGTCCTGAAAAAACAAAACCCAAACCAAAAATGACCCTCCAAGTCCCAGGAGCCACGACAGGCCGGACACCAGCCTCCTGCATCCTCCGAAGTACAGGACTTCTGAATTTCTGTTCAGAAGCAGAATGGCTTTTTTCCCCCCTTCTTAGACAATGTGGTTCTAATATATATCAACAGAGCTAAAGAAAAGGCCTTTTTTTTTTTTTTTTTTAAAGAAGTTAACTTCATTTCAAGAACTTGTGTGTTTCTCATTAGTAACGCTGTCTTTTGAAATCCAGCTGAGGGAGGCAATTCCAGTTGAAATCAAAACTGATACACGAGGGTTTGACTGCAATGTCACTCTGCTCCCCTGCTCGCCGCCTCCTCGGGGGCTGATCGCTGCTCGGATGGGATGGGAGGTGGGGCAGGTGGCCAGCTCTCTGCTTGCTGACCCGCGGTCTCACGTCTGCGGTGGGTGTTGGTGTTTCCGGGGAGTCTGGTTGGTAGCAGGGCTTCCCGCCCGGCCTGCTTCTCACCTGATGAAGGAAATCGAGACTTGGGCTTGAGCTAAGTCCTTGAAGGAGGGAAAGCAGGACTCCTTGGCCTGGTAGCCAGGATGCTGGGGCCCACGGGGGGCAGAGGGCTCCAGCTATGTTCAGAGCTGTGAGCTGAATGATCCTTACGTGTCATGGGCAGGCTAGTAGGGCATGATCAACTAGTCCCAAGAGAAGCCACGAGACTCCAAGTTCTAGGTATTTTGAGCTGTTTTAAGCAGAAATCTCTTAGTTTGGGGGGCCAATTTTGGCCATGTCTCTTCTCTTAGCGACGAGGTTTTCTGGAGAACATTAGGAAAATGGAAAAATCTTTCCATGGTTGGCAAGGGGCACCTCAGCCTTTCAGCTGCTGGGGACCACTTTCTCCGGACGAGTCACTTTCTGGATGGATGAGGAAGGCACAGGGCATTCTCCCCCCGTCCTTCTCCTTTCTTCTCAGATTGGAATTTTTTTCCTTAACAAAAAAAAAAAATAAATAAATAAAAAATCTTGTTCTCAAGGAGAGCTGATGTGGCTTGTTCTACATGCCAAAGGGATTTGTTTCAAGGATGATAGAAATGAACAGGATGGCTCCCCCGATCCAGCCCTCTAATCAGATTTCCTCCATCCTTCAAGACCTAGCAACATCCTTCCTTCCACCGGAAACTTCTCCACCCGCTACCTCTGGTGATGGCTCCAGACTGAGGGTAAAACCTGAATCGCTCTCTTTTATACTGAATGGGTTGCTGCCATCCCTTCTCTATTGTATTATCTAACTTTTCAGACGTCCAGGTATTTCTGTCTTGTCTCCTTCGCTAGAAATGTGATTTCTGGAGGACCTAAGCCTTTTCCATGCTGTGGCCCCAGTCAGTTCATTATCACCACGACTCTGCACAGTTTGCAAATCATAACAGTAATGATTTAAGCACTGTTACATTTAAAGGCTTTAACCTGTGTTCTCACTTGTCCCCTGGAATGGTGACTCCCTTAGAGAAATAGTGTTCCCAAGAGACAACCGGAATGATCATCGAATTTACATCGAAGACACTTTCTCTTTAAGACCCTTTCCCTCAGATTTGCTGGACAGCCTCCACGTACTTGGCTTCTGCTGGAAGCTTGCTCATGCATTGCCTTGTTTAAAGAATTTATGGATCTACTGATAAATCTATTCAGTTTTCCCCAAATTAGTTTTGGAGAAACAGGAGGCCATGTGTTGTGGAACCTGCCTGGGTTTAAATCTCAGCTCTATCCCACACCCTCAGTGGGACCCTCTGATCCTCACTTTCCTCATCTGTAAAATGGGTGTCATTGTTATGCCTTCCTTCCCTGGTTATGGGGTCTTGATAAAGTGAGTTCTCAGTAACATTGCATTTGCTTCCACGCTCTGAGCTTTGCTAGGTCAGCACAGTGCTGAGCACTTGACCTGGAAGTAAATGTGAGGTGCTCAGACATCAGCCATTCCGGAAGTCTTTCCACATCCCTGCCCCCACCGGGATCGGCTCCCACTGTGATACACTCTGTGTCCTCCCCTCTCAGCATGCCCACTTTGTATGTACTGTGTGTTATGAGTGATCAACATCACTCTTTCCCACTAGGAGCTCCTAGAAAGTCAGGGCCTTGTCTGTTTTCACTCCGTTATTGATCCAGGTCTTGCCTAAGTACTTAACAGACATTCATTCCCATCTCCTTTGGGTTCCTTTTCTGAGTTAAGTCAAAAGTTCCCTTGCTTTCCTGAGAGCCCTGTATCAGGGACTAACAGCAGGGCTACAGAGTCGGGGATTTATGTCCATGCAGGTTTGATGTTCTCTTCTGACTGAAACCTCTAAGATCCCTGATCCTTGCTGCTACTGAGGACTTGGCAGTTGATGGCCATCCTATGTCTCCACCTGATCAACCTTTCTCCTCCTTTGGGATGTGCTCCAAGGTCACCACCTCCGAGAAGCCTTCCTTGACTCTCTGTAACAGACATAAAGACCTGGAAACACCTACAAGCACAGGCATGATCTTGATCACAGGCCTGTGGCTCCCCAGGGACTCCCTGAAGCTTTGCCTTCCCAACTCCTGGTACAGAGATAGTTACCAGTAAGTGCTAATTGAATGAATCCTGCCAAAGCAAAACCAAACCCAAGTTGCTCCCACACCGCCCAGAAAATGCTATCACACACCCTTGTGATTTACACAGCTAGTTTCTTTCTTAATTCATTCAGAATAGATTTGTCGAGCACCCAGTGCAGTCCCCATGCTGAGTGCTGGGGAGCCGGTGGTAAATGGGGCAGACTCTTTCCTATGTCCTGGTAGCCCTGGAGCTCCCTGTCTGGGCCTGTAGATTCACAGGCAAGGCCAGAATAAAGCCAGGGAGCTGGGCAGCATGAGCCTCCCCAGCAGACACTTTCTGGAACCATCTATTCCCACGATGACCAAGCATCTCCAGAGAAAGGAAAGAAAATGAACCCTCTGTCCACAGAGGTGCATGGACCCAGGGGAGCAGACAGGCAGGGCTGACCCTCTGAACTCTGGGCGGGGAGGACTATGTCCACCCAAAACCAGCTGGGGCCGCCCAGCTGTGGGCCGGCACCGCTGAAAGGTCCTAATTAGCTCATTTCCCCAGCCCCATGGGCTGCGAGCAGGCTCTCTTCACCTTTGCCCCTGCCCCATCTCGCTCAATTTAGCAGTTCAAGGTTCACCGTGGTGTCAGGGTGGGGACAGGGAAAAAATGTCCCCCTACTCCCAGGCCATTAAGCAAAACCATCCCTTTGTGGTCAGTTCCACCCAGAAGACTCTGGAATCCTCCCTTCCCTCCTCAGCCTGGTTCTGACGGCTGCACTGAGGGGAGATGATGGGTCTAAGAGAACCAGCTTCATACTCTGTTTCTCCTGCTGGACAAGCAGCCGTGTGATCCTGACTGAGTGACTCGCCTTCTCTGATCCTCAGCCTCTTCAACTCTGAGGAAACTGGCAACTAGCTCACTTGGTGCTTGGAAGGATTTGGTGGGATAAGGTCTGCAAGGCAAGGAGCACAGGGCCAGGACAGAGCAAGCCCTCAGTTTGAGCCCCTACACTCTGCCCAACACTCCTCAAGACTGTCGACCTCTTGGGGGCAGGCACAGAATCTGCTCTGCTCACTGCCGTGCGGCCAGCGTCTTGCTGAGGTCCTGGACATGGAAGGCACTTCCTTATTCCTTTCTTTAATCGCTCCTATGTGCCAGGCCCTCGGCCCAGGGAATAGCTGTAGAATGAATGAAGGTTTTCTTCTGCCTCTCACCACTTTTGCAGGGCTGAGCCCTGATAAAGGGGGTCCCTGCCAAGGTCACGAGACATAGTGGATGGAGCACGAGAGGCGCTCAGAAGACTGGGAAAGAGCTGGAGTTTTGCATCCTGGCAGCCCACTTGTCTTAGGAAATGTCCTCCTGACCCACACTCACACCCCCAGCCTCGGGGGCTGGGTGTACCATGAGCCCCCATCCTACCCCTTTTGTTGGCTCAAGTCTGGGAAATCCCCCGCAGCTCCTGGAGACTCAGCTTTCTCAGGAGTGGGAATGTGAATAAACATCCCCCCGCTCCAGAGTGACATGTGGCTCTGACCAGGGTGTGAAACGGGAGTGAGCATGGTAGAGCCCAACTCAACTGACACGCACTTGAGCAAACTCCGGGAGATAGTGAAGGACAGGGAAGCCTGGCGTGCTGCAGTCTGTGGGGCTGCAAACAGTCAGACATGACTGAGCAACTGAACGACAACAGTGTTAGAGCCCAGCACAGGCCCTGCCCGGAGGGGACTCCATCATATCAGCTTCCTTTTCTTCAGCCAACATGACAGCTACCTTCTTTCTCCAGGCGTGGTCCTCTGCATCTTGGAGCCGGCTGGAAATGGAGAAGCCCTGGGTACCACCCCAGACCCACTGCACCCAAACCTGCATTTTAACAAGATCCCCAGGTGGTCCTGTACCACCCAAGCTTGAGAAGCCTGCTCTACTGCGTGTCCACTCCTCAGCAACTCAGTTGGGGTGATGTTAATAAGAACTCTCCATCAGTTGAGTTCAGTTCAGTCTCTCAGCCGTGTCTGACTCTTTGCAACCCCGTGGACTGCAGCATGCCAGGCCTCCCTGTCCATCACCAACTCCCAGAGTTTACTTAAACTCAAGTCCATTGAATCGGCAATGCCATCCAGCCATCTCATCCTCTGTTATCCCCTTCTCCTCCCAACTTCAACCTTTCCCAGCATCAGAATCTTTTCAAATGAGTCAGTTCTTCACATCAGGTGGTCAAAGTATTGGAGCTTCAGCTTCAGCATCAGTCCTTCCAATGAATATTCAGGACTGATTTCCTTTAGGATGGACTGGTCAGATCTCCTTGCTGTCCAACCTTGGCATAAGCCAAACAGAACAGGGGAGAATGGGATGGCCTGTTTCAAAGCCAAGCAGAAACAGACTGATGGCTTTCTGCGGTGGGTCTCTGGGCCACAGCTCTTTTGGTTGCTGGAAGCAGATGGAACTCAAGACTGGGGCGGGTGGTGGGCGGGGGCCTCATCTCCTCCATCCTGCGTTGGGTTTAAAAATAGAGCTGAGGGAGCATTCTGGGTTTGGACGGATAAAATACCTTCTCCTGCTTCTCTTTATTAACGTCTGTGGGGGTGGGGGAGGGGGTCAGGAATCACGCCCCATCCTGCGGTTTACAGGACCTTTCCCTAATAAAGCCAAGGGCCAGGAGGCCGAGCATTCCAGGGGACTTAATTAAAACCACCGAGGGTTATTTGGAATAACAGACCATTTAGTCGGAAGCACTTGCCATGCTAATTCAAACAAGGTGATTACAGGCGATTAGCAAACCTAATGCCTTCAGTTTATAACCTGCCCCAAGGAGGGATGAGCAAGTGGCCTCGGCTACTTCCTGTGGGTCGTGGAGGGGGCTGACCTGGGGCTGAAATATCTCAAGGTCAGGGCCAAGTAGGGCTCCTGGGCAGCCCACCTGGGTAAGACTCTCTCCTAGTGTGAACTCCTTAGCAGGGAGGAGGCTGACCCCACCTGGGGAGGATCAGAAAGGAATCTCTCCAGGTCTCCTGGGACCATCCTGGGCACATCTTACAAGAGCATGCCCCACCTGTCTCTTCAGCTGTCTCTTCTGGGGCCTCTTGAGGGCAGAAGTTGGGTCTCATAGTCCCTGTATCCTTGAAAGGGATTGATTATGGATGTGCCTATGCACACCAAAGAATTATCTTTCCTTTAGCACTTAAATGCCAAACCCTGCATGAAGCCGTTCATATTTGTTTTTGTTTAGTTGCTAAGTTGTGTCTGACTCTTTGCAACCCCATGGATTGTAGCACGCCAGGCTTCCCTGTCCTTCACCATCTCCCAGAGTTTGCTCAAATTCATGCCCATTCAGTCAGTGATGCCATCCAACCATCTCACCCTCTGTCATCCCCTTCTCCTCCTGCCCTCAGTCTTTCCAGTATCAAGGTCTTTTCCAATGAGTCAGCTCCTCTCATCTGGTGACTGAAATATTGGAACTTCAGCTTCAGCATCAGTTTTTCCAATGGATAGTCAGGGTTGATTTCCTTTAGGATTGACTGGTTTGATCTCCTTGCTGTTCAAGGGACTCTCAAGAGTCTTCCCCAACACCACAGTTCGAAAGCATCAATTCTTCGGCGCTCAGCCTTCTCTATGGTCCAACTCTCACATTTGTACAAGACTACTGGAAAAACCATAGCTTTGACTATACAGATCGTTGTTGTCAAGTGATGTCTCTGCTTTTTAATATGCTGTTGAGGTCTGTTGCAGCTTTTCATCCAAGGAGCAAGCATCTTTTAATTTCATGGCTGCAGTCACCATCTGCAGTGATTTTGGAGCCCAAGAAAATAAAGCCTGTCACTGTTTCCATTTTATCCCCATCTATTTGCCATGAAATGATGGGACCAGATGCCATGATCCTCAATGCCAGAGACTCTTGGAGGGCACAAATAAAAATGTGTGCACACCAGGAACCAGGGGAAAGGAGCAGTTCATACGCACCACCTCATATAATTCATTGAAGTTAGTGCTATTATTGTCCCCATTAGAGGGACGAGGAGCATGGGGCGCGGAGAGACTTACTGCTCCAGGCCACACTGCTGGAAAACGGTGAGTGTGGTCTTCTGCTCAAATTCACCGGACTCCAAGGCCTTCCTGGAACCTCACTGAATTTCATCTTCCAGTTGAGGGGACTGAAGCTAGAGATCATCAGCTGGTGAGCGGAGGAACTGGGATTTGCCTGCCATGTTGGGGCTTCCACCCCCTGCTACACGTGCCCTGCTGGAGCTCTCTGGAGAGTGTGCAGAATGGCAGGCAAACCCGGAAGGGGCGCACGACACCTGGGAGACTCACCAGGGAAGGGCATCCCAGACAGACACCTGTGATGGGGAGTTTTCAGTTGCCAGCAACTGAAACCCCCAAATCAACGGGCTTCAACTTCTTTAATAAGGGATTTTTATTACTATGAGCAACCGGAAGTCCTCAGGGCTGACTGATTAATTTAGAGGCTCCACAGTGTCATCAAGAATGCAGGTCTCCTTTCTCCCTTTCTTCCTTCCTGCCTTCCAGTCATCAGATACAACTGGGTTCCTTCTAGATGCCAGACACTCTCCTAAACCCTGGGGTTACAGTGATGAGAAAACAAGATCTTTGCCTTTTTGGAGCTTGCATTCTTGGGTGAAGGACAACATACATACACTCTGTGTGTGTGTGTGTGTGTGTGTGTATAAAGAGTGTGTGTACATTATACATGTATATATATATTTAATATACATGTGCAATACATAGTGTGTATATATAACATGCATATACTATATATATGAAATAAATATATAAATAATACATGAAATATATTAAATATATCATCTGTGTCTATGCACATTAACACAATGTGCACACATATTATATATCCACATTGTATATGGATTATATATTATATATAAATTATATATGTATTATATACAAATAAATAATGTCAAGTAAGAGCTATGAAAATAAAACAAACAAGGGGAAAGAGAATGAAGGAGGAGAGAGAATCAGAGAAATCCTTTTTAGGAGCTGGCATTTGAGCAGAGATCTGAGTGAAAGGTAACAATGAGCTCGAAGAGAACGGGGGAAGGTGTTCCTGGCAGTGAGCACCGCACGGGCAGAGGCCCTGCAGTAGGGCAGTACTTGGAGGGGAGTGATTGAGACCTTTCTGTTGTGCAAACTCAGAGGGCTGGCTTCTCCTCCAGGTGAGTCTCCTCATGGTGGTCAAGGTGGCTGTAGCAACTCCAGACACTACAGGCAGACATGAGGCTTCCTGGTGAAGAAGAGGGTGTCTTCCGTAAATCAGTGGAGAAACCCTTCCCAGAAGCCCTCAGTGTATTTCTCCTCAATCTTATTGGTCAGAACTGAGTCACTGGCCCGAGTCTAAATGGATCCCAGACAGGAGAATGGACTACAGTGGTCGGCTTAGACCAGTGGGAATACGCCCTTACAACTGGAGGCAGGGCCACACTGGTTTGAGCTGTAGGGGATAGATACCCCCCTGATAAAATGGGTCCTGCCAGGAAGAAAGAAGGGGGATATAAGTAGAAATGATGTGTACAATTATGGGTCACGATTTTAAAAGGAAAGGGCTTGTCCTTCCCTTCTCTGGCTGGAATCTGAGCTTGCTGGTAGTTACCCAGTCTTGACCGTGAGGACAAGGGCAGCTGCCTAGGAATGGCAAAGCAACATGACCGCAGGAGACTGGGAATCATCAAGTCAGCTCTGGAATGCTTGCGATCAGATGGTGGGGAGACATAGTTAGAGATGATACAGACAGAGACAGAGACACAGAGAGGTTCCTGTCAGCGGAACTTGCATTCTAACTGATTCAGCTCCCCAGTCCCGCCTCAAACAGAGAGAGTCCTCTTCCCTTATCAGGGCCCATGTCACGCTTTACTGGAGAAAAAGCTCTGTTGCTTAAAAAACCTTTCACAATGACTGGTGCAGTCCAGCCTCCCCATCTGACAAACTGGGAAGGGAAATCCAGCAAAGGGAAGCGACTTGTCCAGGACCACACAGTCAACTGGTATCAGAGCCAAGATCAAACTCAGACGCTGCCCAGTAAGCACTGGTACTGCATTCCTGCATTACTCCCATCGGACATATTCTCTACTGCAATCTTGAAACTGTGCTATGGAGAATTCCCTGTTGATTCAGTGGTTAGAAAGCCATGTTTTCAGTGTTGAGGGCCCAGGTTTGATCCTTGGTTAGGAAACTAACCAAGGGTCCCCGTGGGGACCCAAAAAACTAGAAACAAAATCAAAACAACAACAACAACAAAATGCAAACAGATAAAACAAGCAAAAACAAACAAACAAAAAATCCACAAAAAACAAATAAACCAAAAAAAAAAGTGCTAAGGAAAGAGTGTGGCTGATTCCAACCCTGGTGGAAGACAGCCTCAGGGTCTTTTGGCATTACACGCTCAGGCTGTCGCTCCAGCTTTTACTTCCTTTCTCCATGTGAACCTCAGCCAGGGCCACGTGGACTTGGGCAGGGAGATAGCAGCCTCCTGGCTTTTGCTAGCAGGTCTCAAACTTTGCTCTGCTTAAGACTCATCTGGAAGTGGGTGAGGGAGAGGGGTGATCATAATGCAGATTCGTGGGCCCTCTCCTGAAAGATTCTGACTCAGTACGATTTGAGATTGTTGTTGTTCAGTTGCTAAGCCATGACTGACTCTTTGTGACCCCATGGCTTCCCTGTCCTTCACTGTCTCCTGGAGTTTGCTCAGATTCATGACCATTGATTCAGTGATGCGATCTAACCATCTCATCCTCTGTTGCCCTCTTCTCCTTTTGCCGTCCATCTTTCCCAGCATCAGGCTCTTTTCCAGTGAGTCGGCTCTTTGCATCAGGTGGCCAAAGTATTGGAGTTTCAACTTCAGTATCAGTCCTTCCAATGAATATTCAGGATTGATTTCCTTTAGGATTAACTGGTTTGATCTCCTCACTGTCCAAAAGACTCTCAAGAGTATTCTCCAACACCACGGTTTGAAAGCATAAATTCTTTGGCACTCAGCCTTCTTTATGGTCCAACTCTCACATCCCTACATGACTACTGGAAAAACCATAGCTTTGACAATGTGGACCTTTGTTGGAAAAGTGATGTCTCTGCTTTTTAATATGCTGTCTAGGTTGTTCATAACTTTTCTTCCAAGGAGCAAGCATCTTTTAATTTCATGGCTGCAGAAAACCATCTGCAGTGATTTTGGAGCTCAAGAAAATACAATCTGTCACTGCTTCTACTTTTTCCCCATCTATTTGCCATGAAGTGATGGAACCAGATGCCATGATCTTATTTTCGGATGTGGAGATAGGGCCCAGGAATCTACTTAAAAATTAAGACCTCTCTAAAAGGTGTGTCACAGGTTGTCCATCGGCCACACCCTGACAAACACTGGCCCAAAGAATCCCAGAGGAAATGCTTATTCATCCTAAGGGAACAATCCCACAACCAAATCTGAGACTTGATATTGTTTTTCCAGGTGCCACCACTGTATTACAGCAAGAGATCAGACCGGATACCTAGGGAAGAGGAGAGTTAAGTTGCTGCATTTTAATCTAAGCTGGTGAAAATATTTTGAATATTAATGATAATAAATTTAATCCAAAATTGCTGAAAAGTGGGATCCAAACTTTCCGGAGAGGAGGTTAGGAAGGGAGCTTACGAGGGCACTTGGGTACCCAGGAGCCGTGAGTAAAGGACACAGCCTCCCCCGCTCCATGGAGCTCCCCCTAGCCTGCAGCAGGTGGGCCCAGGGAATTGCATTCCCTTTCTTCCTGGAGTAGCTCTCTCCTTCATGTCCCATCCCTAGACTTGTATCTACATCAACACTGGTTTTCAAAATATCTCCATGCTGGAGGAAAAAAGCAGCAAAACCAAAAAAAGACACAAAACCACCAGCTTTTGACAAAATTCACAGCTGAAGAAGTAGAAAAATAAGTGTGTGCGCGTGCGTGCTCAGGGGCTTCAGTCATCTCTGACTCCTCGCGACCCTATGGACTGTAGTCCACCAAGCTCCTCCATCCATGCGATTCTCCGGGCAAGAATACTGGAGTAGGTTGTCGTCCCTTCCTCCAAGGGATCTTCCTGACCCAAGGATGGAACCCGCATCTCCTGCATTGCAGGCCTACTTTTACCACTGAGCCACCGGGGAAGCCCCCCCAAAGAAGCGATATGTTGATATTTTGAAAAGTCAAGATTTTACAGTTCTATTTTTAAAAATTTCCCCTAAAGCAGTCAGGTCCTGATACTCCTTGCCTCTGGCTTTGGTTTCCTAAGGTCTGGGTGTCAGAGATCATATATACACTGACCTGTTTCCCTGTATCCAGGAATCCCAGAGATCACTGTCTTCAGTCATGGCTGGAACCAGGAGCTCTATGTCTTTGTCTTTTCTACCTCTTGACTCTGCTTTCCTCTGTATGGCTTTATTCTCAGGTAAGTTTTCTCTCTGTGGTAGGAAAGATACCCTCTGGGAGCCTGAGGCATGCATGGTGCTTGGGATCCAGAGGAGGAGATACTATATGGCTCTCTGCCAGCAAGCAAACTTCATTAAGAGACTCTGAGTTTCCCTGCCTGGATTACATACGTAATTCTTGGGCCAATCACTCTGGACTGGAGAGTGGGGCTCCATGGTTTGTAAGTGTGAATCCTGTTCCCACCTCTGTCATCCAGGATAGGCAGGGCACTAAGACTTCCCTATGAGCTCTGGAATGTGGTAAGGAGGCCCTGGAAGACAGAGGGTTCCGGCAGATGAACAGGGTTGCCCATCCCTCGAAGCAATTGGCCTGGTGTCACCCTAGGACTGAAAAGCAAAGTTTGATTCAGCCCAGTGTCCTTACCCATGGTCCAGGGCTCTTTCCATCACATCACTGGCCTGAAGAGGACCCTGGGAGCCTCCTGTTGGGGCTAAGGTGTCTGTGGATGACAGTATAATGGAGTTCACTGTGGACTGGTGAAAGCATATTAAAAAGGATAGTCATTACTTTGCCAACAAAGGTCCGTGTAGTCCAAGCTATGGTTTTTTGTGTCATGTATGGATGTGAGAGTTGAACTATAAAGAAAGTTGAGCACCAAAGAATTGATGCTTTTGAACTGTGGTGTTGGAGAAGACTCTTGAGAGTCCCTTGCACTGCAAGGAGATCCAACCAGTCAATCCTAAAGGAAATCAGTCCTGAATACTCATTGGAAGGACTGATGCTGAAGCCGAAGCTCCAATACTTTGCCCACCTGATGCGAAGAACTGACTCACTGGAAAAGATCCTGATGCTGGGAAGGATGGAAGGCGGGAGGAGAAGGGAGCGACAGAGGATGAGCTGGCTGGATGGCATCACCAACTTGAAGGACATGAGTTTGAGCAAACTCGAGGAGTTGGTGATGGACAGGAAAGCCTGGCGTGCTGCAGTCCATACTGTTACAAAAGGTTGGACACGACTGAGTGAATGAACTGCGGGTGAAACTGTCAAGGTCTTGGCCAAGTTTTCAGGCAGCCATGATTTTTTAATGTGCAGATCAGGGAGCTCAGTGCCAGTGATGGAATTCTGCTATTTCCTCTGTATTTGGACTCTGCTAATGTACATGTAATTGTCAAACTGAGTTAACCTCTCTTACACTCAGTTTTCTCATCTGTAAAAGAAGGATAATAACTATCTATGTCCTTGCACTGAAGAAATTATTGATAACCCTTGGGAAGAGGGAGAAGGGGGGAGGGGAGAACAGGAGCTTTGCTCAGCAAAAGTTGGCACGGGGAGGAGGGACAGAGGACACAGATGAATGCTGACCCCTAGAGTGGCTTTGGCAGGATGTGGCCCATGTGGGGTCTCCCACAGTGCACTACTTACCTGGGGGGGGGGTGTTGTCAGGGAGGGTTTGCAAGATTTAACAAATAAAAATAAAGGATGCTGAGTTAAATTTGAACTTCAGATTATCAACAATTTTTGTATGTTTCATACAATATTAGGGATACACAAAGAATTTTTTGTTACTTATCTGAAATCCAAATTTCCTGGATTTTATCTGGCAATACTAGATCACGGGAAGCTTAAGGATCTTATTGGTTCAGGCTAACAATGAACCCAAGTCCAGGAACTGGTTCATGGGAGCCTACCCAGGGCTCTGATTCCGCCACCAGGAACTTGTCTCTCTCTGTTTCTTGGCTTTGCTTTCCTTTGTTTTCACTCCTAAACAGTATGAAGGCAGCCACCACCAGATCCAGGATTTCCTTCCCAGCAGCCTAGCTAACGGAGTAAAATAGCTGTGCCTCCTTCCCATCCCACACAGTCAAAATTTCAGGCCTTACTCTTATTGGCCCGAATTATCACATGTCCTTTCCTGAACCAATCACCGTGGACTGGGAGGATGAAGTCACCTGATTGGCCAGGCCTGGGTCATGTGCCCCTATTAGGGGCGGGGAGAGTGAAAAGGGGAAACTGTGGCAGTGTTATCACTGTGGGGAGTGGAACTGGACTGCTGAAAACAGCAGGTGACCAGAGAGGGGGAGCCGCTTCCTCCTGACTGAAGCTTCGTCTCAAGGGGCAGACTTGGCTAAGCCCGTGTGGCCTCCCGGGCAGGGCAAGTCTGTGTTCTTGCTGCTCCTGGAAAGGTCTGGGATTACAGATCACACAGAACTGGAATAAATTCCAGCTCTGCCTGTGTGAATTGGGCCAGTTCTTTTACCTCTCTGTGGCTCAGTTTCCCCATTTATGAGTCAAGAATAAGTAGCACCAGCATTATCAATGTTATCAAGCAAGCAGAGTGCCTAGCGCTCTGTTGTAAACCTCTCGGGAGGTCTGGGTGAGGTCCTTTTAAGGCAGAAGTGGCAATGCTTTGGTTCCTGGATTGTTGGAAGGACAACAATTCTGTCTTTCTGTCTTCGGGTGGGTAAAATGTGTGAAAGGTCCTTGCCCACTGGCTGTATCTACCCCTGGTGGAATAATATCAGGGTGGGGAAAGCAGGCCTTGGAGTCCATGAGCCTAGGCATGCCACACTTCCCCACTTGTTAGTCACGTGTTAAAGTCATGGAAGTGGGCTAGAATGGCTCAGGAGACCTAACAAAGTCGGCTGCCCCTTCTGGGATCTGTAACCATCCTTAGCTCACACTCTCAGCCTGACCTAAGCAAGAGACCCGTGGTGTTTTATTCAACAGTCAGAAAAGCCTGAAAATAGTCTGTTCCCACATGCCTGAACTGCTCTATCATGGCTCTGTGCCTTGAGTTTTAGACTTTCATCCTTTCCAAGACATAAATACTCCTGGGAGGGGTTCGACATTAAGCAGTTAATAACTGTTGACACCTCTCTGTGAATGAAGGTGCTGAGAACAAGATTTATAAAGGGATGAGAGAGGGAGAGAAATGGGCATTGGGTACAAAAGGAAGTGGCTCCAGGTCCTACTGATGGGGAGAATTATTAAGACAGAGAGGCTGAGGCTGCCGCCTCCAGGCAGCACTGGCCCACAGCGGAAAGCCAGCTCCTCACGATGCCCTGCCGCTCCCCGGTGCCTGGGACCCTGCAGATGGAGGCAGTGCGGGTAGTGAACAGAACCTGAGCTTTGGAAACATGTGGAATGAGGAGAGAATCCCGCCTTTGCCATTTAAACACAATGTTTGACCTTCAGCAAATCATTTAATGCCTCAGAATCTCAGTTTCCTCATCTGTTAAATATGGATCCCTGATACGGGGTTAGTACTGGGGTGTGTGAACTATGTTTCAAGACTCTGCATTTTTGGCTTACCCGCTGAGATTTTCCTGAAAGCAGCTGAGTGGCTCTAGATCTCTCCATGTTCTCCCGGCAACCCCACCCAAAGGAATCCTCCCCACACTTCCAGCTCCTGACTCTGACTTCAGAGACAGAACCAGACAGCCCATCAGACCCTTAAGAAGAGGCTCACGGTGTTAGGTCCTGGCCTGGCTTTCAACACAAGGTCCCCAAATCAGGAGGCATCTTGTACCTCCCGGCTGTCTTGCCCTCCAAGCACCACCATTTGCCCGTCAAGGAACTTGGACCCGTGTCGAATCAGACAATAGCAGCTTTGTTCTTCATTAAGGAAACTTAATGGACTGAAGAAGAAGGAAAAAAATCTGAGCTCTTCCTTAAGAAGCTCATAATTTAATAGGTGAAATGTCAGGGAAAATCAATGCCAGGCTGTTTCCTGGCGGCCTCATTATGCCGTCCATTAAACAACTTTTATGTTTTGTTTATAGTTGTTCGTTTTTTCCCCTTTTTATTCCACCCCCCCTTTCTTTAAAAAAAAATAAAAGAACATTAAAAATTTTATGATGTTAAAAAGGGACATGGGCTGAGAAACCAAGTTAGGAGAAACCTACTGACCATCCCTGGCAGGGCTGGGAAAATCCAGTCACCCCAGAAAAGGAGAAGCTCCCAGGAGTGGACTGAGGGCTGGGCCCAGTGGCATGGGCTTGGGGTCAGCACATTCTTAGCATTTGGCTGATTCTGAGGGCATTTCTGAGGTAGGAAGGTCCTTGTTTGCTGGGCAATAGTCAGAGCGGTCCTGGAGGATCCAGAGAGAGGGAAGAGGGAGCAGACATTGGAGCTTTGCTTTTCCCTTCAGGGAGAGAAACCCGGGGCTCCGTTCATTGTCTGGCAGGGCCTGGCAGGTCAAGAGAGGCGCTGGTCTGGATGTAGCCTTGTTTATAGGCCTGTGAGTGAGAAACTCAGCATGCAAAGGAAAGTCTTAGGAAGTGAGGCCTCTGGCACGGCCAGCTGGGTCCTGCCTGTTCCCAGTTATGGTCTGGCCACAAGCTGTGATCACTTGGGGGACACCCCAACATGAGGCATGACCCAGGCTCAGGATGAAGCTGCCCCCTGCCCCTACCCTCAGCCTGGGAGTCTCTAGCCTTGGTCAAGGGGGGAGTGGGCAGAAGTCAATCTCTCTGGAACTTCTGGAGGATGTGTTTGTGCCCTCCCCTCCCCCCACCCATCCCCTGCCCTGGGATTGATTCTCTGAATCATCTCAGACATCAGGGTCTGGACCAGATTCTGTAAGGTTATCAAAAGAGAGGGTGGAAGGTCTCTTAAGTATAGGCTCCCCCAAGAGCTGACCCAGAGAACAGAAGTCCACTGCAAGTGGCTGATGTGGGTGGTGATCCCGGGAAACTCCAGCAGAAGAGTGGGGAATCCAGAGTGGGAAAGGGAGGAAGCTGGTCGAGGGTGACTTACTGAGTTGATTGGGCTTCCGTGGTGGCTCAGACAGTAGAGTCTGCCTGCAATGCGGGAGACCTGGGTTCGACTCCTGGGCTGGGAAGATTCCCTGGAGGAGGGCATGGCAACTCACTCCAGTGTTCTTGCCTGGAGAACCCCCATGGACAGAGGAGCCTGGCGAGCTACAAATCCATGGGGTTGCAAAGAGTTGGACATGACTGATCAACTGAGCGAGTGACTGAGTTGATTACCATGGGCAATCTGGGCTTCATTCATTTGCGGAAATAGCTAGCACATGCCCTGGGGAAGGGTGGGGAGGACACAGGTTCTGGATCAAAGCTTCCCCTCCCTCCCTGTCTGCCCTGGGCCAGGCTCCTGCCAGGCGCAAAAACACAAGGATGGAGCCTGGGGGGATGCAGGCTTGTCCTGCAGGAGTTCCCTGCCCATGGAGAACCAGAAGAGGGGTGTACTCCTCGGGGCTGGCACGGTTGCTGCGCGCAGGCCAGGCCAGCTTTCCTGTGTTCCTTGCCCGCAGCTCAGAGCTCAGGTCTAGGGCCTTCAGGATGGAGGTCATCATTCCTACTGTGGCCTGCACCGTGGCTATGAAGTGGCCCGGTAAAGAGGTTCACTCCTTGTTCTGAACTGAATTGTGCCACACTGCAACCCCGGATTCACATGCTGAAGACCTGACTTCCGGGGTTTCTGAATTTGAAGACAAGGCCTCAGAGTTAAATGGGATTATAAATGTGGGGCTCTAATTCGAGAGGGATGGTGCCCTTATAAGAAGAAGAAGCGACCCCAGAGATCTCCCTCAACGTGCACAGAGGAAGGACCATGTGAGGAGATGAGCAGGGCTGTGAGTGAGAAAGTGGTGTCTACAAGCCAAAGAGAGAGCCTCCCCAGAAATCAACCCTGATGGCACTTTGATCTTCAACTTCTAGCTTCCAGAACTGAGAGAAAATAAAGTTCTGTTGCTTAAGCTTCCGAGTCTGTCCTATTTTATTTGACAACCTGAGCGGGCTAAGACTCCTGAAAACCTGAGACCAGACTAGGTGGATTTGAATCCCTTACTTTTTTTTTTAACAGGCTTTTTTTTTTTGCGTTGTTTATAGGCTTCCCTGGTCTCTCAGAGAGTAAAGGATCTCCCTGCAATGCAGGGTACCCAGGTTCGACCCCTGGGTTTGGAAGATCCCCTGGAGAAGGGAATGGCAACCCACTCCAGTATTCTTGCTGGGAGAATTCCATGGACAGAGGAGCCTAGCGGGTAACAGTACATGGGGTCACAAAGAGTTGGACAGGACTGAGTGGCTAACACGCTTTCTGTTTACATTTAAGCTGTGAGAACCTGGGAAGTTTTTGTTTATTCTCAGTGTTCTCATCTGTGAAATGGAGAGAATGATGATACCTGTCTCAGGAGCAACCCCTCCACAGCCAAGCCGATGAAGACAACAAACCTCAATTCCTGCTCTCGAGTCTACACTCCCCCTGAACAGACAGCCGAGGGCTGAGCAGGCAGCCCTGCTCATCTCGGCTAGGTCTTCACATCCTTGGGAGTTACCTGACTATGGACCAGTCTGGGATGGTCCTAGGTGCCTTCAGGAACATCATTATAGGCACATACATCCGAAGATGCTACACGGGCCACCTGGCACATCACATGGACTAAGTCTCTCTAAGTCTCTGCTTCCCAGCAGGCTATTCCAGGCTTCTTCTTTTTTTTTTTTTTTCCTTCTTCTTAAAGTCTTTAGAAATCAAATTGCCAACATTTGTTGGATCATCGAAAAAGCAAGAGAGTTCCAGAAAAACATATATTTCTGCTTTATTGACTATGCCAAGGCCTTTGACTGTGTGGATCACAATAAACTGTGGAAAATTCTGAAAGAGATGGACATACCAGACCATCTGACCTGCCTCTTGAGAAACCTATATGCAGGTCAGGAAGCAGCAGTTAGAACTGGACATGGAACAACAGACTGGTTCCAAATAGGAAAAGGAGTACCTCAAGGCTGTATATTGTCACCCTGCTTATTTAACTTATATGCAGAGTACATCATGAGAAACACTGGGCTGGAAGAAGCACAAGCTGGAATCAAGGTTGCCAGGAGAAATATCAATAGCCTCAGATATGCAGATGACACCACCCTTATGGCAGAAAGTGAAAAGGAACTAAAAAGCCTCTTGATGAAAGTGAAAGAGGAGAGTGAAAAAATTGGCTTAAAGCTCAACATTCAGAAAACTAAGATCATGGCATCTGGTCCCATCACCTCATGGGAAATAGATGGGGAAACAGTGTCAGACTTTATTTTGAGGGGGCTCCAAAATCACTGCAGATGGTGACTGCAGCCATGAAATTAAAAGACGCTTACTCCTTGGAAGGAAAGTTATGATCAACCTAGATAGCATATTAAAAAGCAGAGACATTACTTTGCCAACAAAAGTCCATCTAGTCAAGGCTATGGTTTTTCCAATGGTCATGTTATGGATGTGAGAGTTGGACTGTGAAGAAAGCTGAGTGCCGAAGAATTGATGCTTTTGAACTGTGGTGTTGGAGAAGACTCTTGAGAGTCCCTTGGACTGCAAGGAGATCCAACCAGTCCATCCTAAAGGAGATCAGTCCTGGGTACTCATTGGAAGGACTGGTGCTGAAGCTGAAACTCCAATACTTTGGCCACCTCATATAAAGAGTTGACTCATTGGAAAAGACCCTGATGCTGGGAGGGATTGGGGGCAGGAGGAGGAGGGGACGACAGAGGATGAGATGGCTGGATGGGCATCACCGACTCAATAGACATGTGTTAGAGTAAACTCCGGGAGTTGGTGATGGACAGGGAGGCCTGGTGTGCTGTGATTCATGGGGTTGCAAATAGTTGGACATGACTGAGCGACTGAACTGAAATGAAAGTCTTTATTAAATTTGTTACAATATTGTTCCTGTTTTATGGTTTGGTTTTTTGGCCGAGTCATGTAGGAATCTTAGCTCCCTGACCAGGGATCGAACCTGCACCCCCTGCATGTGGAAGGCAAAGCCTTAACCACTGGACCACCAGGGAAGTCCCTGGCCCAACCTCTTTTGTGAGCCGGTGACACAGTTCCACATGAGTGAGTGGAAGCTGCCAGACTTCCCAAGGCCTATGCCTGGAGCTGGCACTCCGTCACTTCCACCCCATTTTATTGGCCAAGCTGAGAGTCTCTGATTAGCTCAGATGAAGGAGAGGTGAAATGGACTCCACTTCTGCATGGGGATTGGAGCATAGTCGCATTGCAAAGGGCACCTTTAAGGAAGTCATCAACTGGGGCCATGAATTCAATCACTGTACTCATAGCACATTTGAGGGATGAAATGTTGTGTGTGTCAGTTGCTCAGTTTTGTCTGATCCTTTCCAAACCCACGGACTGTAGCACGCAAGGCTCCTCTGTCCATGGAATTCTGCAGGCAAGAATACTGGAGTGGGTTGCCATTGCCTTCTCCAGGGAATCTTCCTGACCCAGGGATTGAACCTGGGTCTCCTGCATTATAGGCAGATTCTTCAGCGTCTGAGCTACCAGGGAAGCCTGAAATGTGGTACCATATAAAAGTACTTGGAAAGATTATGACTGAAATAATGCTCTCTACTGTTTTTGTGAAGGAGCCAGGAATTTTTTAAGATAAGTCTAGATGCCCATGGGTCATTGAGTCAGAACCAAATTACTTTAAAACCAGAGATTCTTTGAGGGTGAACACATGAGTCTAGATCTCTGTCTGCGTGTCACACACACACAACACATCCGGATGAGGTGCTCAGACATAGCTAGATACACACAGGTTCACGTGGCCCCTACACGTCCCGTGTGTGACACGTACGGTCACATAGGCACCAGAAGCTGGTTCGCACACCCAACAGACATGGATGGCCCCACACATAAGGTACCCGCACACACACATACACATGTGCTCACACACCTGGACACACAGATGGAGCAACCAACACACGTCTCTCCCGCAGGGACACAATGTGCGCCTACCCACCTCACCCCAACTACTCATCTCTACGGGGCTTTTCAGTGAGGCCTCTTCAAAGGGGCGGGAGGAGTGAGTGGGTGGGCTGGGGAACAGATGTGGCCATTTGGCCATTTGCTTCTGGGAGTTGGCATCAGTGCTCACGGGGCAGGCCAAAGGATGCCTTGTAGATAAAAGGGAGGCGGACTATGAGTCTCAGGAGTAGGGATTCTCCCCAGGTGGGGCTGAGGACCTGAGGACAAAGTGCCCTCCACCAGCTCCGGTGCCTCCTCGCCCCTGGGAGGGATGCATGAACCCTGGACTAAGCAGGCAGATCGAAGCTACTCCACGCCCCCAGCCCCACCTGGTAAGTATTAGTAGGAAGTTAGAGGTGACAGTGATGATGAAAAGTCCCACCACTTGGTACCTCATGCGGACTATGTCACAGCTTCTTGGCCATCAGACCCCCAGCTGCTGCATTCCAGGGTATAATTGGGCAGGGTGGGGGGGAGAGGGGAGGGGAGAGAGGGTTTCTAAGGCTCAGCCTTCCACCTCTGAGAGGATGACAGCTGGCCAGCAATCACCCCCACACCTCCCCTGTGGGTAGCATTTATTCAGTGCTTTGCTAAAAGCTCCTTTATTTTATTTTTTTAAAAATATTTATTTATTTATTTTTGGCTGCTCTGGGTCTTCATTGCTCCTCGAGGGCCTTTCTCTAGTTGCAGAGCAGGGGCGACTCTCCAGTTATGGTGTGTGGGCTTCTCCTTGCAGTGGCTTCTCTTGTTTTGGAGCACAGGGTCTCTGGAACGTGGGCTTCAGTAGCTTCAGCTCGTGGGTTCCAGAACGCAAGCATAGTAGTTGTGGCTCAGGGGCTTAGTTGCCCGATGGTATGTGGGATCTTTCTGCACCAGGGATGGAACTGATGTTCCCTGCCCTGCAAGGTGGATTCTTAATTCACTGGACCACCAGGAAGCCCCTAGAGGCTTCTTTAAATCAGCGTTTCCCCAGCTGAATCCCTGGTCAGGGAGCCTGATAAAAATGCACAGTCCTGAGCTTCACCCCAAACCTGCTGAACCAGCCATGAAGAGGTGGCGAGCTGTGTGCCTGGCTCATCAGGCCAGCTGGGAAAGGAGGGCGGGGCCTGAGTGGAAGTGGGTGTGGCTTAAGGCGGTCAATTCCTCCCCTTGGTTTGGGACTAAGGGGCTGCCCTGGGTTGCACTGGGTTGATCACTCTGAGTGGCTCCTTATATTAGTGACAGATATCTAGTGGGATGGCTTGGCAGGCAGAGGCATGATCCCTGAAACACTGCTTGGTTAAAGTGATTTGCCCCAGGTCACACA
The DNA here is from genome assembly GCF_910594005.1 of Cervus elaphus. NCBI lineage: Eukaryota > Metazoa > Chordata > Mammalia > Artiodactyla > Cervidae > Cervus > Cervus elaphus. Next base: position 87,189,267 of record NC_057815.1, read on the forward strand.
CCATAAGAGTCAGGGTCTTCCAATTCTTTGGAGGGAGTGTGCCTACGTGCTCAGTCGCTTCAGTTGTGTCTGACTCTGTGCGACCCTATGGACGGCAGCCTGCCAGGCTCCTCTGTCCATGGGATTCTCCAGCAAGAATACTGGAGTGGGTTGCTGAGCCCTCTTTCAAGAGATCTTCCCCACCCAGGGACTGAACCTGCATTTGTTAATGTCTCTTGCATTGGCAGGTGGATTCTTTACTGCTGAGCCTCCAGGGAAGCCCTTTGGAGGGAGCACTTCACAGTATCTGTCTTAGGCAGCCTCATCCATCCCCTCTTCTCTCTCTCCCTCTCTCCCCATCTCATTGCTATCGTATTTCCAGCATTTTCCATCATTTGGGGGTCTCATGTCTCCCTTGTTCCATCAAGACTGACTATCAGGATGAGCTATCAGTGATAATACTTAGAAGTAATTTATGTGTGTGCATTTGAAGCTTAATTTTTAAGCTTGGAACAGAGAGCTTTTGGGGGCGGAAAGCAATGTCTGGATTGCCACTGAACAATAGCACCTATTCCTACAAACCCTGTCCCAGCAGCCCTGGGAGAAACTCAGGGGGTGTCCTTTCACCTCTGAAGGGAGCCTGGGGCCCTGGGCCACCCTGGCCCATCTTTGTCTTAACTCTCCCGAGAAGGGTGAAATCTTAGCTTTTGAGCCAGGAATATTGTTTTGAAAAAATGAAACGCCCAAAGAGTCCCGATAGTCCCCAAACCTCATTTTAAAGGGATTATAGCAGCTGGCTTGTAAATCCTGTTTCTTATGGTGGGGGGCTTAGAGTGGGGCTCAGGCAGGGCTGGGGTAGGGGAAAGAAAGGAGGTCATTTCATTTCCTGGAGAGGAAAGCCTGGGTTCTCCCCTCTGCCGAGCCTGAGACTGAGCTCACTGCCTCCACAGGGGAAAAGGGACTTGGAATCCAGTGACCAGGGTTCTAGCCCCAACTTTGCCATCAATTTATGGCTGATCTTGGGGCTGCTCCATTACCTCCTCTGGACCTCAGTCTCCTGGGTGACAAGCGCTTTTTTTAAAAAATTTTTTTTAATTTTTATTTTGTGTTGAGGTGGAGCCAATTAACAGTGCTGTGATAGTTTCAGGTGCACGGAAATGGGACTCAGCCATACATACACATGTATCCATTCTCCCCCCAGGATTTGAAAATCAAAGAGTTTTGCCACCCTCCTTTCTTTTCCTACCCTTCAAGTAGGAGTCCCTTTCTCTGGGTTCCCCCCGCACGTGAGGGTGTGACAGAGGTGGGTGACAGGCGAGATGGATCAAAATGCTCTGCCCAGGGAAGGTGCGGAGCTTTCTGGGGGCAGCTGTGGGGGCTGAGAGATTGCAAAAACTCTAATTTAAAAAAAAAAAGGAGGCTTATTTTTGGGGAGTGGATGGAATTGAGGAAGAGATGTGACACCTGCCAGGAAGTGGGACTAGGGGAGGGCCAGGTGGGGAGAGAGGATTTCAAGTAAGTTTCACGGCAAGCTGGGCAATGCAGTTCTCCTCCCCGGAGCCCCCTGCAGAATCTTGAGTGGCCACCATAGAGTTATGGGGTCAGATTAACAGTTCTTTTGGGCAAATGCGTCTGCAGACGCAGGTCTCCTGGAAAGAACTGCAAGGCCCATATCAAACTGATTGGTGTTTCCAGACTCCAAGATGGGTCCAGACTGGTGGTGGTCTGAGGGTGGGGGACAAATCACTAGTGATGAGGGAGATGATTTGGGTGAACTTAAGGTTCACAAGACTGAACTCAAGATAATTGTGAGGTATTGATTTAAATGGGTCCTGGAAGAAAATAATGCACGCATCAAATCTGCAATTTTGAGGATATTAACGCGGAGGACAAGGTCCTAAGAGGTATTTATGTTAATAAATTATGAGTTGATCCCAAGGGGAGTGTTTAGTGACGCTCTGACTACAAGGCCAGTGGCTCTAAAGGCTAGCAGCAGCAGCTGCCAGAAGGACGGGAACTTGGTGGGCATCAGCTGGCCCACACCCAAAGGGTCTGTCTCCACGTCCACTGCCCATGGCCCTGTGTGCCAGGAGATTACACAAGCCCCTTCCCCAAATATCCAGTAGCTATCTGAAGAAGCGTTAGGGAGAACTGCGGAGGAATTGAAGTGTCAGTGAACAGAATGAGCTGATGAAAGAGATTGTTAAAGTGGTTGGATTAGAGGGAGTTGTGAAACAGACTAGGCAAAACTCAGCTTTGCTGTCTCTTTCACCCCCGCCTTGACTTCTTCCTTTCTCATCTTCTTTCCTTTTCCCATGGAGTGCAAGCTCGTTAGGGGGTTTAGAGTAGCTTTAGAGAAAAAAACGACACAATTGTGGCAACTTCGCTCCACCTAGAACAGTAGCACTCCCTGACGATCTTCATACACACAAATCGTGTAAATCAAATTAAATAATTTTTCAGTCAATAGCATCTCTCATGGCTCCTTCTTGGACAGTCATAATATTAGGTGTGAAAATTTAAGGTCCTAAGAGTGAGTGAGTGAAAGATGCTCAGTCGTGTCTGACTCTTTGTGACCTCAAGGACTGTAGACAGGCTCCTCTGTCCATAGAATTCTCCAGGCAAGAATACTGGAGTGGGTAGCTATTCCTTCTCTAGGGAATCTTCCCGACCCAGCGTCTCCTGCACTGCAGGCAGATTCTTTAGCATCTCAGTCACCAGGGAAGCCCAAGGTCCTGAGAAGTCCTGTACTTAAAAAGAAGACTCTTGACTCATTTCTCAAATGCTTTTGACTCTGGTATGTACCTCCATACAACACATGTTGAGATCCAGCGGAATTGCTTCCTGAAGAACCCGTTTTGAGAAATGCGGGTCTGGGAGCTGGTGTGGGTGCCTTCCTGACATCCTGACAACACATGTGCTGATGAGCCGGGGAGATATCCAGCTCCCAGCCCAGCCTCTCCTGGGAGGGCAAGAGAATTGACTCCTCCATAGGAGGTTTCCAGCCAAGATCCATCCCCAACACCATCTCTGTCTCCTCCACCAGGGAGAGGTTAGAGTGACCTGCCAGCCACGGATTTTTAGAGCTCCCAGTTTCCAAATAATTTCTCCCCACTGCCTAGGCTTCCTTTTGCCTCTGTTATTGGGATTAGAAAGAGAAGAACAGCTCTAAAGACATGAAACACCAAACAACCAAAAAACCCCGGACTGAACAATACCCCAAGCCACATCAGAGCAGCTTTCCCTGCTGGCCCCCTGCCTTGCGCAGAGTCAGGGTGTCTGGGTATGTCTTCCAGCTCCACCCATGGTCAAGGCCAATGTTCTCTCTGGGGGGCCTTGGTTTCCCCAACTCTTCGCTTTTTCTCAGCCACCCTCCTTGGGTGGTGTGAATGAATGGGAGGCCAGAACAGCCTCCATGATGAAATATCAGCCCTAAGGTAGTTGCAAGGTCTTTATTTAAGTACTTAAAATTCTGAACAACCTGAATACTGTATTAATCCTAATTAGTAAGTTAACATCTGTTCAGCATTTGACAGTTTACAAAGCAGTTAGTCAGTCATTCCCAGGAAGAGCCCCTGAAGGGAATAGTGCTTCTTCCCTCCATTAGTGAGGAAACAGAGGATCGGCAGCTTGCCCAAGGTCACATAGGTAGTTGGCAGAGTTGGAATTTGAACCAAAGCCTTCTGATTTTAAATGGGGGCATTTTTAAAGAGCCGAAGACCTTTGAGATTTTTTTTTTTTTTTGACCTGATGAGAAAACGAGACTTCCTTTATCCTACTTTCTGTTGTCTGTTTTTGGATGTACGTGAGAATAAATTAAGCTGGGTAAGTTGTGTAGACACACTCTCACTCAAGAGATCTGTTTTCAGAGAAAGGAGAAATTCTGTGGGCTGGGGTGGTTAAGGGAATCTTCCTAGAAGAGGTAGGCCCAAGGCTGGGCTTTAAAGAATAAAACACAAAACATATCAAAAAGCTCTAATACATCAGTCATTTACACCATAACATAAGATTCATTTGATGCTCAGTCTTTACACATAGGACAAAAACAAGGTTTTCTTATTTTTTCCATTCAAGACAGCATTTTGAGCTATTACTGTGAGGCAACCGGGGGCTAGCTTGCTGATACCAGCTTGTCCCTTGGAATAGACCCCTGGGATCAGAATATGATTTTAAATGTAAAGAGGAAGGAGACAGGGGTTCCCCATCCATGGGGAGGTGGAGGAGCTGAATTCTGCTTTCAGCCTCTGTTCTGTTCTCAACCTACTTCCCTCCATCAAAGTGGCTCACCTGGCCTCCTGGGGAGTGCTCGGATAGGGTTGAACACTAAGGCACTGGTCACGGAGTTTCGGGGGGATGGGGTGGGAAATCCAGGAAATCTAGGAAATCTGAATTTGAGCCCTGGGCCAAATTCTGAGGTTGGAATTGGAGGCAGCTGCTGTCTAAGTGTCTATTCCGTCAAAAACACAGAAGAAAGAGAGAACCTAGAACAGAGATCAGTAAAACCACAGCAGGCTGAGAGATCCAGAGATGGATCAGGATGAGGGTTGGGGAGGCTGAGCCTGTGGGTGGTGAGCAGAGGAGCTATCAAGGCCCTCGGACATGTTGGACAACTAGCGGAAGAATCGTGTTTCTAATTACATTTCTGATCTCAACCTCTGTTCAGTGAGTGAAATGAGGTAGTGATAGTTGATGGGGAATTGCTTCGAAAAGTAGAAGAGTTTTGCAATGGTAAGTGGGACATGAAAGCTTCATGAGTGGTCGTTAGCTCCTCTGTCTCTGGTATTTATCTCTGTAGGTGACAAATAGGCGACTGGTGCCTGAATTTCTTGTCTTTTCTTTTTGGCTCCCTACAGGAACCCCTCAGTTATAGCTGAGGATACAGGCCCAGGGCAGTGATTTCTGTGGGAAGCCTGACCATCTGGGGCTGACAGGCTGAAGGTCCAAGCTGCATGGTTTCTAGATTTTGTCTGGTGAGTAAATTTGCATTCTGCTTGCCCTCAACATGAGACAGCTTGTGATTCTGTGAGCGAAAGAGGCTGAGAGAGACAGGCTAAAACAGTGAGAAACATCTCTGTAAACCTTCTGGAACACGAGCCCTTGTAGTGCAGACAGAGTCATATGAGACCTTCTTCAGGGAGGGGAGGGGGGCCGTCAGGGGAAATGAGGCCTGACAGAAGGGCCAGTTTTGGAGATATTAATTATTCCCCTTTTGGGGCTCCTGGCCACAAGTTCCTGTGCCCAGCCTGGATTAAAGCTCCATGTTGCTGCAATCCTGGGCCTCCAATGAAGAGCTTTCCAAAAATGCAAAACCGCTGATGAGGCCATCCTGATGGAAGGCCATGGGTCCCCTCCCTGGACCTCATCCTGGTCTTGGCTTTGAAATCCCATGCAATGCAGTGAGGGTGGGGGCTGTGACTCTGACTGTCTGGAAGCCCCCTTCCCCACCATGCTGCTGTTTCAGGACCAGCCAAGAATGGGGTGTGCTCCCTGGATAGGGCTCAGCCCCTCCCCAGCCTCTTGATCCTGGCCATGTTGCTGGGAAGCTCGCTTTCTTGGCAGGGGTTCATGTTCCAGGCATCAGATCCCACCATGGGAACCTCACTGTCTAGGGCCACCTTGCCAAGTTGCACAAGCATTTGCCACCCACAGGCAGGCAGGGAGCAGCAGGGGGAACAGGACTGCGGTCTCCCTAGAAGCAGCTGTCAATCTGTACTGTCTAGGCCTGGTGGGAGGCCATGGCAACACCTCAGGGACCCCTTCCCACACCCTGCTGGCCCACCCAACCTTGCCTGTGAACTGCTAGGCTGCTGGGCATCGTGATGACCTGCAGAAAAGTGGGGCTCTGAGCGAACGCCCCACCTCCAAACTCAGAAGGAGCCATGGAGGGGCGTCTCCATAGGGCGTCTTAGCAAACGCCGTCCCTGACACAGGTGTGCCCTGACCCTGTACTCCAGGTGGCTGCCCTCTCGTCACTTGAGGGACCTAGCAAGGGACAGATGCAGAAACCAAGCGGTGTTGGGGAGGCCCTACGGGACCCCTTCCTCATGACCTTCAAGGCTGATATCAAGTGTAGGACAATTTTGTTCTGGTGAAAACCCTCTTCCTGGTTGTAGACTGCTGACTTTTTGTTGTGTCTGCACTTGGGGGAGGGGATGAGCTAGTTTTTTTTTTTTTTAATAAAGGCACTAATTCCATTTCAGGTTGCCTTCCAAAGGTCTTACCTCCTGAAGCTATCACCTTGGGCCTTAGATTTTCAACATATGAAATTTGGCATGGGGGACACAAACATTCAGATCATGGCAATATTTTATTATTAGGTCTTCCCTGGTGGCTCAGCTGGTAAAGAAGCCACCTGCAGTGTGGGAGACCTGGGTTTGATCCCTGGTTTGGGAAGATCCCGTGGAGAAGGGAAAGGCTGCCCACTCCAGCATTCTGGCCTAGAGAATTCCATGGACTATACAGTCTCTGGGGTCACAAAGAGTCGGACATGACTGAACGACTTTTCATTACACTTCACTTCAGGATTTATCCATATTGCTATGTGCTGTCATTTCACTTAGTTTAAAAAATTTTTAACTTTGAAAAAAATATTTATTTTTATTTATTTATTTTTGGCTGCTTTGGGTCTTAGTTGCGGTATGTGGGATCTTCCCTGTGGCTCCCTTCCCTCTAGCTGTAGCACCCAGGTTCAGAAGCTGTGGACTGTGGGCTCAGTTGCCCTACAGCACGTGGGATCTTAGCTCCCCCCACAAGAGATCGAACTTGCATCCCCTGCACTGGAAGGAGGATTCTCAACCCCTAGACCACCAGGGACGTCCCTGTTATAACTTTTTATTTTGAAATAATTTTAGGCTTACATTGAAGTGGCAAAAGTGTACAGAAGTTCCATCTACCCTTCACCCAGTTTCCCCGGATAGTAATGTCTTACATAACTACAGAACATATACTAAGACTAAGAAGTTAACACTGGTACAATCGTAGTAACTAAACTTCAGACTTACTTTATTTGGATCTCACTAATCTCTCCAGCATCTTTTTTTTTTTTTTTCTGTTCCAGCAGCTAATCTAGGACGCCACACTGCATTTCGTTGTCTTGTCTCCTTAGGCTCTGATCTGTGATGGCACCTCTCTGGTTCACTTATTTTGACAACTGTATAATATTCCACTCTGTGATTTCACCATGTTGATTCATCCATAGTTGAGCCTTTGGGTTGCCCCTGAGGTTTTGCTCTCATGACGAGTGCTACTGTGAAACCACTTGTACATGTGTCTTGCTATACAAGAGTTGCAAGAATTTCTCTTGGGTGTATACCAGGAATTAAATATTCTGAATCATAGGTTTAAATATTCAGCTTTAGGAATAATGCCAAACCTTTCCAGATTGAGTGTATCAGTCTCTACGTCTATCATGGTTTATGAGCCCTTCCTTATTTGATGTGGTCAGACTCATTAATGTTCACCAATTGCATGGCTTGACTGCTCTCAGTCCTTTGAATACACCAGTGTCTTTCCCCCTCAGGACCTTGGGCATAGCTGTCTTCCTGTTGACATGCCCCTCCTTTCCAGCCCACCTCTCCTCTTGTTCTTTAGATTCCATGGAGGGCTTCATCCTATGCCTATCCAAGCCTCCCCTCATCCCCTTATTGCATCTAGCATCTTGTCTTTTCTCTCTGACCGCAGTGTCAGCTCCATGAGGGCTGTGATCACATTACTCTTCCCCATCCATGCTCACCAGCTGGGCACGGTGCCTGGGACCCAGTAGATGTTCAACACGTGTCTGTTAAATGAATGAATGAGTGGATGGAACTTGTCTGTACAGGATGCTTCCTATTGGGAATCACCCTGGCCCCACAGCCAGTAAAAGTAAAAACTTCATCTGGTTTCCAAACCCCAGCCTCCTGTTTTCACCAGCAATAATTTGCTGCAAACCCTGCCAGCAAAGGACAGACCATTTGGGATGCATAAAGCAAAATGGAATCATGTGCAAGATCTTTGGGGTGGGCTGTGCTGTTTGTCCTGAGTCTGGGGGGCCCTAGAGGCAGGAGTCAAGGCTGGAGGAGGAGCTGGGTGGCTGAGACAGAAGAGGTGAGGGAGAAACACACATCTCCTTGCTGGCTTCTTTTCTCTCAGTTTGAGACATGTGAGAGCTTTTGAGAGTGAGAGTGTGCAGGCCACACGGGTGGTTCGGGGATCCTCTACTTCTAGTGGGAACTTCACTGATGGTGGGTGGCCTCCTGGGCAGCCCCACGGAGGGGATGGCTTCTCACGATTGGAGGGCTGCTGGGCTGCTGGGAGCATTTTCAGGGTCCCATCAGGGATTATTGCCAGTCTCTTATTAGAAAAATTACTGAGGCTTCCCTGGTGGCTCAATGGTAAAAAATTCACCTGCCAATGCAGAGACATGGGTTTGATCCCTGATCCAGGAAGATCCCTCATGTCTTGGAGCAACAGGGCCACAACTATTGAGCTTGTGCTTTAGAGCTTGGGAGCCACAAGTACTGAGCCCACGTGTTGCAACTACTGAAGCCCACACACCCGAGAGCCTGTGCTCTGCAACAGGAGAAACCAACTGCAATGAGAAGCTGGCGCATCGCAACTAGAGAGCAGCTCCAGCTTTCTGCAGCTAGAGAGAAGCCCAAGCAGCATCAAAGACCCAGCATAGCCAAAAATAATAAAAATAAAATATAAATAAAATTAAAAACCATACTATTGTACTGTTGGTTCTTTCTGGTTGTAAATAAAGTGCATACAACTGTAGAAAAGAAAACAACTAAATCCTTGACTTATCCATCACGCAATGATCCCACTGGTTCCAGTGAGATATTTGGCAGTTCAAGCTGCCATATTTCTTTCCTGTCTTTCTTTCTCCTCCCATGTTCACGTAGGAGAGCCTGGGAAACTGAGTTATTATGAGTGGTTAAGAATATGGGTTTTGCAGACTGACAGCCCTAATTCAAATTCTGACTCTGCCTCTTTCTAGCTGCCCGTGTGTGTATGCTTGGTCTCTCAGTTGCGTCTGACTCTGTGACCCCAAGGACTGTAGCCCGCCAGGCTCCTTTGTCCTTGGAATTATTCAGGCAAGAACACTGACATGGGTTACCATTTCCTACTCCAGGGCATCTTCCTGACCCAGGGATCAAACCCACATCTCTTGTGTCTCTTGCATTGGCAGACAGATTCTTCCCAACTACACCACCTGGGAAGCCTTCCTAGCAGCACGACTTTGGCAAATTCTTTAACTCCTCTGTTTTCCAATCTGTAAAATGGAGCATTAGCCCACCCATAGTGCCTGCCTCTTAGAATGGTTCTAAGGATTTCATGCCCTATGCATATAAAGCACCTGGCCCATGGTAACTACTGAATAAATGTTAGCCACTGTTGTGTCAAACTCATTCAGTCATTCAGTAAACACTGTTTTGAGCATTTACTGTGTGCCAAGTACTGTCTGTAGAGCGAAGCATACAGCAGTGAGCAAAGCAAGCATGTTGCCTGCCCTGTGGGAACTTACAGGCTCTTTGGGGTGAGGGTGGAGGCCTACCAAATAACATGCTAATGAATTTATAATCACGTGTTGCCATGAGCCTCATAAACATAAAGAATAGGGTGCTCTGAGCCATCTGAAAAAGTTACATCTCAGCCAGATCTGAAAGACAATGAAAAAGATGCATGGTGGGGGTGGAGGGAGGAATGTGAGGCAGAACGTCGGGGGACTTGGTTAGAAGGAGGTTTGGGTATGTCGAGGTACTGACAGCAGCCTCTGTGGGTGAACCCAGCTGAGCAATGGGACAGAGGTGGGGCTGGAGGGGCAGCTGGGTCACAGTCTGTGGGGCCTTGTCAGTATCCCCGAAGATTTTTAATCTAATTCCCATGCAAAAGGAATACAAATTATAGGCAAATGTGTCTAAAAAATGATCACACACATTCTTCTTGCACTTAGCCTAAACCCCAACTTCGCTAAAAAGCAGTCCTAGACATCATTTTGAATTACCGTGTAGTACTCCACTGTGTGGATGGAGGAACAATAAGTCATTTTTCTGGAGGTTTGGGCTGTTTCCATCTGGGGGTAGCCAGTGGCTGCTCTTCACGATCCCAGCAGTTTTTCCTGGGGACACGCTCCCATCCCACCATGGCCCAGGAATCCCTAGTAAACAGGAGGGAAGGGGCATGCAGAGCTTTCGCCCCAACCCCGGGCTGGCCTTTGATGTCATGGAAAGTTGGCCGGCAGCTGTTGGCTCTCACCAGCACTGGCTGTACCAGGCTGGCATCCACCCTTGACCACAGCGTGGAGCCCATTTGGGTTCCACCAGGGCATCAAGAGCCAGAGCAGGGCCTCCTGGAGCCTCCTTGCTCCAGTCTATCCCTTCTCATTTCATCCCTTTGTTCTGCAGGGACCCCCCCTCCCGCCCCCAGCCCTACCACCAAGGGATGAATGAGCTGGGGAGGGGTCTCTGGCCTGTTACTAATTATTTCCAAAAGTCCCTTGTGACTAGGCAGGTCAGACTGGGACAGACACCAGCTCTTCTCCCTCCGTCCTGCCGCTCATGGTTCAGAAAACACAACTTTGAGGAGGAAGCCAGGTAGCCCTGAGTCTGTGCGAGGGGGCACGGAAGATTTCTCTGGAAGGACACACCACCATTAGGGGCAGGTTCAGAAGAATGATTGATGTGGGATGGAACCTGCTGTGGGCCACTGGGAAGGCTCTGCACCAGAAGAAATGTATGCGGGGTCACTATTCACCTTCTTTTTCCACTCATAGGGTCATCCTGGGAATGTGGGAATCAGAAGGGCCTCTCTGGGTCTGACACAACGTAAGCACTTGGTAAGGGTTTGCATGAAGGAAAGAATGAGACAATCCCTGGATTCAGAACCCCAGAAGGCACATAAGAAGGACACCTGGAGATCACCCAGTTCTGTGTGCTTCATCTCTCTGGGGTCAGGCTCTTTTTAGGAGAATCCGATGAAGGCTCTGGTCCTTTTCTCCAATCTTCTCTCTTATCCACACACACTCAAAGCTTTTATTTATTTTTTCATTTATTTTTATTCGTTGGAGGCTAATTACTTTACAATATTGTAGTGGTTTTTGTCATACATTGACATGAATCAGCCATGGATTTACATGTATTCCCCATCCCGATCCCCCCTCCCACCTCCCTCTCACCCGATCCCTCTGGGTCTTCCCAGTGCACCAGGCCCGAGCACTTGTCTCATGCATCCAACCTGGGCTGGTGATCTGTTTCACCCTAGATAATATACATGTTTCGATGCTGTTCTCTCGAAACATCCCACCCTCGCCTTCTCCCACAGAGTCCAAAAGTCTGTTCTGTACATCTGTGTCTCTTTTTCTGTTTTGCATATAGGGTTATCATTACCATCTTTCTAAATTCCATATATATGTGTTAGTATACCGTAATGATCTCTATCTTTCTGGCTTACTTCACTCTGTATAATGGGCTCCAGTTTCATCCATCTCATTAGAACTGATTCAAATGAACTCTTTTTAATGGCTGAGTAATATTCCACGGTGTATATGTACCACAGTTTCCTTATCCATTCATCTGCTGATGGGCATCTAGATTGCTTCCATGTCCTGGCTATTATAAACAGTGCTGTGATGAACACTGGGGTGCACGTGTCTCTTTCAGATCTGGTTTCTTCGGTACTCAAAGCTTTTAATATGACTTAGAGGCATCCCTGGTGGCTCAGAGGTAAAGAATCTGCATGCTAATGCAGGAGATGCAAGAGATCTAGGTTTGATCCCTGGGCCAGGAAGATGCTCTTGAGGAGGAAATGGCAATGCACTCCAGTATTCTCGACTGGGAAATCCCAGGGGCAGAGGAGCCTGGTGGGCTACAGTCCACGGGGTCTCAAAGAGTAGGCCACGACTGCGCACACACACATGTGTGATACTGTGCCAGTCTCCTTGGGGCTGAGCACCTCTGAGCCTTCAGAAAAGTTCCCACATTTGGGTTCAGGGTGTCACAAGCAGGCTGTGTGGCTTAGGACCTCCATTTTTTGATTGATGGCATTGAATAGGCACTGGCTCAAAGCTCCTTCTAGGATTAGAATGCAAAAAACTGGTTTATTTCCAAATAAGACATTCTCTCACCCTCTGAGGGAGTCACTTGCCCCGGTCAGCTGGCCACAGGGATGACAGAGACAGTGGCTTGAGAGTCCCTCCACTCGGGTGTGGATGGGAGCGGGCAGAAGGAAGCGTGGCCGGGGGTCTGCTGCCGCAGCCAACAAAGGCTCAGTAACCTTGAGTCTGGACTACAGCATGGGAGAGTTCAGTGAGGGAGACTGTCATCACAACAGGAGGTGGCCAGGAAAAGTTGTGGAGCTTATAAATAATGTCAGATAAAGTCTAGAATGTGGGACCCTCTACCCACCAACACACAGGCTCCTGTCCTATAAATGGTCTCCTCTGTTCTGACTGCAAGCTTTGTGATTTGTGTCCACAAAGACAAAGATTTGCATCTGACTTGCCCTTTCAACTCTGTACAGGGCCAGGCACAGAGTAGGTGTTCAAAAAATATTTGTGGAATAAATGAAGCAGTTGGGCTGCAGCAGTAGAGACTCTCCTGACCCCAGCCTCAGCCTGCGAGCCTTGTTAGCGAGAGGACAGAGGCAGCTCCAAAGACTAGCGGTGCCCGGCGGCGTCTATGAAGTCTGCTCCCGAACCCCTTTGACAGGCCTGCTGGCATTTGGCACGTGGAGCCATCTTCTGGACCACAGAGTGCTTTCCCATGCAGGAGGCCCCATGGAGGCCTCAGGGAGCCAGGCATGGTCCTGCCCAGAAAGCTTCCACTTGGGTCATTAATAATAGTGCATTTAATTAAGGAAAGCGGGCTTCAAAGAGCTGTGGCTTTATGGGAAGAGACTTGGATGGAAGTCATTATTCTTTCTGCCCCATCTCGCCCCTCATTCTGTCTCCTCTGTCTTCCATTCAGCCTACGTTTGATCTCCTGCCTGGGCTTTCTTCTGCCGGCTTGGGGTCCAGTGGGAATGGGCTATTATGTCCATGGCAGGAAGGATGGGGAAACCCTTTGAACTGCCCTCTGGTCCAGAGAAGCGGCCACCCTGGTGGGGTTGGGTGGGGGAGCTCTGAGAGGTGTCTGGGGGTGTGAACTGAAGGCAGGAAGCGGTGGGGAGGGCCTGAAGAAAAGTTCTCTGCCAGATCAGGTGAAGGAGGGGCTCTGGTTTGCAAAACGCCTGCCTGAGAAAGAGTCAGAAGCTTGTGCTTCACCCTCCCTGAGAGATATGACAGCAATCATAGCGATTAACATAGTTCATTCTCACCAAGAGCTCACGGTGTGCCAGGTCTGTCCTGGGCAGGGGCATTGTTTCATTTCATCTTCACAAGGGCAGTCCTCATTTTACAGATGAGGAAACAGAGACTCCAGTGCCCTGTCCCTTCTCTCCAGTCACACAGCTGACATCACTCATCTGTGTGACCTGGGTCATGACGGTTCACCTCTCTGAACTTCTGTTTCATTCTCATCTGCCAAATGGAAAGACCGAGCTACATGTATCTGGTTCTTGGGATGAGTCATATGAACTTTGATGTCATTTTTGTCTGGTTATGGCAGGATGGACCATACAGAGGTTACCAGCATCAGTGTTTCAGCAGCATGACTCCCAGGTCCCAGAGGAATTATTCAGGAGGTGTGTTTCCATAGCAGGTGAGAATCCATGGTGATAAAGCTGTGTCTTGAGGATGAGTTCTAGTCCTTACTTATCATTCGTTGAATGTGCCTCTTGGGGAAAACCACCTAAGAAGTCTTGAACTGCAGCCCCCAGGAGGGGGATGGGACCTCGTGGGTAAGCCAGAGGGTGTGGGCCCTGGCTTGGAGAGAGAAAAGAAGGGTGATAGAGATAGGGAAGAGACAGATCCAGAGAGAGATGTAAAAAGAAAGATAGAGACACAAGGCTTTACAGAGAGAGTGAGTGAAACAGAGTGACTCGGAGAGAGAGAAAGAGAGGGAGAGGAAGACGGAGAGAGAGGGAAATAGAGAAACGGAGGCAGAATAAGAGAGGAAGAAAAAGAATGACAGAGGAGAGGAAGAGTCGGAAGAACGGAGAGTCTGAAGCGGGTGGGAGTGGAGGCTGCCCACGCAGCCCGTGTGGGATTGAGCCGAAGCCTCCTGTAATGGCGGTTCTGATCTCCCCAAGACAGTAGCTGAGAGGCGAACGCTAGCACACCGGAGAGCCGCCTGGGGTGAGGGCCTGGGAGGGAGTGCCGAGATGCGAGGCCTCAGAAGGCGTTGGGTGGGGGAGAGAGAAGGCTGCGGTTCTTTTGGTTAAACCGAAATTATGATTGTCCAGCTCAATTTCAGAAGTGCGCCAGGGCCCTCAGAGCAGGCCTCGTGCTCTTCCTGTGTTTTACGCGTGAGGGAACATTGTGGGTGTTAAGCAAACATACTCCCTCAAGTTCAGTAGCGGAGGGGAGCTAGATGGGAGCGATTAAACAGAGCAGCTGTCACAGCTGGAAAAACAAATTCATGCGCGGAGGCCTCAACCAGCGGCGGGAGCGGCCGCTCATCCAAGATGGCGGAGGGAGCCGTCGGCTTCGGTGGCGAAGGGCGCCCGGAGTGGCCCTGAGCACCGGTCTTCACTTGAAATCTCAAGCTCATCGACAGGCAGAACCAGACAGGCTCTGGGAAGTGAATGATAACAGAACTCCCTTCCAGGATAGGACGAGGCCAGTCCCATCTAGTGCCTTACAAATACTCTCTTTAGCCCTCGAAGTAGCCCTCTGAGTAGGTCCTGTTGCTTAACCTATCACCTCTTTACTTGTTCTTTATGGGGTAGCCCCATTTTATAGGCAGAAAAGCCGAGTCCTGCTCTTTGTCCGAGATCACACCTAGCAAATGGCAAAGTCAGGACTTAAACCTCGTATCTCCCGCTTTCCCGGCCTCTGCTGTCCAGGTGAGCCCCGTGAGATACTGCAGGTGCCTCCCACAGGGAAGGTCCTGGCCGTGGCCACAGACGCCCCCATGGGTTGGGGATAAAGAGCAGGGGGCCAGCTGGAGGGACCCTGTCTCCTTCCAGGTAATAGCCTGGGAATGCAGACTTGCTCTTTTTTCCAGACCCCTCTGTAAGTAGCATGTACCCCCAAGAAATCCTTTTGGGGGAGGTGAACTGGGATGGGCAGATGGCAGGGTGGGAGAGGAATAACTCCTGACTTGTTGCTCAGCGTGTTTTCATTTCTCCTTTTGCTGGTGACTCACTTTTCTTCTGGCGACCTCTCCTCCTCTGTTCCATTTGATTCTAGCAGAAGTTTCCCAAACGTTCCCCTGCCCTTCATAGTGGCTCGCATATGACTCTGTATCTCTGTTCGGAATACTTTCACCTGTGAGTAATAGATTGCACACCTACCAGGAACTTCAACAACAAAGACATTGCATTATCTCCCATAAGGGAAAAAATCTGGAAGTGGAAATTTCTAAGTTTGGTGTAACAGCTAAACAATATCATCAAAGACCAGATTTTTATCATTCTCCTGGTATTACTGGACTGGACTTTTTTCTTTGAGCTTGTTGCCTTATGGCGGCAAGATGGCTGTAGTGACTTTTGTATTATGATTCCATCCAGAAACAAGGATGCAAGAATCTTTACTCTTGCTAACCTGGCTTTTATCAGGGAGAGAAAAACTTTCCAAGAAGACACTAAAGTACTTTCCCTTATATACTAGGGGTGTGTGTGTGTGTGTGTGTGTGTGTGTGTGTGTGTGTGTGTGTTGCTCAGTCTTTGCAACCCCATGGACTGTAGCCCACCAGACTCCTCTGAACATGGGATTTTCCATGCAAGGATACTGGAGTGGTTGCCATTCCCTTCTCCAGGGGATCTTCTGACCTAGGAATCAAACCCTGGTCTCCTGCATTGTGGGCGAATTCTTCACTGTCTGAGCCATGAGGCTCTTATATATAGTATATATTTTAAGTTTTTATTTGGACATCTCTCTCTTTCTCTAAGTTAAATTAAAGTTGCTCAGGTGTAAAGTCTGAATTCTTTATTTTTGATATCGTTATAAGTGAAAATCCAATGGTATCTTGCCCTGTGGTAGAATGACTTTCATGGAATTGAGTACAGAATGAAATGTCGTCAAAGTATGAGAATGAAAGGGCAGTGCATGGGGTTGCCTTTGCAACCCCCACAGACTGGCCCATCAGGCTCCTCTGTCCATGGGACTTTCCAAGCAAGAATACTGGAGTGGGTTGCCATTCCATTTTAGAGATCTCTTAAAATAGGATTCTGTTGGTTTTCTATTCGTGAAGAGCAATTGACTACATGCTTAGTAGCTTAAAACACACACACACTGACACGCTCATTTATCATCTCATGTTTTCTGTGGGTCAGGAGTCCAGGCACAGTTTAGCTAACTCCTCTGCTTTGGCTTTAATCCAGATGTTGGCTGGGCTGAAGTCTCATCAGAAGCTTGACTGGTGATTGATCCACTTGCAAATGCACTCAGGATGTTGGCAGAACTCATCTCCTTGTTGTTGTAGTACTGAAGTGCCTATCTTCTTTATACCTGTCAGCTGGTGGCTGCTGGCATTTTCAAGAAGCCACCCACAGTTCCTTCTTTGTGACCCTTGCACAACAACATGGCAGTGTACTTCTTCAAAGCCTGCATGGGCATCTCTTTCTGTAGTCTGCTAAGATGGAGTCTTTTATAAAGAGATGTAACCATGGAAGTAACATCCCTGTGCATTTGCCACATTCTATTGGTTAAAAACAAGTCACAGGTTCTGTCCCACACCAAGAGGATGAGCACAGATGCCCGGGCAAGGAGGCAGTGTGTCTGGAACAGAGTGAGGAGTGGTGGGGAAAGAGAGGGGAGAGGTTGGCAGAGACTTCTAGCCACTGAAGGAACTTTAGATTGTATTCTATGTGATGATGGGCTTCCCAGATGGTGCTAATGGTAAAGAATCCACCTGCTAATGAAGGAGCCTGAAGAGATGTGGGTTCGATCCCTGGGTCATGGAAGATCCCCTGTTAAAGGGAATGGCAACCCACTCCAGTATTCTTGCTTGGAAAGTCCCACGGGCAGAGGAGCCTGGTGGGCCAGTCTGTGGGGGTTGCAAAGAATCGGACATGACTGAGTACGCACACACAGTTATGTAATGTAATGAGTCCAGTTTGGACAGTGTTTTCCCGTCTCTTCTCCCACTTGATCAGAACTGCTCACTGAGGGAGAGGGTGGTGGGGAGTAAGGTAGTCTCTCCATTTCACATCTGGGAGACTGAGTCCCAGAGAAGAGGAGGAATTTACTAAGTACTCCCAATTCAGGAGAGTTTGCCCTCTTAGCCCAAGAGCTGAGGGAAACCTCTTCCCATTCCTTGTTTGTGCATTTTGGGAGGGGTGCATGAATGGGAGAGATGGCCCTGAAGGGTAGACACCCCTGTGGTTAACCAAGCCACGTCAGGCATGCCCCAATGCCAATCCACTTGCCCACCAGAAAAGCGGCCACACCCCCCCCCCCCACAGTATGACAGGGACATTCCTCTCCCTGGGTTTCACCAGCCTCAAGACAGGAAACCAAGTGGGTTTACTGGTTTACAAGCTGATGAGACAAGAGACAAAGGCTCATTAACCCACTCCTCTTGGTCCTCTGGAAGGCTGCGTTCATCAGAGTCTCTCGTCTCACATTTTGTTTCTCCAGTCCTCTCGTGGCCATTCATCTGCTGGCTTTGCCAAGGTTCTCAGGCTCCTCTGTGCCCTCATGTCCTTCCTAGGTATCTCTCTTGTCCTTCCGAGGAGACTTAACCATTTTTCCCTTTTTTCATTCATTCATCATCCATCCATATATCCTTTCATCCATCCAAACTTAGAGTCGTTACTATGTTCTAGGACTTACAAGGATGAACATGGGGTGGCCTGCCCTAACAGGCCTTGGTTATTGTGATAGATCAGCAGCATGAAGAGAAGGGAAAGCATGAGCGAGGGGTTGGAAAGGACTGTAATAATGACTGTGTGAGGCTCAGGGCACTCTACCTAGGGCTCAGTCTCTCCAGGAGTTAGCATTGGAAAGGTAGGAACTTGCTCCAGACCGTCAAAGGGAGATGTCTAAGGACCTTCTGGATTTGACATGATGTTTGGGCTTCTCCTCTGAACTGGCAACCTTTCGTGTCAGGGAGAGGAGTTATAGGAGCCCTAATGCCTTAGGAAATGGATATGTCTCCTAGCCAGCCTTCTGTCTCAGGAGCCCACCCGCTCCGTCCATCCACAGACTGATCCTTCAAAAGCACAAATCTGACCGCATCCCTCCCCTGCCCTACGCGTTTCTGTGGCTCTCCAGTGCCTGTAGGCTAAAGTCCAAGCTTCTTTGCTTGACCCCATGTTGTCTTTTCCCTTAGAACCCTCTGTTCCAGCTTGTTTCTTGTTTCTGTCATGTCACTTCTTTTGCAAGTGATGTGCTGGTCAACCAACTGTCTGGAAGAAATAAAATTAAAAAGCCCTGATTTGTAGCATTTGCTAATTTCTGTGGTGCAAATACTCCCACCATGGCTGATTTCAAGCTGCCAACCTGATTCCATTGAAAGCAGAATAGGGAAGAGATGAGAAGAATAGGTTATTGGAAGCCCTTCCCTTTTCTCCACTTGATGTAGGACAGTGTCCAAGGTAACTGTGCTGCATCCCAGTATCCCCCTTGAGTCTGTGTGACTTGTGTCAGCTACTTAAGCTCTCTAAGCCTCAGTTTTCCCTAATCTAAAATGGGGCAGGGATAATGTCTCCTTAATATGCCATTATAAGAACAAAATGGGAGGATGCATCAGCATGGCTAGTACAATACCTGATGCACAGCAAGTACTTAATAAACTGAAACCATCGTCTCCACCTGTGAGATGCTTCCCCATCCTTCATCCTCAGCTCAAAGCCACCTCTTCCCTGGAGCCTTCTGTGATTTCATCATTGAACTAAGTTACTGATTTTCTACACCAGAGTGCACATTTTATACACCATTGTTTCACATCCTTTTTTTTTTTTTTACCAAGACCCTAACTCTGGCAAAGATTGAGAGCAAGAGAAGGGCGCAACAGAGGATAAGATGGTTGGATGGCATTACTGACTCAATGGACATGAGTTTGAGCAAACTCTGGGAGACAGTGAAGGAAAGGGAAGCCTGGCGTGCTGCAGTCCATGGAGTCACAAAGAGTCGGACATTATGTAGCTACTGAACCAGATTTTATCTTGTAACACGATCATAGGGTCTATAGCCCCACTGATGTCTGGTGCGTAATTCATCTTTGTTTTGCCGAGACTGGTACACAAATCTACCTTTAAGGACTACTAGTGAGGTTTTGGAGAAGGCAATGGCACCCCACTCCAGTACTCTTGCCTGGAGAATCCCGTGGATTGGAGGAGCCTGGTGGGCTGCAGTCCATCGGGTCGCGAAGAGTCAGACACGACTGAGCGACTTCACTTTCACTTTTCACTTTCATGCTTTGGAGAGGGAAATGGCAACCCACTCTGGTGTTCTTGCCCGAAGAAGCCCAGGGATGGGGGAGCCTGGTGGGCTACCATCTATGGGGTCGCACAGAGTTGGACATGACTGAAGTGACTTAGCAGTAGCAGTAGCAGTGAGTTTGTTCATGAAACAAGTATATGTGTGTTGGGGGGCCAGAGTGGGGTGGGAAGCAGGAATGTGGACCGAAGTGTGTGCCAGTGGTAGGAAGTAGCAGGGAGGGAGGCTTGTCACCTATGTTGGATGGACCAGTGCGTGTACATGACAAGCAAGGATGTCTGGCCAGCTGTGCTCACCTGGACACCCAGGTGGTCCTTATGCCTCAAAGCCAAGAAGGTCACAGCCATCTCGGTTCAGTGGAAGGAGCTGGTTCCCAGGGATGGGCTTGTCTGTGATGGTGAAGCCGGCAGGCTGGTTGTTAGAGAGAAGCCAGCACGGGGCCGTGACCCAATGGAAAAATAAATCCACATCGTGCCAGACGAGCCTGGTTCCAGGCTGGGCGAGTTAATAAAGTGGCTCTGAGGTGGTTTGGAGCCATGGTGGAGGGGCTGGGGAGGAATTTTCTCATTTCTCGTAAAACCTTAATCAGTGTTAGTCACTTCAAGTGATTACGAGGACTTAAAATAGCCACCAGCAGTGAGCCTGAAGGATGGGGCTGAGGCCGCTTTGTTTTGTTTCTCTGGGAAGCGGAGCCGGGCCTGGCAGGGACACACGTCTGTCCCTCACTGGACCACAAGCAGTTGTCAGCTCACTGAGGGCAGAGCTGGGGCTGGCTGGCTGGCCCGTCCCCGTGCCTGGCATGTCTCCTGGGACAAGCCCCTACAGGGAGCCACCCACTGGCTGAGGGGGCCGCTCAGCTCAACGCCGGTTCCGGGGCCACTGCTGTCTCTCCAACACGACTTCCCCCTTGCTTGCTGTTTCTTCTGTTTTCCTCACTAGACTATCAATGCTTTTCTCACTGCTGAATTCCCAGTGCCTTGAGCAGTGCTTGGTAGGTGCCAGGAGCTCAGTGGAGGGACAGATGAGATGGGAAACCATCTTCCAATGATGCCACTAGGATAGTCACGAGGTCACTGGTATCACTGTGCCCACAGGCCTGCCCTCCAGACCTGGCTCAGGCCAGGCAATGTTCTCCTCCTCCTGCCTACCCCGGGGACTTCTGATAATGTCTGGAGGCACTTTTGATTTTTATAACTGGCTGGGGAGAGGGTGGGGATGGTATTACTGGCATCTAATAGGTGAAGTCAGTTTCATTTTGTTTGAGTTACTATGTTCTATCCGACTCTTTTTCCACCCCTATGGACTCTTAGCCCACCATGCTCCTCTGTCCATGGGATTTCCCAGGCAAGCATCCTGGAGTGGGTTGCCTCTTCCTCCTCCAGGATATCTTCCCAACCCAGGGATAGAACCCGCATCTCCTGCATTGCAGGCAGATTCTTTACCACTGAGCCTCTTGGAGATGCTGCTACACAACCTCCAGGGCACAGGACAGCCCCCTGCAATGAACCCTTATCCAGTCCCAAGTGTTCATAGTGCAGAGGCTGAGAAACCCGCTCCACATGGGGTTGGTAGTGCGATGTACGAAAGACTGGAAAATCGTTACTTTCAGATGACGTAACAGTGACTAGAGTGTTTTACTTACAAGATAAACCTACCTTTTTGTTCCAACGACACAATACTGGGCCTGAAGGTGATGGCAATCCCCTGGGGGTGAGGTAGGGCTGTGTCTGTGAGAATTCAGTGAGCATTCAAGGCCTTCAGCATGACACCCAAGGGGCCCTTGGACAGCAGGGAGATCAAACCAGTCAGTCCTAAAGTAAATCAGCCCTGAATGTTCATTGGAAGGACTGATGCAGAAGCTGAAGCTCCAAAACTTTGGCCACGTGATGCAAAGAGCTGACTCACTGGAGAAGACCCCGATGCTGGGGAAGATAGGAGGTGGGAGCAGAAGGGGACGACAGAGGGTGAGATGGTTACATAGCTTCACCAGTTCTGCGGCCTGGTGTACTGCAGCCCATGAGGTCACAAAGAGTCGGACACCTCTTACTGACTGAACAATATCAACAACCACCAAAGGGCCTGGCTGGCCACAATGAACCGCTTCTCATGCCGGCAGGTGGCTTCTGCCATGTCCTTTCTGCTGCCTGCTGTCTGGCTGGTTAGGGAGCCAAGAGAAGATGCTTATAAGCTTGGGACGTGGGCTGCGGGGAGGATGCTCCACCCTAGCAGGTGAGATACAGGGCTGGGAAGCCCTGTACATACAGATTCAAGTCCCATTCAGCCCTTTTTGCCTGTCTGAGCTTTGGCAAATTTCTTTAGTCTTTCTCTGGCTCTGTTTGCCTCGCTAGGAGCCGTGGCTTCCCGAACAGGCTGTTGTAAGGATGAAATGAGATGATGAGAGTCTTGCTTAAGATCCTGGCTGTGGCGTCCCAGTAACCGGAGTGTGGTGTCCCAACTCTGCCACTCACTGCGTGACTCCAGGCAAATGGCTCGACTTTCTGGCCTCTTCTGGTTTCAGGGGACCTGGAAGTACCAGCCTCAGTGTGTCGTTCTGAGGATTTCACTGCAGCAGCTCATTGAAAGGAGCCCAGCCCATGAGGAGCGCTCAGCCTGTGCCACTGGTATGCTCCCAGGTCCTAGCATGGAGCCCGGCACACAGGAAGTGCCCTGAGTGTTAATTCCTTCCATCCTCGCCCGGGTCAGGCATGGCCCCTGGGGGGAACCTTGGTCCCTGCTGGGACCTTTCTGTTTATGCAGCCCGCCTTCTGCCCCAGCCTCTGCCCGGGTGGCCACCCTGGGTCAGGGCAGGGCCTGGAGCCAGGCAGGCCTTCAGCTTTCAATTTCTGCCACTCCCCCTTCCCTTCCTTGGCCCATTCCATCTCGATTAGCTTCCTGGCCCGCCCCATCTCTTCCTCTTCCCCTTTGAAATCCCTGCCGCTGTCCCGGGTCCCTCCAGACACTGCACAAAGGCGTCTTGGATTCCAGCGTCAGCCCCAGAGGCCAGCCCAGTAATTCAATTATGGTGGGGAGGCTTTCTCCTTTCTTTCCCCCCCCTCTTCCTCTCCCTTCCTTTCTTCCCGTCTTTTTTCTTTTTTAGATCAAAAACCAAAAGACAGACATTGTGACCCTCAGAAGATGATGGGACTGAAAATTCCCTTCTCAGCTCCAGGCCCCTCATATGAAATACCAAGAATTTTCTCCCCTCGGAACACGTGTGCAGCATTTGATGTGTGTTCTTTGTCTGGGGCTTCTTTCTGAGGCCTCCCGCCCAGAGCTGGGACCCATGCAAGTGTTCCACCAGAGGCACGATGGCGGTGCCCTTTGTCTGCCCAGCCTAGACTCCGGCAGCCCTTGGCTGGGCCCAGGAAGAGATACCGTCTCCTATAAGGCATTGCTCATTTCTGAGCTTGGCATGTATTTTTTTGCAGCCTCCACACATGTGAAGTGTGTGGATGGGATTGTCGCCTGGAAGAAAGCAGTTTGGAGGGATGGGGGACAGGGTGGTGGTCCTGGCCTGGATCTGGCTCTTCCGTGCCGGGTGATGGAGAAGGATCACCGGCTCTTGCTGGGTCTTGCTCATCAGTGGACTTCAGTTCTGTCTGCAGTTTGGCAGATGTGGGCTTAGAGTCCACCAGGTTCTCAGTTCCATGCTGGGGACACCAGTCCCATGCTGTGGGGACTGGAGACCCCAGTCCCACGCTGGGGTCTGGGGACAAAAACCTACCCAAAAAACCCCATGTCCCAGACCTCCATGAGTTTGGAGAAAATAGTCTTGGAAGCCCTTTCTGGCTCTGATGCCCTAGAAGCAGCCAAGAAGGGCTCAAAATAGACATTCGAGCTGACTTAGCCAGGTGTTCCCAGGAAACCAGGTGGCAGGGGTAGAAGATTTTCTGTTGCTTTTTAAAGTGAATTTTCAGGAACAAATAGAGTCTTAGAGGCAAAAGGTCTCTGAGTATTCAGCTATTCCAATTCCTCTCCAGCGCAGAAAGTCCTCAAAAACGTGGAGGTCAGGGGCTCTTCCCACCTTGCCCCGGGGGAGATTGTCACCTCTAGGGGGCAGGCAACACAGAGCATGGTGGGAGAGCTTGGCCTCTCTGCACCCCCATCGCTCATCTTACTTCTGCCCCCAAAGGGCTTCACAGACAGAGTCTGATCCCTGTTTCCCCAGACAGGTTTGGGAAGATGGTGATCCTGTATTTATACAGGGATCCAAGGAGGAGGCTCGCTTCCTTTTCCAGTCTCAGCTACCCCTTCACAGCTCCTGATTCCTGCATTCAGGGCCCCCGAGGGGACCAAGAATGACCAGAATTGGAAAAATGCCAGGCTGGGCAGGGTAGAGTGGTAAGCAGGAGTGGATCCATGGGATAGCTTAAAGATGCAGGAGAATGTTGGGGGTCCAGATCGGAATACCCTAATGGAAGTCGTTCACCAATCCACGGGATTTCCCAGGCAAGAATACTGGAGTGGGTTGCCATTTCCTTCTCCAAGGGGTCTTGCTGACTCAGGGAACGAACCCAGGTTTCCTGCATTGCAGGCAGATTCGTTTTTTTTCACTTTAGCCATGGACTTTATTGTTTGAATATTTGCAACTATTATTCTATACACAAATGTTAATTTCTTACAAAACTCTGTATTCCATATTGCTTGGTCACATCACTCTTCATTTTATGTCACATTTTCACCAAGAACTATTTCCCCAAATCACAATCTGCCTGATTGTGTGTTGTTGTTCAGTTGCTAAGTTGTGTACGACTCTGCAATGCCATAGATTGTAGCCCACCAGGCTCATCTATGAGATTTTCCAGGCAAGAATACTGGAGTGGGTTGCCATTTCCTTCTCCATGCAGGCAGATTCTTTTCTGTCTGAGCCACCAGGAAAGCACACCAATATGGAGGATGGCAGAAAAAAGTCTCTGTTTGCAAGGGAGAAGGAGATCTAGAGGACAAGGGGCCTGTGCCTGTTTCTGCCTCTGAGCTTTTGCTGAAGCTCTTTCCTTCCTTCTGAAACACCCTCCCTACAACGCTGCACACTCACACCTTTCCTCATCATCATTGTCTGGTTCAAAAGGCACCTCTTCCATGAAACCCGTCTAAATCTCCCAGCTGGAAGTTGTTTTGTTCTCCTTCAAGCTCTCGTTGCATTTTGCCTAGACTGCTCAACAGATCATTTCATTTCATCCTCATACTACTTTAAAAGCGACGGACTATTGTTTAATCACTTTGCAGAGGAGGAAACCCAATCCCAGAGAGGTTCTATAATTTTTCCAAAGTTGCAAAACTCATTTATTATACAGCTTCATCTGCTCTTTTACCGTGCAGCACCCTGCTCGTTATTCGTGGCCCAGGCAGTGTTATTTTTTAAAATGCTTGGTACCCATTCCATTGAGGATGACTTAAAATTTTTCAGTCCTTATATATTTGCATTGATGTGTTGTAGTAAAAATATAATCAGCACAGTAGACCTATTATTTTATATATGCTACTGCATAAAATGAAGCTTAAAGAGGTTAAGTGAATTTTAAAAATTCAGAGGATTATTGTGTGTGTGGTGGGGGAGTGAATTTTAAATACTAATTAAATAGTATACAGAACAAAAACTGTGGATGTGGTTGAGAGATGACTGAAGTTTATGAAACACTGGTTTAAGTACATCCATGGTCTACCAAGGTGTTTAAAACTTCAAAAAAAATTATGAGAAAAAAAAAAAAGAAAAAAAAAGTATGAGGAACAGTAATTATATATTAACTGGAGAAAAATTTAGCAATTGAGATGAGTCAGGAAAGGTAAAATCGTCCTCCACACCACAGGGAGGTGCTGTGTACAGCTAGCCTGTTAGCTTGGTAGGAGCCCAAGCTGAATGTGGGCGGCAAAATGGAAGTTCCCTGGTGAAGGTTCCTCGAAGCTACACTTAGAACCTGGCCTTGGGCTGACGCTGAGACCTTTGACTTGCTGGCAACGGCCTGCCCAGTGGCTTGGAGATGCCAACTCCAATGCTGCAGACGGGGGGTCAGGCTTTGATTTCTCCTATCCGCTGCCCCAGGTCTTTAGTGTAGTCCCCTGAAGCTGGTGCAGACCCTTTCCTTCTGCCCTTACCCTTTGTCAGCTCTTGTACATGAGTTTATTTACATGTATACCATCCTCCTCCAAGCCCTTAAAGCTCTCACGAGTCTGAGACTTGCAGTGCTTTACACACAGCTTGGCACAGAGATTCTGAGTAAAGAAAAATTTTGCATCAGTGCAATCCTGTCTGGAGACCACTTGCAGACCAGATGGTTCCTAGAACCCAATAGGACCAAGAGAAGAAAAAGAAAAACTTGAAGAGTCTTTACTCTCTGCCTCTGAGACAGACTGTCTCTGTTTTTTTACCATGTGGTCTTCTTGGCTTTTATCTTTTCCTAGAATGTAATCACTGGAAATCTATTAACTATCCATCTATCTATTCATCCATCCATCTATCTATATCTCTCTATTTATTTAGATCCACACGGAAAACAGTATTGTTCCTTTGGAACTCCTGGACATTGAAGGCAAATGGTATAATTTATTATAATGAGTAGCTATTATGTTTCTGACCCAAATTAGTGCTTCTTGTAATTTATCTCTTTCAATCTTCACAATTGGCTTGAGATGTCAGATATTCTTCTTCTTCAAGGAAGAGGAAACTGACTCTCAGAGAGAATTAGTTGTCCAAGAGGACTGTGTCGATCACGAGTGAGGTTCACCAAACATTTCTTTGTTGAGTTCCATGGCACAAAGTAGGATTGTACCTCTTTTGGAATTTGCTGGAGCCAGTAAAATATGAGTGCCTCATCCTCTCCCACTGCCCAGGCAGGTGATGGCATTTCAGGTGGTGGCAACTCCATCAGTGTTGGCTCTGGAGGGAGGATATTGGGGAGCAGAGTCTCTGACTGGTTTGTAGTGGGCTTGTAGTGTGAGCAAGACATTGTTGTAAGCTCCTGAGTCTTGGGGATGCTTGTTACTGCACCATAGCCCAGCCCTTCCTGAAGCAAACAGTTCCAAAGCCAGTGAGTTGGCAGGGCTGGAATTTGAATCTCAGACTTTCTGATCCTAATGCTACTGCCTTTCCTACTGTCTCCATAGTTCCTGACACCATGTTTTGAGGGCACATGAACTGTCTGATGGCAAGACCTCAGAACTTCTGGTGTATTGATAATGTACATGTGGAAAAAGTCACCTCCCTTGCAAGCTCTAAGTTTTCCTGATTTCAGATGAGTCTGCTGCAAGCTCATTTTAGTAGGGAGGGTTGAGTGAATGATTGATAATATAAAATAACAATAATAAAAGAAGACAACTAAAGTGGGTGCTTACAACACATCACCTATTGTGTTGAGTACTTTATCTCTTTATCACCACCTTCCACAGCAGTACCTGTCTCACAAATAAAGAAAACTTGAGATTTAGAGAGGTTAAGTGACTTGTCCAAGTTGATACATCCTTGCGGCATGGAATGGCTTCCTAGCTGTCAAGGCAAAAATGGAAAGAAGTGGGTTATACACTTTTCATTGTCTGTTGAGAGGAAGCCTGTTGGCATTTAGTACCAAGGAAAAGTCTGATTTCCCCCAAGAAAATGAAAGTTTTTACATGGATAATTTTATGAGGAATATTGTGCAGTCCATGACTTTTTATAAAATCTTTTATTGTGAGTAACTTGAAATTTGTAAAAAAAAATAGTTGCAAGGATAGAACAAAGAACCCCCTGTTGCCCTTCATTCAGATTCACCCTTGTTAACGACATCTACATCATTTGCTTTATCGGTCTCTCCTTCTGCACATATGACTATTAGCTTTCCAAGTCATTCAAGAATAAGCTGCAAACACCATTCTTCATTCATATTCCAGTTCAGAGTCACACATAACATTTAGTTATAATGTCTATCTGAACTCTTTTAATCTAAGCAGTCCCTCGGTCTTTTGTTGACATTTTCCCAGAGCAGATTATTTGTAGAGTATCCCTCAATATAGGTTTCTTTGGTGTTCTTTCCATGTAGATTTGAGCTATGCATGTTTGACAGGAATACCACTGAAGTGATGCTGTGTCCTTCTCAGTACATTATATCAGGAGGCACATGATACCTGTGTCCCATTCTTGTGGATGGTGAGTTTATCCTCTTGAATAAGGGGGTGTCTGCCAACTTCCTTCAATGTCAGGTTACTAGTTTTCTTTCTGGAATAGGTAAATGATTGTGAGGAGATACTCTCAAAAGAGTATGCAAATATCCTATTAATTCTCAACTTTCACATACTAGTTTTAGTATCAACTGATGACCTTTAGTGCAATGTTTTTAACAATGGTCTTAATCGAAGATAAAAAAGAAAATCCTTTCTAAGACAGTTTATTCAGAACCACTCTGGACATCTGGGATAGCACTTCTGTTCAGAAAGATCATTATCACTTCGCTGGATTGACTGAGGGTTCTTGATATTCCTTGACTGCTAAACTGTCCCAAGAAGGGAGGGGGAAGGCTTGGGAAAACTTGGAGTCATTTCAAGCATTTGGGGATAAGAAAAGACTTCTACTCATTGTTGGAATAAGTGACAGAGGAAAGAGAAGTTCATGTTTAGAGAACCAAACCTGATTTATTAATTCGTAAGGATTGACGTAAACAAAATACCAGACTGGGTCTTAAACAACTTAAATTCACTTTCTCAGTGTTCTGGAAGCTGGAAGTCCAAGATCCAGGAGACCTCTCTCCTTGGCTTGTAGGTGGCCATCCTCTAGTATGTCCTCACGTGGCCTTTCCTCTGTGTGTGCAGAGCTCTTCTTCATCTTACAGAAACATCAGTCATGTTAAATTAGGGCCACTTTCTGACTTCATTTAACCTTAATTACCTTTTTAAAGGCCCTGTATTTAAATACAGCCAAATTGGGGGTTAGGGCTTCAACATATGAATTTGTTGGGGGTGGTGCACAATTCAGACCATAGCACTTGGATAGGGAAAAAAGTCAGGAGAACTAAAGAATGATGAAGTGTTGGGCAAGCTCTCTCTACCACCTCTGCCCCATGCACTCAGCAGGCTTGTTTATAACTGCCATGAATGAGCAGTCCTCAGGACAGACCTTCACATTTCTTTCTCCAGAGAATATGTCCAACTCACTGGCAACCACATAGCATGCAGACCCATCCTGTCTCCAAATGCTGCGTATCTGAAGGTTCTTCCATGTAATTCTAGATTCAAGAGTGGTGGTAGACAGTGGAATCCGAAGGTGCTCCTTAAGGTATCTCCTAAAGAAGTGATGCCTTGATCTAGGGTCTGTGCCACACTTTGCCCCTAATCCTGCTTGTATAATTGTGTGTGTCCACTGGGGCTAATTCATAACTATAGCAGTATTAAACCTATAAGAACCAATCCCTTAGATCTCAAAATGTTTCTTTCTTAAATCTGGCCCTTAGTTCTCTGCACACTTTGCCTATCTATACCTTCTTGGTTGTGATGGGTCTGTCTATAAAGACAAACCCGTCAGATCTAGACACCATGTCTTTCTTCTTTGTTAGAAAGATTCCCCTTCTCACAAGTTCCACTGTCAGTGAGGTCCTCAATGAAGCATGGTGGGGAAGGTCCTCTCCATAGTCTTAGCTCCTTGAGTATAAAGGGCTCCCCAGTCCCTCAATCCTGCTATTTTAGGGCTTGGCTATCTTTCCCATGGCATCAGCTGCAGCCACCCCTGGTCATTTCCCCTGCTTCCAAATTCTGTTGTTCCTCCCTATAGTCCTTCACTGAGTCTGACACAGGAAGCCTAAAGCCCACTTGGGAGCTGTCCCAAGAGTTTTCTCTCCCTTCCAGACCCTCCAGGGTGGTGCCAAGTGGGAGGAGGTGGGGCGCAACTCTCCGCCTTCTTGCAACTCAGCAAATTGAAATTTATGAGTTTCAATCCACATGAAAGTTCCCCCAACTAAGTCTCTCTGGATTCATTTGGAATGCTGAATTAATTTGGAAAATAAGGGGAAAAAACAACTTGGTTTCAGCCCAGCAAGGGATCATGACATTTTACCAAGTCCTGTCACCCCTTTAAATTTTCTTCATCTCCTACTTGAGTACCTCCTTCCAGTCTGACCACAGGTAAAGTGGGGATGGTGGCAAAAGTCTATCCTGTTGTGAGGGTCATGATTCACTCAAGGGAGGGTGCTCACTGAGGAGTCTGGACCATCACACATCTCTGCAGAGAGCAAGTGAGACTTCAGGGAAAGGACTCTCTCTAAGGGGAGTGTTTTCAGAGTTAGGCAAGCATGAGCCTTGAACTTTGAGGCTGAAAGAGCAAGGTTCCAATTCTTCCTCTGCAGGAAATACATTTTTTGACTGTTGCCTCTCCAAATAGCCTTGAGGGGAGGGCCAGGGGGAGGACAACAGAAGGGACAACCTCCAAAATCCCTCCTGTATCAGCACACTTCTCTCCTGCAATGATCTCACCTGAATTCACTGTAATCTTTCTCCTTTCCTGTTGCAGTTACCACTGGTCACCCACTTCCACTTTTGCTACCCCTTCTCCCCATCCTCAAATCAATTTTTCATGCAGCAGCCAGGATAATCATTCTAAGACATAAATCAGATCATATCTCCTCTCTGTAAGCCTTCCATTGCTTGTCATCACACTTGGATACAAACCAAACTTCTCACAGGACCTGAACTGAGGTGAACTGAAGGTCACTCAATCATGTCCGACTCTTTGTGACCCTGTGGACTATAGAGTCTGTGGAATTCTCCAGGCCAGAATACTGGAGTGGGTAGCCTTTCCCTTCTCCAGGGGATCTTCCCAACCAACCCAGGGATCAAACCCAGGTCTCCTGCATTGCAGGCAGATTCTTTACCAGTTGAGCCACAAGGAAAGCTCACCGGACCTACTAGGTAATAAAAACTGGCTCCTGCCTTCCTTTCCACCTCATTCCCTCTCCCTGTGCCCCCACACTAGCCAATCTCTTTCCTTCTTCACTGCTCCTCCAATCCCCAGGCTCATTTGCCATTGTCTATTCCCTCTGTCTGCAACCTCTTCCCCCTCCACCTGTCTGGCTCCTTCTGGTCCTCCACATGCCCTTCAAATGCTCCTCTTAAGAGAGGCCCTCACTGAACCATCAATGTAAAGAAATGCTCCTGACCCCAGCCTGTTTTATTTTCATGGTTATTACCAGTTGAAAAACCATCCCCTCTGTTTTGTTGCTATTGTTTTGCTTATAGTCTGCCTTCCCCACTGAAATGTCAGGTCCATAAGCATAGGAACCTTTCAGATCTTGTATCCTCAGTAGCCAGAATGGTGTCTGGTCCATAGTAGCTGTTCAGTCAATGTTTGTTGAATGAATGGATAATCAGAGGGGTGCTGGCAGGCAATGACACCTCCTCGTCATTATCTGTTACCTCATCTAGAACATGGGGATAACAGCACCATGCTCATTAGGTTCTCTGAGGGTTAGATGAGTTTATAATATGAAGTTCTTAGAACAGTGCCTGCATGCATGCTTGGCTGCTCAGTCATGTCCAACTCTTTGTAATCCCGTGGACGGTAGCCCGCCAGGCTCCTCTGTGCATGGGATTTTCCAGGCAAGAATACCAGAGTGTGTTGTCGCGTCCTCCTCCAGGGGATCATCCTGACCCAGGGATCGAACCCGGGTCTCCAGCATCTTCCTGCATTGGCAGGTGGATTCTTCATCACTGAACCGCCTGGGAAGCCCTAGAACAGTGCCTAGTGCATAGCAAGCACCCGTAAGTGATAACTGCCAATTTTGTTATTTTAATAGTATTACAATTAGGGTTATGGATGTATTTCCTAACACTGTCTTTAAAGATTTAGTGTCTCACAGGGTGCCACAATATCCAGGGGTGCTCTTCTCTCTGAGGAATGTCCTCGAGGGCCCCTTGGTGGTGGGAGGCCCCATTTCATCTCCTGGCCTTTGGGAGACCCTGGTAGAGGGTTGGGAAGAGTGTGAGCTATAGTCAAATGTGGACAAGTACAGGTCCCAACTCTGTCATTCAATCACCATTTGATTTTGAGCAACAAATAAGACCTCTCTGAGTCTCAGTGTCTTCGACAAGGAGATTCCAAGATTTCTCCATTGCTGGAAGGGTTAATGACATGAGCAGGTCCTCAGTAAAGTTCCATGCCCATGGAGTCCAACTCTGTCCCTGCTGGAAAAAGCATTGTTTGGAGGGTGCTGGTCTCCCTGGGATGTGGGACACCCTGGCCCGCTGCCTCTCTGTGTCAGCTCCAGAACTTGCCATCTCGGAAGAAATCAAACATTCCAGGAAAAATGACTCTGGCCATGTTGTTAATGTTCGACAGCTGTCAGAATGTGGCAGGGCCTCCCCATCTCCTGACTGGAGCTCGTTTCCTTCCCATGTCTCTACCTCTCCCCACCCTGGTACAGGCAGGAGAGGTGGGAATCACATAGTAAAGGCTTGCAAATAGCTACTGGCCTGTGGCTAGAACTGGTTTATGCGTCACTGTGGGCCACCTGGGGCTTCCCTGGTGGCTCAGACATCAAGAACCTCTCTGCAATGCAGAAGACCTGGGTTCAATCCCTGGGTCAGGAAGATGCCCTGGAGAAGGGCGTGGCAACCCACTCCAGTAATTCTTGCCTGGAGAATCCTATGGACAGTGGAACCTGGGGGGCTACAGTCCAGGGGGTCATCACCACTTGGTTGATATCAGTGGAGGGTGGAGAGTAAATTCTCTGAGTCTGAGCCAGGTATTGGGTTCAGACCCTAACACTACCATGTAGCTGCACAAGCCCAGAGGGCCCCAGTCACATCAAATTCTACATCAAAGGAACCTGTGAAGCAGAGGTAACTCCATAACTGGGGTGTTATATCCCTGGGCTTGTATGCCCAAACTTTCGTTTCCTCATCTGTAAAATCAGTGGAGAGATTAAACCAGGCAACATGCAGAAGGAGCTGGGCATCATAGTGGCTCAATAAAGAGCAACCATGCTGATGAGCTCTGCTTCTTTCCCTCGCTGGGTATTCCTGGGATATTTAGCTTGTGTGAGATCCCCAAGGGCTCACTTGTGTCTGCCTAGAATCACTCGCGTCTGCCCCCACTTTGAAGCCTTGTTCTTGAGATCTTCATGAGTAAAAACCCTCCAATATACCTCCCCAGGAGAAGGTAC
Organism: Cervus elaphus; assembly: GCF_910594005.1. Lineage (NCBI taxonomy): Eukaryota > Metazoa > Chordata > Mammalia > Artiodactyla > Cervidae > Cervus > Cervus elaphus. Next base: position 87,221,826 of record NC_057815.1, read on the forward strand.
TCAGGGTGGCTTCCAGATCTTTCTCTCTAGCTTCTGTCCCTCAATTCTTCTGACTGTGAGGGGCAGAAAGTCTCCGTTGGGGACCAGTGGTTCTGAACACCTGGGGACATTTCCCGCCCGGGGAGTTGGAGCAGCAGGGCTCCCCTGGGGAGCAGCAGCGGTCGTGAGATGACGGTGTGGGCCCGATGGAGGCGGGAAGTGCTGTCCGTTTTCATACCTTGACTCTGGCGGTTCCCTCCCTTGGGCCTGTGTGAAAGGTGAAGGGTTGGGGTGGGGGGAGGGCATGACTTCCCTCCCTCTGTTTCTGGAAATGAATCCATGGAAAATCTTGAAGTGGTGTTCCTGCCTCTGGAGCCACTGGGACACCGCAGGCCTCAGGCTGGAGACCGGCTGTGGGAACATGCAGAGCTGACAGGATCAAACTGACTTTTTGACACATTTCTGTGGGAAGGCGTTGCCGAGTGAGAAGCCAGCTCCCAGAGCCAAGGGGGAGCTTTCATGTGGCTCCAGGGCTGACACCGGCCCCCTTCACAGGAACGGCGGGCCCTGCCTGGGCCGAGGGAGAGGCCCGACATGGACGCTGGGTGATCCAGGCCCAGGCCATGAGGAAAAGGCTCAACCCCAGCCTCCTTCTACCCCGAGTCCCCTGGCATCTGCCTCACCTGAGACTGGGGGCAGCTTGCCTCCTGGGTTCAAATCTCTTCTGTTCACCAGCTTGTGTGACCTTGGAACAAGCTATTTAACCTTCTGGGTTTTCATTTTCTCATCTGTAAAAACAAAGATGAGTCAGAAATGAAGCCGACCAGTGGAAAAAAGTAGTGTGAGTTGCTGATTACGGCAATGTTCCAGACACTTACAGGGGTATTATTTCATTAAAATGTATTATTGTATTGATATAGGTTACATGTATTTTTATTTCATTGAATCAGAACAATCCTGCAAGGGAGAGATTATTAAGCCCATTTTACAGATGAAGAAACTGAGGTGGGGACTTAAGGAACAAACACTCAGATGGTGGGGGCCACAGCCCAGATGGAAACCAGAGCTGTTGGCCTCCAAAGCCTGTGTTCTTTTTACTACATTTAGAAACCACTTGGCCTCATGCTATTAATGGAAATATAGTTTGTATTCTGTTAATGAAGCTGATCGTGACCACCTAGACCTGATAGCATCCTCATGGCCCTGTCCTTGGAGCCTCTGGGCATCCCATGTGGTGGAGACAAATGTCCTCCTTTCACGGGGTTGGGGGGACACTGAGGTTCATAAGACCAGAGAAGAGACCCAACAAGGAAAGTGTGTGGGCAGCAGGCTTCCCACTGCTGGTGAGATATCCAATCCACTCTTCTTCCCCTGGAGCCATGCCAAGCGTGGGAACCAAGGGGCCTTTGGAGAATGCCACCTGGAATTAGGGTGGCCAGGCAGGAGGTGTCTGCCCCTTGGCCTTCCTGCAGCCTCTCCACATAGCCGGGGGGTGACTCACATCCCGTGCAGCACTTCTCTAACTGTCCACAGGTATGGAGGACCTCGCTGGTGACCGTCATAGGGACTTGATGGAGTCCAGGCCCAAGTGCAAGGAACTGAAAGCCAAGTGGCCCAGAGGAGGTCAGGGAGGGTGGCCGTCTCTGTGCCACTTGCCTGGGACCCCCAGAGTTCTGTTTTTCCATGCAGGATTGGATCAGCTGAGGCTCAGGCCAGGTCAGTGCCCTGGGGCCACGTGGAAGAATGCTAGGCTGGGGAGACAGACAGAATCAGCCTTGAATTCTAGTTCTGCCGCAAACCAGCTGAGAGACCTTGGTTAGCTGACTGTGCCTCACTGAATCTCAGCTGCTGCTTCTGAGACAAGGGGCAATAATGGTACACCCTCCACAGGGGTGTCAGAGGACTCCAAACTGATGCTGCTTATTTGGCAGTAAAGAGGTTTCCGTATGGATGCACTCAATATTTGCCAGCTGTCATTGTTTCTGTTATTATCACCCTTGGTCCAATTTCCAGAACCTCCTGCCAGCTCAGAGCCACACAGAAGAGTGGTACCCCGGGCTGCTTTGATGGACAGCCCCATGTGGGGGGCCCTGAGGGTCTCTTTCCACCAGCATCAGCTCTTATTTGGGGGACCTGAAGGACTTCTGGACTTTGGAGTGTCCCTGTGGAGACGCCAGCACCTGTGATGGGCTTTTATCAGTGAAGCTTTCATTGGGTGATCAAGGGATGGAGTGGTGGCCTTCTGGGGAGGTGGAGTGGGAATGCTGGCTGGCGAGACTCCTTTCCTCTCTGAGCCCTTTCTTGCCTGGCAGAATCTGGATGGACTGAGGCCTCTATACGGTGGTGTTTGGGGCCTGGGATTGAAATGACCCGAGCTGTGAGGCCCTCTCCTTGGTGGGTCCCGGGAGGGCCCCTCTCAGGACATGGTTGTCCTTGCTGCAGAGGTGAGGTACCCTCCACGTTGGCAGAGGACAGCGGGGCTGATTCACAATGCAGCTCGGGCAAGACGAGGCCCTTCTCTTAGCTTCTGTGTTTCCCTCGGAGCAGTGGGTAGAGTCTCCTTGGCTTCCTCTGCCTTCCTGGGAGAAGCCGAGGGGTGCAGAAGCTGGAGAGCATGCCGAGAGGGACCCAGGACGAGCTCCTGATTCGACTGGGAGACTTGGTGGGTCTTCAGGGGTTCCGGTGGGCAGGCTCATCCACACAACTGAGGGTGGTCAGCGTGCACTCCTGGCCTCTGCCGGGGCTCTGTGCTGCCGGTGCCGGCTCCTGCTCCCTGGGCAAGGAGTGAAGATTAATTAAAGTTGTCAGAGCTTAAGCAAAATCACCGATGTCAATTTCCTCCCTCTGGTTCTTGCTGTCAGAATAAATTGGATGGTCATTACCTAATACTCAGCCCTGTTTTCCCAATATTTCATGGATGCTGAAATGCTGATGGGAAACAGGGAAGGTGAGGCCCTTCAGAACAGGGCAGAGGGGCAGCTGCATGGGCCTGTGCTGTCCTGGCACAGGCTCCCATCTCAGGCCTCTCTCTGGGCCTGTGGCCTCAGGAGTGGGCTCAGAGGACAGTCCCAGGGGCCAAGAATTGGGCTCTGTCCATAGAGGTCACTGTTCTGATCCAAATGAGACCAAAGCGCCTCTGTTTGCTGACCTGTAAAATGGAGAAGCTGTGCTTTAGGTCTGCCTGTCTCCCCAGAGTGTTCATGGGCTCCATTACACCAGGGCTTAGGGTCATTCACCTCTAATCCCCAGGGCCTAGGACACCATGAAGAGGTGGGATTTACTATGTATTTTTTGAACTAACATATGCAATAAAATCAAGCATGGGATAGGTCCAGAAATAGCTAAAATAATCATCAGAAAGAACAACAAAATTGGAAGACTTACTCTTCCTGATTTCAAAACCTGCTACAAAGCTATAGTAATCAAAACAGTGTGGTGTTGGCATAAAGACAAACATATAGACCAATGGAATGAAACAAAGAACCTAGAAATAAAGGCTCAAATATACTGTTAAATTATTTTTGACAAGTGTGTAAGACCATTCACTGGGGAAAGGACAGTCTTTCCAACAAATATGCTGGGCTAAATGGAGTATTCATCTGCAAAAAATGAAGTTGGACTCTTACCTAACACCATATACAAAAATTAACTCAAAACAGATTAAGGACCTAAATGTTATAAAACTCTTGGAAGAAACCATAGGACAAAATCTTCATGACACTGGATTTGGCAGTGATTTCTTGGATGTGACACCAAAGGCAGAGGCAACAATAGGGAAAAAAAATAGACAAATTTGACTTCGTGAGAACTTAAAAGTTTTTTTTTGCATTAAATGTTACCATCCACAGAGCAAAACGACAGCCCACGAAGTGGGAGAAAATATTTGCAAGTAGTATATTCGATAAGGGGTTAATATCCAGAATATATAGAGAACTCTTAAAATTCAGCAACAGCAAACAAACAGCCTGATTCAAAATGGGCAAAGGACTTGAATGGACATATCTCCAAAGAAGATAAACCAATGGCCAACAAGCACATGTGAAAAGATGTCTTCTTTCCATCACTAATTATTTAATAACCTTTTTAACACTAATCATTAGGGAAATGCAAATCAAAACTACAGTGAGAGTTTGTACACCTACACCTCACACTGGGACCTCACATTAGAGACCACATCCATCAGGATGGCTACGGTGTAAAAGGCAAATGAACAAACATAGAACAAGCGTTGGAGAGGAGCAGAGAAACGGGGACACGTGTGCACTGTTGTGAGAGTGTGAAGTGGTACAGCTCTGTGGAAAACAGAGCATTAAAAATAGAGCTGCCATATGACCCAGCAATTCCTTTTCTCGGTATATTCTCAGAAGAATTGAATGTAGCGTCTCAAAGAGATACCTGTACACCCATGTTCATAGCAGCATTATTTGCAACAGCTAAAACTGTGGAAGCAACCCAAGTGACCATCAACCCAGGACTGGATTACCAAAATGTGGTCTATACCTACATCATTCAGCCTTAAAAAGGACAGAAATTCTGACACATGCCACTGCATGGGTGAATATTGCGGACATTATGCTATCTGAAATGTCAGTCACGAAAAGACAAATACTGTATGATTCCACCTACAGGAGGTACTCAGTAGTGGTGGTGGTTTACTTGCTATATCTTTTGTGATCCCATGGACTGTGACCCACCAGGCTCCTCTCTCCATGGGATTTCCCAGACAAGAATACTAGGGTTGGTTGCCGTTTCATTCTCCAGAGGCTCTTAGTCAAAATCAGAGACAGAAAGGATAATGGTGGTTGTCAAGGACTGGGGCAAGTGGAGGGGCGTGGACAGGGAGGGTTAAATTGATGTAGAGTTTCAGATTTACAAGATGAAAAGAGTTCTAGGGATGAATGGTGGCGATGGCTGCAGAGCAACGTATTTATACCACTGAACTGTACACGAGACATGAATTTGAGCAAAGTCTGGGAGACAGTGGAGGGCCAGGGACCCTGGTGGGCTGCAGTGGCCGGCGTCGCAAAGTGTCCGGCACGACTTAGCTACTGACCAACAGCAAAGGACACTTTAAATGGCTAAAGAGGTAAACTTTACGCTACATGTATTTTTACACAATTTTTAAAAAGAAAAAAAAAAAATCAAGCATGGACAGTGCTTTGTAAACTCTGAGACTAGGCGTATCTTGGACATTTCCTCCTGGGTTGGACCTTGAGAGATAAATATTGGGACCAGCCCTCAGTTCGTGGTTTAGACCATGGGGCAGGCACCTCCCAGGCCACCGGAACATCTTAGGCAGAGATAAGAAGCAGGAAAGGGGAGAAGCCCGCCGTGATGGAAGTTTGTGTTTTTTCTTTCTAAACAGTTCGTAGGTCTAGAGCAGACACGGTGTCACCCTAGTTCCTGAGTCCAGCGGCACCACCCAGAGGGTCCCGCCGACGTGGGACATGGACACGCCCCTGGCTGCCTCCGGGAGGCCCCGCTGGCTGCTCTCCCTGAAGCCCCCATCGTTCCCAGGGCTTCACAGTATTGCCTAATCCCCCCCAAATGCAAGCAGCTTTTAATTTACGGGGACTCAATCGTGGCCCTGGGGCCTGAGCTAGGAATCAAAGCAAACAGGCATCATTTACCATAAACAGGCCTTTCCCCAGCGGGGTGTGCAGCCCGGGGACAAGGAAACCCCGAGATCCTCGGGCACTCACAGTAAAAGCCACCAGCACACAGGGCGGCCAGCCAAAGCTCTGATTGAGAGGCTCATCAGCTCCTATGAGGAGCCTCGGAGGAGCTGGGAGGGGCCGTGGACAATGGGGGGCGGAGCCCGCCGACTGGCCAGGAACAATGCGTCCTGATCAATTCAGGAGACTCCACGGTTGTTCTAAGTCAGTCCTGGAGGTGGGGGCGATGGGGGTGGGGTGGGGGGAGGTGGAAGGGGTTCTTGGGGGGGTGGCACCCCTTCCCCCCCCCCCCCCCCGCCCCGCCACCCTGCAGCTGGTCAGAGTCCTGTAGACCAGTAGTAGCTGCTACCAACCAGTCCTGGAAGGGGCAGCTTTGATTTATGGCATTTCCCGATTTCCATATTGTAAATACTCCCTTCAAAGGCCAATTTCGAGCACCCTTGGTGGTAATCACAGATCACAGAACTGGGAAGAGGGGTGCGGACAGAGCACCACTGTATAGGGTTCCTGCCATGCCCTAAGCATAGATGTAAATAACCTCGTGGGCATTGATAATAATACTACCCAAAAAGGTACTAAAGTGCTTAGAAAATAAATGAGCTTTGATTATTTATTACCTTTGTTTTTAATATAGTGTATTTATTTAACTAGGCTCCTATTGTTTGGTTTGGTTGCTAAGTCATGTCTGACTCTTTGCGACCCTATGGACTGTAGCTCACCAGGCTCCTCTGTCTGTGGGATTTTCCAGGCAAGAATACTGGAGTGGGTTGCCATTTTCTTCTCTAGGGCATCTTCCCAACTCAGGGTTTGAGCCCAGGTCACGTTCATTGCAGGTTGTCTCCTGCACTGCAGGCACATTCTTTACCAACTGAGCATCACTAACTGCTTCAGAAAGTCCTGCTCTCGAAAGTCCAAAAAGCGTAACAGTGAATCTCGTGAGCTGAAACAGCTTTGTATGAGTCAGTGTGGCTCCTGGGTATCACCAAGGACGGGAGACCTGGGCCAGGCCCGTCCCAACCTCCGTTCCAGCCTCTGCACAATACTGAGGAGCTCCTGGCCTTCTGGGAGGTGA